>NC_135704.1:6456471-6776443 GCF_964276395.1 Gasterosteus aculeatus | reverse complement strand
CAAAAGCTTTGGCAACAACTATGTTGGAACTGAAAAGGTTCTTTGTGGCTTGAAAGCATGTCGTAACAAATCCAGTCCTTGGTCGTATGGCTTTGTACCAAATACTAGAAAATAAAGTCTCTCTGCACCGCTTCAGTTGTTCTTCATTCTGACTGGTGGGAGGCTTCAGTTTTCTTTCTTTTCTCTTAAAACATGTCACTGGATTTGGGTCAACCGTGTCGCAAAAATGCTTCATAGTCTGTACAGACTAGAATAGTTTCCATCCTTAGACCCAAGTCATGATTTTGACTTTTTATCTCATAATTTTGACTTTCTTAAGTCATAATTTCAACTTCTTTTTTCATTTTTTGGCTGAAATGGGCTTCGATATTTATGCTTCATGCAACACCGAGCAACGTTTTATAGGAATGAACGGGCCGCCGCCTCCAAAGCTTTATCCAGCTCTCTTTATACACCTCAGAGGTGGATTTGAGGGAGATTACATGTAAAGGTTTGAAAGAGTAACTGCTTCCAAAGTCATTTGTTTGATACAGATATTTAAGTTTGAATATGAATGCCTTATTTAAGTAACCATTATTTGTTAAATTTGATAAAGGCCTCTGCTGAAAATCAGTCTAATGTATTTATTATTTGAAAGGTGTTAAAAAGCAGCTCTTGTGTGAGTCTAGTTTTACCTTGCTCATCTGCCTGTAGTACTTCTGGTGCTCGGGAGGATTCTCAAGTATCTTTTAAAGTGGAAAACCTAGTCAGAGCATTACACATATACATCATATTTTCTTGATAGTAGTGTTTAGGTATGAGCTCCTCATCCATGAGCGGATACATGCTTCCTTCTGGCCCGTTGATTCTCTTGAGTAACATGCTCATGATTCGAGCAAGAGATATTGCTCTTGGAATTTTTAATTTATTTATTGACGCTTTGTGCACCTCAATCAGAGAACAGTCAAGTTTCACCACATTCCAGGAAAAGGCAGACATGGCATATGTCAATGTCAATGTCAATGTCAATTTTATTTATGCAGCACTTTTAAAGGCCAGTGGCCAGCCAAAGTGCTTTACAGGATAAAAACAGCATCAATAAAACAATACAAGCAAACGTAAAACAGTAAAAGGCAAACACATAAAAGATCGATGCAGGTGACTTAACTCAGCCAAAGGCCAATGTGAACAAGTGAGTCTTAAGGCGAGTTTTAAAAGTGGAAAAGCTCATCGCAGACCGCACAGAAGATGGCAAAGCATTCCACAGTCTGGGAGCCGCTACTGCGAAAGCTCGATCTCCTTTTGTTTTAAGGAACGTTCAGAACCAGCTGGTCAGCTGACCTCAGGGCTCTGGAGGGTTGACGCACATTAATAAGGCTGGATAAATGTTCTGGGACCTGTCCATGCAGAGACTTTAAAACAAATAAAAGACTCTTAAAATCAATTCTGAATCAAACCGGAAGCCAGTGGAGAGAGGAAAGCACTGGTGTTATGTGCCCATGCTTCTTTGTCCCGGTTAGGAGACGGGCTGCTGCATTCTGCACAAGCTGTAGACGGTTGAGTTCTGATTGGCCGATACCGACATACAGGGAGTTGCAATAGTCAAAGCGCGAAGATATAAAAGCATGCATGACTTTTTCGAGGTCAGCCCTGTTTAGATAGTGTTTGACTTTGGCTAGAAGCCGAAGCTGGAAGAAGCTAGCCTTAACCACAGAGCTAACCTGCTTGTCTAATTTAAACGCCCCATCAATAATCACACCAAAGTTTCTGGCCTGTGAACCTATGTAAGGTGCTAGTGGGCCAAGGGACCTGGCAAGGACCTGGACCAAGTCAGGGCGACCGAATAGCACAATCTCTGTTTTGCTTTCATCTAGTTTTAGGAAGTTTAGGTCCATCCATGTTTTAATGTCTGTCACACAATTAAACACAGTATGAAGGGATTCCTTGGAGGGGGCCTTTAGTGGAAAGTACACCTGCACATCATCAGCAAAGCAATGGGAAGGGATTCCATGCTTCGTAAATATCGATCCCAGGGCTAGCATATACAAGGAGAACAGTAGAGGGCCTAGAACTGACCCCTGAGGGACTCCGCAGGTCAGAGGAGCCACTGAGGAGAAAAACTTCCCCAATTGTACACAGAAGGATCTATCTGCAAGGTAGGATTTAAACCACTCTAGAGCAGAACCTCTAATGCCCACACAGGGCTCGAGGCGGGACAAGAGGATAGTGTGATCCATTGTGTCGAATGCTGCTCTGAGATCTAATAGCATTAAAAAGGTACAGTTACCAGAATCAAGGTTTAAAAGAAGATCATTAAAAACTTTTAAAAGAGCTGTTTCGGTGCTGTGAAGAGGCTTAAAACCAGACTGAAACTGTTCACCAATGTTTGCACGACCTAGGACTTCTTGCAATTGGTTAAAAACAGCTTTCTCCAAGACTTTGGAGATAAACGAGAGTTTGGAGATTGGCCTGAAATTAGAAAGATCCAAAGGATCCAAATTTTTCCTTTTTAAAAGAGGCTGCACTGTGGCATGTTTGAAGGAGGCTGGGACACGTCCAGAGCTGAGACACATATTTATAAGAAACAAAATAAAAGGCCCAATATGACCAACATATGCATCCCGCATTAATTTACACCAACACAAATTATTATGGAGGATTAGTACTGTATGAAAGTGAAAAATAAAGCTCATCATACGAGTTAAATATCTTGATGCGTCTTTTTCCTGCTCGATATTGAAGACTGTGTAATGAGATGTTGGTGGGACCTGTGTGATGGTGAGAAACCGATGAGCATCTCGTAGGCACTCAGCTAGTCTGGAGTTATCTTGAGCGCCCGTCTGAAAGACCTCAAACAAACAACTATTTATAATCAATTACTGCTACGTGATACATTTCAACCAGGATGTTAAACCAACCACAGTAATCAGACTGCTTTTCTCAAGTTGGCCAATGATTAGATTAGTATTTAGTGACAATGGTGACATTTCTGTTTTAACATTAGTCTAATAGTAATAGTAGTAGTAGTAGAAGTAATAGTAATAGTAGAATGTTCTGGCTCAGTACTTGTCTGCTCTATAGCTAAAGGCAAAACAATTGTCTGTGACCATTTTATATCCATGAAAAGTCCCACAGGGTTTAATACCGAGACCACTGCTATTCAGGAAACAGTTACAAGTTGCCTCTATAGAACACAAAATCCGTTACAGAGCCAATGCACCCAAATGCTTAACAACAAAGACAACATGTTGTCACATTACACCTCTTCTTGGATTTTTTAAATACAAGCCTGCTTGCTCGCATACACACATCTGAAAACATGGGCATGGTTGCGCTACCTCAAGGAAGCCTGGATGTGATCGTACGGATCTTTGACAGCCGTTCCTCTCAGGGTGCTGCTGTGGTGGGCTTCGTACATATTTAACACCATTGCGGGGCAACATGAACGGAGTCACAAGGTCAGGGGAGTGAATCACAGGGCAACTTATAGGGAAATTCCAATGAAAAATTGCAAGAAGCATTGGTAAGGCCCTTGCACAAGGGTCAAACATGAGGTGTGATCTTTGCCAACAAAAATTTTCTTGCAACAAACACCCAAACGCTCAAAGATCACACCTCATGTTTGACCCTTGTGCAAGGGCCTCACCAATGCTTCTTGCAATTTTTCACTGTATGTGTATGTTGTGAAATGTGATGTTTTTAGTCTCTTTCTCTATTACACACACCACAGGGGACATCATGATAGATTATACCTATGTGGAGTGTACGTCAGCAGTTATGCAGGCTTTGAGGCACTTCCAGAAGGAATACCCTGAACACCGCGCTGAGGAAATAAGGTATATGATGAACACATATTTAAGTTGAAATCACTGAATGGCACAACAATGCCTGACTAATCTGACGGAATGAATGGAAAGCGCTAAATCTTCCACAACATAAATTAAAACTAGGATTGAAAGATGGAGAAAAGAAGAAAAAAAGCATTGACCCACAAAGACATTCTTACCTAATTAAAATAATAAGGACCAAGACAGAGGTTATGAGTTTGTTCCCTTCTGTCTTTTAGGTCCACTCTGAGAGAAGGACTGGAGTACTGCAGGAAGGTGCAGAGGCCTGATGGATCCTGGGAAGGGTGAGGCCACTCCTGCTGTTTCACAACCAGATATCCTACCTATGGAATATGGTTTGGGCTTGAAGCCTTTGCTTGTATGGGTCATGTCTACATGGATGAGTAATTGTTCCAAACACTGAGCCATTAAGTTTCACACTGAATTGGGATCATCGATTTTGACCCACAACAAGAATGTCTCCTACAGGGGAACACTACCTCTAATGAAGATGTCAATACGTTCTTCCCATGGCTTTAGAGAATTAATTGATCATTCGTGGACACAAGATACTGTGGCAACCCACGGGCGCAGCACCCTGGACAGCGCCTCAAGAGATCAGCACCAAGGGCAGCGGAAATGACGAGCATGAGGTGGGAGAGGCGTGAGTGGGAGATGGCCTCACAACGGGCTTGTCTTTGGTATGAGTGTTAATCCCTCTTGTCTTCTGTACTTCCCTCAGGAAGGAGACTGAAGGCCAAACAACCTATTGAACCGAACCCTCAAAAGAAGAAGAACCTATTTTGCCTTTTTCCAGTTTTTTGTACGTCAAAATAAACCGTACCCTTTTTTTGTGTGCAGCCAGTCGTGTATCAGAGTCCTGTGATTTTGCCCACACCCGTTGCCACAATAATCTTTCACTGCCAGAGATTCCTCAAACAGTAGTTTATGTTTACCCATATTTGTAGAACTTTTATATATCACAGAAATAGCTAAATGTACAAATTCTGAAAATGAATCTAGTCCCCCTTTAACCTGCCGAGGCACACAGCACATCCATGAACTCCCAGCCTACCTTCTAACTCACACAGCTGTGCCTCTGTTACCAGGGACGTGTGCGTTGAGGTGCAGAGAGCCTGCCGGTTCCTGCTGGACCGGCAGATGCCGGACGGAGGCTGGGGGGAGGACTTTGAGTCTTGCGAGGAGCGGCTCTACATCCAGAGCAGCAGCGCTCAGATCCACAACACCTGCTGGGCTCTTTTAGGCCTCATGGCCGTCAGGTAAAGCAGGACTGCACCAAAAGGCTCTGTTTTCATTCTGGATCTCAATGTGACTGAGTGTAATTTGGCAAACAGGGCTCGGCTTCGGGTTGGTCTTTGTGTGCTGTGTATTTATATCTTATTTTTATTTACCATTGCTGGTGCATTCACCTGTCTACAAAAGACTCACGTTGACAGGAAATATAATTGAACCTAATCCAAGCAAAATAAAAGGAAACTAAATTAAATTGAATGATCTTTTTGTGCGTAACCAGGCATCCTGACAGAAGGGCCATTGAGAGAAGAGTGCAGATGCTGATTGACCACTAGCTGCCCAACGGCGACTGGCCACAGGTAGTTCCCTTGTATCTTATTAATTACATGTCCCATCCTCAAATTGAACTCAGCTTGCGTCCCGCATATTACAACTAATAAGAAACAAATGTGATCAAGAAGGGGAAGGACTGTCATGGGGTAAGACTTTCATTTACATCATAAGTGGAGTTGGCTCAGACTTCAGTGGAATTATTGGGTTGGGCTTCACTTGACATTCACGGTCATTTAGATTGAGCAATCATCGGTGTTTCTTCATCTTATTCGAGATAGTTATTTTCTTATCAATAGACCAGGTAGTATATATAATATATAATAAACATTCATGTTCTTTCTATGTCTTTTCCCCAAACTCCTTTCACAGTTTCCCAGCCGTCATCGTCCATATTGTACTCCGATCCAGTCACAATTGTTCATATGTAGAGTGTCATCTGACATGAACAGCCTTTTTGTGAATGTGGGATATTTAGTTGATACAGGTTCTTAAAAAATAAATGTATGAAATCGGTTTCTATATTGATTGGTACACTGTTAACATCCAAGTCTATTTCTATGTTGTATACGTTCACATTTGTACGTACAGTACATGGAGGGTAAGGGAATCACACATCTTTTTTCTTCTGTCTCGTTTGTCCTCCAGCAGCTCCTGTAGCAGCAGTAGTGATTCTGACTAGATGACGATTCCTGGTTTGGAAAAGAGGCAAAGACAAGACAAGGTACCACCTGCAAAAGCTTTGGCAACAACTATGTTGGAACTGAAAAGGTTCTTTGCAATTCAAAAGCATGTTGTAACAAATCCAGTCCTTGGTCGTATGGCTTTGTACCAAATACTAGAAAATAAAGTCTCTCTGCACCGCTTCAGTTGTTCTTCATTCTGACTGGTGGGAGGCTTCAGTTTTATTTCTTTTCTCTTAAAACATGTCACTGGATTTGGGTCAACCGTGTCGCAAAAATGCTTCATAGTCTGTACAGACTAGAATAGCTTCCATCCTTAGACCCCTTCAAATGAATCTGATGGAGTTTGTAAAACCCTGAAAAACAATAGAAGGGGAAAGGCCGGGTGCCCAAGAACTCAATCTCAAAATGTTTCAACACCACAGAATTAGTAATTGGTGGTGGGAGTTTAGGCTCCGCCCCTCATGACGGCCATTGGCACTGTTCATAGTTGAGCCTTGACTTCATATAAAGGCAGAGCCAGCTGACAGCTGCAGTCGTGGACCTGAACTCCAGCACACGGTAAGGTCACTATTACCTATCTAGGAATGACAAAGTGTGGTGTGTGTCGATAATCTGGCTCACATATATTTAGTTTGTTAAATGTATTTTTGGGATCGCATCTTTATTAAACCTATAAAGACACATCTATTTCATGTTATGGCTTCATGATATTACATGAAAACTGCACAATGTGACACTTATTACCAGTTACCAGCTTACCAGGGAAGCGCTACGCACGGCTCTGACCCACTTATTTTATATGGGCACATTTCTCCAGTGCCCATCACGTTAGCCACATGCTGCAGGGTCTTCAACAGAAAAATACAATGGTTTGGTCCAACCAAACAGAGGTTCCCGTATTACATTTATTGCGAGCAATACACCATTTCTAGCCGCCAGCTAAGAAAGAAAGACATTGAGGATATTCAAAACAAATCCTACAGACGGCTTCTGCTTCTGTTGTTCTAAAAACATTTTACTTCATCTTTTACTACTAAACTGGAATGTTGCTGCACTAGTCCGAGACATTCTTGCTGCCTATTCTGCTTTTCAGTCTCTTCTGTTCCCTATAAGACACACAAAAAGACCATGATTTTCAAAAGTAAACTCTGTCATATGATGAAAGGACAAAATTCAAATGAGATTTCAGGTGATTATTCAGATTCAGATGATGCTTAATTTTACTTACTGCTGAAACCCTATAAATAGACTGGCTAACTGCTTTTTTTCTATATCTGAATTTTCATTAAACGTTATTTTAATTGGGGATTTTGGGGTCATGAAATGTCTTCTTTCAGTTTCAGGGTTTGCATTTGGATTTTTGAGATGTACGGGAATAACAGAGGTAAATCAATCTCTTAGTGTTTTTTCCCCTTTTACTAAAACCAAATCCTTGTTCTTTGTAATAAATAAAATGTCTTTATTGTATTCTTTAATGAATTGAGCATTAAGTGTATACAAACTGAATTTAAAGATGATGAGCCCCATCCCTTCTGTTGAACTAGGAATGCAGTGCCCTCCTGGCTATGGTCCTCAGCCAACACCATGGGGACAAAATCCTCAATGTCCACCATGGACTGCCCCACCCCAAATCTGCCCCCCTCAGTCATGTTGGCCACCTGTGTACTATCCCCCTTGTTGAGGGTATGGGCCCAGCCATGGTCACGGGGTAAGATCCTGTTTATATATTGATTATTTAAAAATACAAATCATAGGGTCCCAATTATACATTTATCACAGTCCTCTGGTAACAAAGGAGCTAATTACACTTTTTAAACAAATTTAAAATCTTGATCTTAGATGTGAAATATCTTATTTGGCCTTTCAGTCTAAATTGGATGTAATATAAATATATAAATTTGTCTTCTGTGTGTCAAAGCAACTGGTCCAAAACCTGCCGTTTTTTCAATGCCGCCTCTATGGTGCTTGTTTGCTGAAGTTTACACACCACCTGATTGAACCTAGTGAGGTGACAGGATTACAAATATTTGTATTATAAAAACGGATCAAATGACTGGTACTGGTACAGTTCTCTTTAGCTCTACAAACCAACTATTGGCTACACTTCTGCTTCAGCTTTGAGGTTGAGTGTGGCCCAAACTTTAAATCTTTTAAAACAAAAAAAGCAACCAAAAAGTCACTGAGATATAAATTATAAAGAAATTCAACTATGAATCATGTTATTAATGGAATCCTACAAATATATCCCTCCCCCCAAAAACAGACCACTGGAACTAATCATTGCTGATTGTAACTCATTTTTCCATTTTCCACAACTTATGTGAACTGATTGATATGTTGTTGCTAAATTAAATGAACGTTTTTGTCCCTGTTGCAGTCCTCCAGCAGCTCCTGCAGCAGCGACTCGGATTAGATGACGCTGAAGAAAGACAATTACAGGCTGTAAACTTGGAAAATGTCATCCTGTCGATCCTCACAATATTCAGTAATAAACTATAAAACACTCTAAAACAAATGTTGAGTTATTTAAACACTACACAGGTTGCTGTTTATTGTTGAACCTGTTAAAGGTTCAGCTCTCACATATTATGAAGCGTTGAACTAATACAGTTGAATTCTCTTCACAGTAGTCAGTGTGCGACAAATTGTCTACTAGACAGTGATCACATTACTCCCTTGTAATAAACAGCATGAAACTGCTCTTTAACGTTACCCTGTTTGTGTGTTACCACTCAGTGCCATACCATCTAGTACCAGCATAGCACATTCTGATCAAGACACAGAGATTAGAGTTATATGATTAAGCGCTCCACTTTTAGAGGCAAAACAATAAAGCAGAGAATCATTTCTAAGTAAATTAGAAATGGGAAGGCGAGCCGAGTAAACTGCTCTCATGAAATGTTACGAGTTCTCGTAATCTCAGTCAAACGGTGAGGCGGAGAAATGAGTGTACATAGTCAAACAGTTGCTCAAGAAAGCTAAAGACAGTCATTCGGATCCATGTCTAGCGTTGTTAAATTATCGAGCATCGCCACTTGAACATGGCTTTTTGCCGGCTGAAATTCTAATGGGACGTAGGTGACGCAGCACGATTCATGTTGTGATTTTAATGTTGATTAAGGGTAAGGTGCTAGAAGAATAGCCTGTGTAGAATTATGATAACATACATCTAAAGAAAGGGGGATGTAATTATATGTAAGATATAACTCCCAACCACTAGGTGGCGGCACCTGTGGTTTTTGCATAAATAGAGCATCTGGGATCAGGTGGGAGAGACAAAATTACTTGTGTGAGTCTAGTTTTACCTTGCTCATCTGCCTGTAGTACTTCTGGTGCTCGGGAGGATTCTCAGGTATCTTTTAAAGTGGAAAACCTAGTCAGAGCATTACACATATACATCATATTTTCTTGATAGTAGTGTTTAGGTATGAGCTCCTCATCCATGAGCGGATACATGCTTCCTTCTGGCCCGTTGATTCTCTTGAGTAACATGCTCATGATTCGAGCAAGAGATATTGCTCTTGGAATTTTTAATTTATTTATTGACGCTTTGTGCACCTCAATCAGAGAACAGTCAAGTTTCACCACATTCCAGGAAAAGGCAGACATGGCATATGTCAATGTCAATGTCAATGTCAATTTTATTTATGCAGCACTTTTAAAGGCCAGTGGCCAGCCAAAGTGCTTTACAGGATAAAAACAGCATCAATAAAACAATAAAAGCAAACGTAAAACAGTAAAAGGCAAACACATAAAAGATCGATGCAGGTGACTTAACTCAGCCAAAGGCCAATGTGAACAAGTGAGTCTTAAGGCGAGTTTTAAAAGTGGAAAAGCTCATCGCAGACCGCACAGAAGATGGCAAAGCATTCCACAGTCTGGGAGCCGCTACTGCGAAAGCTCGATCTCCTTTTGTTTTAAGGAACGTTCAGAACCAGCTGGTCAGCTGACCTCAGGGCTCTGGAGGGTTGACGCACATTAATAAGGCTGGATAAATATTCTGGGACCTGTCCATGCAGAGACTTTAAAACAAATAAAAGACTCTTAAAATCAATTCTGAATCAAACCGGAAGCCAGTGGAGAGAGGAAAGCACTGGTGTTATGTGCCCATGCTTCTTTGTCCCGGTTAGGAGACGGGCTGCTGCATTCTGCACAAGCTGTAGACGGTTGAGTTCTGATTGGCCGATACCGACATACAGGGAGTTGCAATAGTCAAAGCGCGAAGATATAAAAGCATGCATGACTTTTTCGAGGTCAGCCCTGTTTAGATAGTGTTTGACTTTGGCTAGAAGCCGAAGCTGGAAGAAGCTAGCCTTAACCACAGAGCTAACCTGCTTGTCTAATTTAAACGCCCCATCAATAATCACACCAAAGTTTCTGGCCTGTGAACCTATGTAAGGTGCTAGTGGGCCAAGGGACCTGGCAAGGACCTGGACCAAGTCAGGGCGACCGAATAGCACAATCTCTGTTTTGCTTTCATCTAGTTTTAGGAAGTTTAGGTCCATCCATGTTTTAATGTCTGTCACACAATTAAACACAGTATGAAGGGATTCCTTGGAGGGGGCCTTTAGTGGAAAGTACACCTGCACATCATCAGCAAAGCAATGGGAAGGGATTCCATGCTTCGTAAATATCGATCCCAGGGCTAGCATATACAAGGAGAACAGTAGAGGGCCTAGAACTGACCCCTGAGGGACTCCGCAGGTCAGAGGAGCCACTGAGGAGAAAAACTTCCCCAATTGTACACAGAAGGATCTATCTGCAAGGTAGGATTTAAACCACTCTAGAGCAGAACCTCTAATGCCCACACAGGGCTCGAGGCGGGACAAGAGGATAGTGTGATCCATTGTGTCGAATGCTGCTCTGAGATCTAATAGCATTAAAAAGGTACAGTTACCAGAATCAAGGTTTAAAAGAAGATCATTAAAAACTTTTAAAAGAGCTGTTTCGGTGCTGTGAAGAGGCTTAAAACCAGACTGAAACTGTTCACCAATGTTTGCACGACCTAGGACTTCTTGCAATTGGTTAAAAACAGCTTTCTCCAAGACTTTGGAGATAAACGAGAGTTTGGAGATTGGCCTGAAATTAGGCCTTTTTCCTTTTTAAAAGAGGCCGCACTGTGGCATGTTTGAAGGAGGCTGGGACACGTCCAGAGCTGAGACACATATTTATAAGAAACAAAATAAAAGGCCCAATATGACCAACATATGCATCCCGCATTAATTTACACCAACACAAATTATTATGGAGGATTAGTACTGTATGAAAGTGAAAAATAAAGCTCATCATACGAGTTAAATATCTTGATGCGTCTTTTTCCTGCTCGATATTGAAGGCTGTGTAATGAGATGTTGGTGGGACCTGTGTGATGGTGAGAAACCGATGAGCATCTCGTAGGCACTCAGCTAGTCTGGAGTTATCTTGAGCGCCCGTCTGAAAGACCACAAACAAACAACTAATTATAATCAATTACTGCTACGTGATACATTTCAACCAGGATGTTAAACCAACCACAGTAATCAGACTGCTTTTCTCAAGTTGGCCAATGATTAGATTAGTATTTAGTGACAATGGTGACATTTCTGTTTTAACATTAGTCTAATAGTAATAGTAGTAGTAGTAGAAGTAGTAGTAATAGTAGAATGTTCTGGCTCAGTACTTGTCTGCTCTATAGCTAAAGGCAAAACAATTGTCTGTGACCATTTTTTATCCATGAAAAGTCCCACAGGGTTTAATACCGAGACCACTGCTATTCAGGAAACAGTTACAAGTCGCCTCTATAGAACACAAAATCCGTTACAGAGCCAATGCACCCAAATGCTTAACAACAAAGACAACATGTTGTCACATTACACCTCTTCTTGGATTTTTTAAATACAAGCCTGCTTGCTCGCATACATACATCTGAAAACATGGGCATGGTTGCGCTACCTCAAGGAAGCCTGGATGTGATCATACAGATCTTTGACAGCCGTTCCTCTCAGGGTGCTGCTGTGGTGGGCTTCGTACATATTTAACACCATTGCGGGGCAACATGAACGGAGTCACAAGGTCAGGGGAGTGAATCACAGGGCAACTTGTAGGGAAATTCCAATGAAAAATTGCAAGCATTGGTAAGGCCCTTGCACAAGGGTCAAACATGAGGTGTGATCTTTGGCAACAAAAATGTTTCTTGCAACAAACACCCAAACGCTCAAAGATCACACCTCATGTTTGACCCTTGTGCAAGGGCCTCACCAATGCTTCTTGCAATTTTTCACTGTATGTGTATGTTGTGAAATTTGATGTTTTTAGTCTCTTTCGCTATTACACACACCACAGGGGACATCATGATAGATTATACCTATGTGGAGTGTACGTCAGCAGTTATGCAGGCTTTGAGGCACTTCCAGAAGGAATACCCTGAACACCGCGCTGAGGAAATAAGGTATATGATGAACACATATTTAAGTTGAAATCACTGAATGGCACAACAATGCCTGACTAATCTGACGGAATGAATGGAAAGCGCTAAATCTTCCACAACATAAATTAAAACTAGGATTGAAAGATGGAGAAAAGAAGAAAAAAAGCATTGACCCACAAAGACATTCTTACCTAATTAAAATAATAAGGACCAAGACAGAGGTTATGAGTTTGTTCCCTTCTGTCTTTTAGGTCCACTCTGAGAGAAGGACTGGAGTACTGCAGGAAGGTGCAGAAGCCTGATGGATCCTGGGAAGGGTGAGACCACTCCTGCTGTTTCACAACCAGATATCCTACCTATGGAATATGGTTTGGGCTTGAAGCCTTTGCTTGTATGGGTCATGTCTACATGGATGAGTAATTGTTCCAAACACTGAGCCATTAAGTTTCACACTGAATTGGGATCATCGATTTTGACCCACAACAAGAATGTCTCCTACAGGGGAACACTACCTCTAATGAAGATGTCAATACGTTCTTCCCATGGCTTTAGAGAATTAATTGAACATTCGTGGACACAAGATACTGTGGCAACCCACGGGCGCAGCACCCTGGACAGCGCCTCAAGAGATCAGCACCAAGGGCAGCGGAAATGACGAGCATGAGGTGGGAGAGGCGTGAGTGGGAGATGGCCTCACAACGGGCTTGTCTTTGGTATGAGTGTTAATCCCTCTTGTCTTCTGTACTTCCCTCAGGAAGGAGACTGAAGGCCAAACAACCTATTGAACCGAACCCTCAAAAGAAGAAGAACCTATTTTGCCTTTTTCCAGTTTTTTGTACGTCAAAATAAACCGTACCCTTTTTTTGTGTGCAGCCAGTCGTGTATCAGAGTCCTGTGATTTTGCCCACACCCGTTGCCACAATAATCTTTCACTGCCAGAGATTCCTCAAACAGTAGTTTATGTTTACCCATATTTGTAGAACTTTTATATATCACAGAAATAGCTAAATGTACAAATTCTGAAAATGAATCTAGTCCCCCTTTAACCTGCCGAGGCACACAGCACATCCATGAACTCCCAGCCTACCTTCTAACTCACACAGCTGTGCCTCTGTTACCAGGGACGTGTGCGTTGAGGTGCAGAGAGCCTGCCGGTTCCTGCTGGACCGGCAGATGCCGGACGGAGGCTGGGGGGAGGACTTTGAGTCTTGCGAGGAGCGGCTCTACATCCAGAGCAGCAGCGCTCAGATCCACAACACCTGCTGGGCTCTTTTAGGCCTCATGGCCGTCAGGTAAAGCAGGACTGCACCAAAAGGCTCTGTTTTCATTCTGGATCTCAATGTGACTGAGTGTAATTTGGCAAACAGGGCTCGGCTTCGGGTTGGTCTTTGTGTGCTGTGTATTTATATATTATTTTTATTTACCATTGCTGGTGCATTCACCTGTCTACAAAAGACTCACGTTAACAGGAAATATAATTGAACCTAATCCAAGCAAAATAAAAGGAAACTAAATTAAATTGAATGATCTTTTTGTGCGTAACCAGGCATCCTGACAGAAGGGCCATTGAGAGAAGAGTGCAGATGCTGATTGACCACCAGCTGCCCAACGGCGACTGGCCACAGGTAGTTCCCTTGTATCTTATTAATTACATGTCCCATCCTCAAATTGAACTCAGCTTGCGTCCCGCATATTACAACTAATAAGAAACAAATGTGATCAAGAAGAGGAAGGACTGTCATGGGGTAAGACTTTCATTTACATCATAAGTGGAGTTGGCTCAGACTTCAGTGGAATTATTGGGTTGGGCTTCACTTGACATTCACGGTCATTTAGATTGAGCAATCGTCGGTGTTTCTTCATCTTATTCGAGATAGTTATTTTCCTATCAATAGACCAGGTAGTATATATAATATATAATAAACATTCATGTTCTTTCTATGTCTTTTTCCCAAACTCCTTTCACAGTTTCCCAGCCGTCATCGTCCATATTGTACTCCGATCCAGTCACAATTGTTCATATGTAGAGTGTCATCTGACATGAACAGCCTTTTTGTGAATGTGGGATATTTAGTTGATACAGGTTCTTAAAAAATAAATGTATGAAATCGGTTTCTATATTGATTGGTACACTGTTAACATCCAAGTCTATTTCTATGTTGTATACGTTCACATTTGTACGTACAGTACATGGAGGGTAAGGGAATCACACATCTTTTTTCTTCTGTCTCGTTTGTCCTCCAGCAGCTCCTGTAGCAGCAGTAGTGATTCTGACTAGATGACGATTCCTGGTTTGGAAAAGAGGCAAAGACAAGACAAGGTACCACCTGCAAAAGCTTTGGCAACAACTATGTTGGAACTGAAAAGGTTCTTTGCAATTCAAAAGCATGTTGTAACAAATCCAGTCCTTGGTCGTATGGCTTTGTACCAAATACTAGAAAATAAAGTCTCTCTGCACCGCTTCAGTTGTTCTTCATTCTGACTGGTGGGAGGCTTCAGTTTTATTTCTTTTCTCTTAAAACATGTCACTGGATTTGGGTCAACCGTGTCGCAAAAATGCTTCATAGTCTGTACAGACTAGAATAGCTTCCATCCTTAGACCCCTTCAAATGAATCTGATGGAGTTTGTAAAGCCCTGAAAAACAATACAAGGGGAAAGGCCGGGTGCCCAAGAACTCAATCTCAAAATGTTTCAACACCACAGAATTAGTAATTGGTGGTGGGAGTTTAGGCTCCGCCCCTCATGACGGCCATTGGCACTGTTTATAGTTGAGCCTTGACTTCATATAAAGGCAGAGCCAGCTGACAGCTGCAGTCGTGGACCTGAACTCCAGCACACGGTAAGGTCACTATTACCTATCTAGGAATGACAAAGTGTGGTGTGTGTCGATAATCTGGCTCACATATATTTAGTTTGTTAAATGTATTTTTGGGATCGCATCTTTATTAAACCTATAAAGACACATCTATTTCATGTTATGGCTTCATGATATTACATGAAAACTGCACAATGTGACACTTATTACCAGTTACCAGCTTACCAGGGAAGCGCTACGCACGGCTCTGACCCACTTATTTTATATGGGCACATTTCTCCAGTGCCCATCACGTTAGCCACATGCTGCAGGGTCTTCAACAGATAAATACAATGGTTTGGTCCAACCAAACAGAGGTTCCCGTATTACATTTATTGCGAGCAATACACCATTTCTAGCCGCCAGCTAAGAAAGAAAGACATTGAGGATATTGAAAACAAATCCTACAGACGGCTTCTGCTTCTGTTGTTCTAAAAACATTTTACTTCATCTTTTACTACTAAACTGGAATGTTGCTGCACTAGTCCGAGACATTCTTGCTGCCTATTCTGCTTTTCAGTCTCTTCTGTTCCCTATAAGACACACAAAAAGACCATGATTTTCAAAAGTAAACTCTGTCATATGATGAAAGGACAAAATTCAAATGAGATTTCAGGTGATTATTCAGATTCAGATGATGCTTAATTTTACTTACTGCTGAAACCCTATAAATAGACTGGCTAACTGCTTTTTTTCTATATCTGAATTTTCATTAAACGTTATTTTAATTGGGGATTTTGGGGTCATGAAATGTCTTCTTTCAGTTTCAGGGTTTGCATTTGGATTTTTGAGATGTACGGGAATAACAGAGGTAAATCAATCTCTTAGTGTTTTTTCCCCTTTTACTAAAACCAAATCCTTGTTCTTTGTAATAAATAAAATGTCTTTATTGTATTCTTTAATGAATTGAGCATTAAGTGTATACAAACTGAATTTAAAGATGATGAGCCCCATCCCTTCTGTTGAACTAGGAATGCAGTGCCCTCCTGGCTATGGTCCTCAGCCAACACCATGGGGACAAAATCCTCAATGTCCACCATGGACTGCCCCACCCCAAATCTGCCCCCCTCAGTCATGTTGGCCACCTGTGTACTATCCCCCTTGTTGAGGGTATGGGCCCAGCCATGGTCACGGGGTAAGATCCTGTTTATATATTGATTATTTAAAAATACAAATCATAGGGTCCCAATTATACATTTATCACAGTCCTCTGGTAACAAAGGAGCTAATTACACTTTTTAAACAAATTTAAAATCTTGATCTTAGATGTGAAATATCTTATTTGGCCTTTCAGTCTAAATTGGATGTAATATAAATATATAAATTTGTCTTCTGTGTGTCAAAGCAACTGGTCCAAAACCTGCCGTTTTTTCAATGCCGCCTCTATGGTGCTTGTTTGCTGAAGTTTACACACCACCTGATTGAACCTAGTGAGGTGACAGGATTACAAATATTTGTATTATAAAAACGGATCAAATGACTGGTACTGGTACAGTTCTCTTTAGCTCTACAAACCAACTATTGGCTACACTTCTGCTTCAGCTTTGAGGTTGAGTGTGGCCCAAACTTTAAATCTTTTAAAACAAAAAAAGCAACCAAAAAGTCACTGAGATATAAATTATAAAGAAATTCAACTATGAATCATGTTATTAATGGAATCCTACAAATATATCCCTCCCCCCAAAAACAGACCACTGGAACTAATCATTGCTGATTGTAACTCATTTTTCCATTTTCCACAACTTATGTGAACTGATTGATATGTTGTTGCTAAATTAAATGAACGTTTTTGTCCCTGTTGCAGTCCTCCAGCAGCTCCTGCAGCAGCGACTCGGATTAGATGACGCTGAAGAAAGACAATTACAGGCTGTAAACTTGGAAAATGTCATCCTGTCGATCCTCACAATATTCAGTAATAAACTATAAAACACTCTAAAACAAATGTTGAGTTATTTAAACACTACACAGGTTGCTGTTTATTGTTGAACCTGTTAAAGGTTCAGCTCTCACATATTATGAAGCGTTGAACTAATACAGTTGAATTCTCTTCACAGTAGTCAGTGTGCGACAAATTGTCTACTAGACAGTGATCACATTACTCCCTTGTAATAAACAGCATGAAACTGCTCTTTAACGTTACCCTGTTTGTGTGTTACCACTCAGTGCCATACCATCTAGTACCAGCATAGCACATTCTGATCAAGACACAGAGATTAGAGTTATATGATTAAGCGCTCCACTTTTAGAGGCAAAACAATAAAGCAGAGAATCATTTCTAAGTAAATTAGAAATGGGAAGGCGAGCCGAGTAAACTGCTCTCATGAAATGTTACGAGTTCTCGTAATCTCAGTCAAACGGTGAGGCGGAGAAATGAGTGTACATAGTCAAACAGTTGCTCAAGAAAGCTAAAGACAGTCATTCGGATCCATGTCTAGCGTTGTTAAATTATCGAGCATCGCCACTTGAACATGGCTTTTTGCCGGCTGAAATTCTAATGGGACGTAGGTGACGCAGCACGATTCATGTTGTGATTTTAATGTTGATTAAGGGTAAGGTGCTAGAAGAATAGCCTGTGTAGAATTATGATAACATACATCTAAAGAAAGGGGGATGTAATTATATGTAAGATATAACTCCCAACCACTAGGTGGCGGCACCTGTGGTTTTTGCATAAATAGAGCATCTGGGATCAGGTGGGAGAGACAAAATTACTTGTGTGAGTCTAGTTTTACCTTGCTCATCTGCCTGTAGTACTTCTGGTGCTCGGGAGGATTCTCAGGTATCTTTTAAAGTGGAAAACCTAGTCAGAGCATTACACATATACATCATATTTTCTTGATAGTAGTGTTTAGGTATGAGCTCCTCATCCATGAGCGGATACATGCTTCCTTCTGGCCCGTTGATTCTCTTGAGTAACATGCTCATGATTCGAGCAAGAGATATTGCTCTTGGAATTTTTAATTTATTTATTGACGCTTTGTGCACCTCAATCAGAGAACAGTCAAGTTTCACCACATTCCAGAAAAAGGCAGACATGGCATATGTCAATGTCAATGTCAATGTCAATTTTATTTATGCAGCACTTTTAAAGGCCAGTGGCCAGCCAAAGTGCTTTACAGGATAAAAACAGCATCAATAAAACAATAAAAGCAAACGTAAAACAGTAAAAGGCAAACACATAAAAGATCGATGCAGGTGACTTAACTCAGCCAAAGGCCAATGTGAACAAGTGAGTCTTAAGGCGAGTTTTAAAAGTGGAAAAGCTCATCGCAGACCGCACAGAAGATGGCAAAGCATTCCACAGTCTGGGAGCCGCTACTGCGAAAGCTCGATCTCCTTTTGTTTTAAGGAACGTTCAGAACCAGCTGGTCAGCTGACCTCAGGGCTCTGGAGGGTTGACGCACATTAATAAGGCTGGATAAATATTCTGGGACCTGTCCATGCAGAGACTTTAAAACAAATAAAAGACTCTTAAAATCAATTCTGAATCAAACCGGAAGCCAGTGGAGAGAGGAAAGCACTGGTGTTATGTGCCCATGCTTCTTTGTCCCGGTTAGGAGACGGGCTGCTGCATTCTGCACAAGCTGTAGACGGTTGAGTTCTGATTGGCCGATACCGACATACAGGGAGTTGCAATAGTCAAAGCGCGAAGATATAAAAGCATGCATGACTTTTTCGAGGTCAGCCCTGTTTAGATAGTGTTTGACTTTGGCTAGAAGCCGAAGCTGGAAGAAGCTAGCCTTAACCACAGAGCTAACCTGCTTGTCTAATTTAAACGCCCCATCAATAATCACACCAAAGTTTCTGGCCTGTGAACCTATGTAAGGTGCTAGTGGGCCAAGGGACCTGGCAAGGACCTGGACCAAGTCAGGGCGACCAAATAGCACAATCTCTGTTTTGCTTTCATTTAGTTTTAGGAAGTTTAGGTCCATCCATGTTATAATGTCTGTCACACAATTAAACACAGTATGAAGGGATTCCTTGGAGGGGGCCTTTAGTGGAAAGTACACCTGCACATCATCAGCAAAGCAATGGGAAGGGATTCCATGCTTCGTAAATATCGATCCCAGGGCTAGCATATACAAGGAGAACAGTAGAGGGCCTAGAACTGACCCCTGAGGGACTCCGCAGGTCAGAGGAGCCACTGAGGAGAAAAACTTCCCCAATTGTACACAGAAGGATCTATCTGCAAGGTAGGATTTAAACCACTCTAGAGCAGAACCTCTAATGCCCACACAGGGCTCGAGGCGGGACAAGAGGATAGTGTGATCCATTGTGTCGAATGCTGCTCTGAGATCTAATAGCATTAAAAAGGTACAGTTACCAGAATCAAGGTTTAAAAGAAGATCATTAAAAACTTTTAAAAGAGCTGTTTCGGTGCTGTGAAGAGGCTTAAAACCAGACTGAAACTGTTCACCAATGTTTGCACGACCTAGGACTTCTTGCAATTGGTTAAAAACAGCTTTCTCCAAGACTTTGGAGATAAACGAGAGTTTGGAGATTGGCCTGAAATTAGGCCTTTTTCCTTTTTAAAAGAGGCCGCACTGTGGCATGTTTGAAGGAGGCTGGGACACGTCCAGAGCTGAGACACATATTTATAAGAAACAAAATAAAAGGCCCAATATGACCAACATATGCATCCCGCATTAATTTACACCAACACAAATTATTATGGAGGATTAGTACTGTATGAAAGTGAAAAATAAAGCTCATCATACGAGTTAAATATCTTGATGCGTCTTTTTCCTGCTCGATATTGAAGGCTGTGTAATGAGATGTTGGTGGGACCTGTGTGATGGTGAGAAACCGATGAGCATCTCGTAGGCACTCAGCTAGTCTGGAGTTATCTTGAGCGCCCGTCTGAAAGACCACAAACAAACAACTAATTATAATCAATTACTGCTACGTGATACATTTCAACCAGGATGTTAAACCAACCACAGTAATCAGACTGCTTTTCTCAAGTTGGCCAATGATTAGATTAGTATTTAGTGACAATGGTGACATTTCTGTTTTAACATTAGTCTAATAGTAATAGTAGTAGTAGTAGAAGTAGTAGTAATAGTAGAATGTTCTGGCTCAGTACTTGTCTGCTCTATAGCTAAAGGCAAAACAATTGTCTGTGACCATTTTTTATCCATGAAAAGTCCCACAGGGTTTAATACCGAGACCACTGCTATTCAGGAAACAGTTACAAGTCGCCTCTATAGAACACAAAATCCGTTACAGAGCCAATGCACCCAAATGCTTAACAACAAAGACAACATGTTGTCACATTACACCTCTTCTTGGATTTTTTAAATACAAGCCTGCTCGCTCGCATACATACATCTGAAAACATGGGCATGGTTGCGCTACCTCAAGGAAGCCTGGATGTGATCATACAGATCTTTGACAGCCGTTCCTCTCAGGGTGCTGCTGTGGTGGGCTTCGTACATATTTAACACCATTGCGGGGCAACATGAACGGAGTCACAAGGTCAGGGGAGTGAATCACAGGGCAACTTATAGGGAAATTCCAATGAAAAATTGCAAGAAGCATTGGTAAGGCCCTTGCACAAGGGTCAAACATGAGGTGTGATCTTTGGCAACAAAAATGTTTCTTGCAACAAACACCCAAACGCTCAAAGATCACACCTCATGTTTGACCCTTGTGCAAGGGCCTCACCAATGCTTCTTGCAATTTTTCACTGTATGTGTATGTTGTGAAATTTGATGTTTTTAGTCTCTTTCTCTATTACACACACCACAGGGGACATCATGATAGATTATACCTATGTGGAGTGTACGTCAGCAGTTATGCAGGCTTTGAGGCACTTCCAGAAGGAATACCCTGAACACCGCGCTGAGGAAATAAGGTATATGATGAACACATATTTAAGTTGAAATCACTGAATGGCACAACAATGCCTGACTAATCTGACGGAATGAATGGAAAGCGCTAAATCTTCCACAACATAAATTAAAACTAGGATTGAAAGATGGAGAAAAGAAGAAAAAAAGCATTGACCCACAAAGACATTCTTACCTAATTAAAATAATAAGGACCAAGACAGAGGTTATGAGTTTGTTCCCTTCTGTCTTTTAGGTCCACTCTGAGAGAAGGACTGGAGTACTGCAGGAAGGTGCAGAGGCCTGATGGATCCTGGGAAGGGTGAGACCACTCCTGCTGTTTCACAACCAGATATCCTACCTATGGAATATGGTTTGGGCTTGAAGCCTTTGCTTGTATGGGTCATGTCTACATGGATGAGTAATTGTTCCAAACACTGAGCCATTAAGTTTCACACTGAATTGGGATCATCGATTTTGACCCACAACAAGAATGTCTCCTACAGGGGAACACTACCTCTAATGAAGATGTCAATACGTTCTTCCCATGGCTTTAGAGAATTAATTGAACATTCGTGGACACAAGATACTGTGGCAACCCACGGGCGCAGCACCCTGGACAGCGCCTCAAGAGATCAGCACCAAGGGCAGCGGAAATGACGAGCATGAGGTGGGAGAGGCGTGAGTGGGAGATGGCCTCACAACGGGCTTGTCTTTGGTATGAGTGTTAATCCCTCTTGTCTTCTGTACTTCCCTCAGGAAGGAGACTGAAGGCCAAACAACCTATTGAACCGAACCCTCAAAAGAAGAAGAACCTATTTTGCCTTTTTCCAGTTTTTTGTACGTCAAAATAAACCGTACCCTTTTTTTGTGTGCAGCCAGTCGTGTATCAGAGTCCTGTGATTTTGCCCACACCCGTTGCCACAATAATCTTTCACTGCCAGAGATTCCTCAAACAGTAGTTTATGTTTACCCATATTTGTAGAACTTTTATATATCACAGAAATAGCTAAATGTACAAATTCTGAAAATGAATCTAGTCCCCCTTTAACCTGCCGAGGCACACAGCACATCCATGAACTCCCAGCCTACCTTCTAACTCACACAGCTGTGCCTCTGTTACCAGGGACGTGTGCGTTGAGGTGCAGAGAGCCTGCCGGTTCCTGCTGGACCGGCAGATGCCGGACGGAGGCTGGGGGGAGGACTTTGAGTCTTGCGAGGAGCGGCTCTACATCCAGAGCAGCAGCGCTCAGATCCACAACACCTGCTGGGCTCTTTTAGGCCTCATGGCCGTCAGGTAAAGCAGGACTGCACCAAAAGGCTCTGTTTTCATTCTGGATCTCAATGTGACTGAGTGTAATTTGGCAAACAGGGCTCGGCTTCGGGTTGGTCTTTGTGTGCTGTGTATTTATATCTTATTTTTATTTACCATTGCTGGTGCATTCACCTGTCTACAAAAGACTCACGTTAACAGGAAATATAATTGAACCTAATCCAAGCAAAATAAAAGGAAACTAAATTAAATTGAATGATCTTTTTGTGCGTAACCAGGCATCCTGACAGAAGGGCCATTGAGAGAAGAGTGCAGATGCTGATTGACCACTAGCTGCCCAACGGCGACTGGCCACAGGTAGTTCCCTTGTATCTTATTAATTACATGTCCCATCCTCAAATTGAACTCAGCTTGCGTCCCGCATATTACAACTAATAAGAAACAAATGTGATCAAGAAGAGGAAGGACTGTCATGGGGTAAGACTTTCATTTACATCATAAGTGGAGTTGGCTCAGACTTCAGTGGAATTATTGGGTTGGGCTTCACTTGACATTCACGGTCATTTAGATTGAGCAATCGTCGGTGTTTCTTCATCTTATTCGAGATAGTTATTTTCCTATCAATAGACCAGGTAGTATATATAATATATAATAAACATTCATGTTCTTTCTATGTCTTTTCCCCAAACTCCTTTCACAGTTTCCCAGCCGTCATCGTCCATATTGTACTCCGATCCAGTCACAATTGTTCATATGTAGAGTGTCATCTGACATGAACAGCCTTTTTGTGAATGTGGGATATTTAGTTGATACAGGTTCTTAAAAAATAAATGTATGAAATCGGTTTCTATATTGATTGGTACACTGTTAACATCCAAGTCTATTTCTATGTTGTATACGTTCACATTTGTACGTACAGTACATGGAGGGTAAGGGAAGCTTTATGTTTTAGGGGCTATTTTTTGCAGGACACCGTCCTCCACTTTCACAGTTAAATTCATTTACACCTGTATGGGAGTGAACCCATGAAGCTCGGAATACATTTTTTTGGAATCACACATCTTTTTTCTTCTGTCTCGTTTGTCCTCCAGCAGCTCCTGTAGCAGCAGTAGTTATTCTGACTAGATGACGATTCCTGGTTTGGAAAAGAGGCAAAAACAAGACAAGGTACCACCTGCAAAAGCTTTGGCAACAACTATGTTGGAACTGAAAAGGTTCTTTGCAACTCAAAAGCATGTTGTAACAAATCCAGTCCTTGGTCATATGGCTTTGTACCAAATACTAGAAAATAAAGTCTCTCTGCACCGCTTCAGTTGTTCTTCATTCTGACTGGTGGGAGGCTTCAGTTTTCTTTCTTTTCTCTTAAAACATGTCACTGGATTTGGGTCAACCGTGTCCTAAAAATGCTTCATAGTCTGTACAGACTAGAATAGCTTCCATCCTTTGACCCCTTCAAATGAATCTGATGGAGTTTGTAAAACCCTGAAACAATACAAGGGGAAAGGCCGGGTGCCCAAGAACTCAATCTCAAAATGTTTCAACACCACAGAATTAGTAATTGGTGGTGGGAGTTTAGGCTCCGCCCCTCATGACGGCCATTGGCACTGTTCATAGTTGAGCCTTGACTTCATATAAAGGCAGAGCCAGCTGACAGCTGCAGTCGTGGACCTGAACTCCAGCACACGGTAAGGTCACTATTACCTATCTAGGAATAACAAAGTGTGGTGTGTGTCGATAATCTGGCTCACATATATTTTGTTTGTTAAATGTATTTTTGGGATCGCATCTTTATTAAACCTATAAAGACACATCTATTTCATGTTATGGCTTCATGATATTACATGAAAACTGCACAATGTGACACTTATTACCAGTTACCAGCTTACCAGGGAAGCGCTACGCACGGCTCTGACCCACTTATTTTATATGGGCACATTTCTCCAGTGCCCATCACGTTAGCCACATGCTGCAGGGTCTTCAACAGATAAATACAATGGTTTGGTCCAACCAAACAGAGGTTCCCGTATTACATTTATTGCGAGCAATACACTATTTCTAGCCGCCAGCTAAGAAAGAAAGACATTGAGGATATTCAAATATTGAAAACAAATCCTACAGACGGCTTCTGCTTCTGTTGTTCTAAAAACATTTTACTTCATCTTTTACTACTAAACTGGAATGTTGCTGCACTAGTCCGAGACATTCTTGCTGCCTATTCTGCTTTTCAGTCTCTTCTGTTCCCTATAAGACACACGAACAGACCATGATTTTCAAAAGTAAACTCTGTCATATGATGAAAGGACAAAATTCAAATGAGATTTCAGGTGATTATTCAGATTCAGATTATGTTTAATTTTACTTATTGCTGAAACCCTATAAATAGACTGGCTAACTGCTTTTTTTCTATATCTGAATTTTCATTAAAAGTTATTTTAATTGGGGATTTTGGGGTCATGAAATGTCTTCTTTCAGTTTCAGGGTTTGCATTTGGATTTTTGAGATGTACGGGAATAACAGAGGTAAATCAATCTCTTAGTGTTTTTTCCCCTTTTACTAAAACCAAATCCTTGTTCTTTGTAATAAATAAAATGTCTTTATTGTATTCTTTAATGAATTGAGCATTAAGTGTATACAAACTGAATTTAAAGATGATGAGCCCCATCCCTTCTGTTGAACTAGGAATGCAGTGCCCTCCTGGCTATGGTCCTCAGCCAACACCATGGGGACAAAATCCTCAATGTCCACCATGGACTGCCCCACCCCAAATCTGCCCCCCTCAGTCATGTTGGCCACCTGTGTACTATCCCCCTTGTTGAGGGTATGGGCCCAGCCATGGTCACGGGGTAAGATCCTGTTTATATATTGATTATTTAAAAATACAAATCATAGGGTCCCAATTATACATTTATCACAGTCCTCTGGTAACAAAGGAGCTAATTACACTTTTTAAACAAATTTAAAATCTTGATCTTAGATGTGAAATATCTTATTTGGCCTTTCAGTCTAAATTGGATGTAATATAAATATATAAATTTGTCTTCTGTGTGTCAAAGCAACTGGTCCAAAACCTGCCGTTTTTTCAATGCCGCCTCTATGGTGCTTGTTTGCTGAAGTTTACACACCACCTGATTGAACCTAGTGAGGTGACAGGATTACAAATATTTGTATTATAAAAACGGATCAAATGACTGGTACTGGTACAGTTCTCTTTAGCTCTACAAACCAACTATTGGCTACACTTCTGCTTCAGCTTTGAGGTTGAGTGTGGCCCAAACTTTAAATCTTTTAAAACAAAAAAAGCAACCAAAAAGTCACTGAGATATAAATTATAAAGAAATTCAACTATGAATCATGTTATTAATGGAATCCTACAAATATATCCCTCCCCCCAAAAACAGACCACTGGAACTAATCATTGCTGATTGTAACTCATTTTTCCATTTTCCACAACTTATGTGAACTGATTGATATGTTGTTGCTAAATTAAATGAACGTTTTTGTCCCTGTTGCAGTCCTCCAGCAGCTCCTGCAGCAGCGACTCGGATTAGATGACGCTGAAGAAAGACAATTACAGGCTGTAAACTTGGAAAATGTCATCCTGTCGATCCTCACAATATTCAGTAATAAACTATAAAACACTCTAAAACAAATGTTGAGTTATTTAAACACTACACAGGTTGCTGTTTATTGTTGAACCTGTTAAAGGTTCAGCTCTCACATATTATGAAGTGTTGAACTAATACAGTTGAATTCTCTTCACAGTAGTCAGTGTGCGACAAATTGTCTACTAGACAGTGATCACATTACTCCCTTGTAAAAAACAGCATGAAACTGCTCTTTAACGTTACCCTGTTTGTGTGTTACCACTCAGTGCCATACCATCTAGTACCAGCATAGCACATTCTGATCAAGACACAGAGATTAGAGTTATATGATTAAGCGCTCCACTTTTAGAGGCAAAACAATAAAGCAGAGAATCATTTCTAAGTAAATTAGAAATGGGAAGGCGAGCCGAGTAAACTGCTCTCATGAAATGTTACGAGTTCTCGTAATCTCAGTCAAACGGTGAGGCGGAGAAATGAGTGTACATAGTCAAACAGTTGCTCAAGAAAGCTAAAGACAGTCATTCGGATCCATGTCTAGCGTTGTTAAATTATCGAGCATCGCCACTTGAACATGGCTTTTTGCCGGCTGAAATTCTAATGGGACGTAGGTGACGCAGCACGATTCATGTTGTGATTTTAATGTTGATTAAGGGTAAGGTGCTAGAAGAATAGCCTGTGTAGAATTATGATAACATACATCTAAAGAAAGGGGGATGTAATTATATGTAAAATATAACTCCCAACCACTAGGTGGCGGCACCTGTGGTTTTTGCATAAATAGAGCATCTGGGATCAGGTGGGAGAGACAAAATTACTACAAGAATGCTGCTACATGTGTGAAGTGGGAGCACGGTGAAATGGAAATAAAAGGACTTGTACAACACTTCAGTTGTGGCTTGAGTCAGTAACATTACAATGACCATTCCTGGTTTGGAAAAGAGGCAAAGACAAGAAGACAAGGTACCACCTGCAAAAGCTTTGGCAACAACTATGTTGGAACTGAAAAGGTTCTTTGCAACTCAAAAGCATGTTGTAACAAATCCAGTCCTTGGTCGTATGGCTTTGTACCAAATGCTAGAAAATAAAGTCTCTCTGCACCGCTTCAGTTGTTCTTCATTCTGACTGGTGGGAGGCTTCAGTTTTCTTTCTTTTCTCTTAAAACATGTCACTGGATTTGGGTCAACCGTGTCGCAAAAATGCTTCATAGTTTGTACAGACTAGAATAGCTTCCATCCTTAGACCCCTTCAAATGAATCTGATGGAGTAAATATTCACAGATTCGGACTTCCTGGTTTAATATCTGGTCAGCGAGATAGTGTCGCTTTCGACACAAGCCTAGAAAAATGGCTCGACACACGCAAGGGGGGCTCTGAAAACGCAGAAGCATAAACTAGGCTTTAGAACCATGAATTGAAACGAGTAGGCGCAGACGCAGAAGCATGCGCCAGCCTTTAGGCCGGCGGGGCAAAACCACGACACTGTACTGCCACCTACTGGGCATAGATTGCACCACACACAATGAAGAAATGTTCTTCATTCCAAATTAATCCAAATTACATACAAATGTGACCATACATTTTGTGTGTGCGTCACACATACACCTGGCGCAGCCAATGAGAGATTTAGAATATGACGATGTCACCGCTCTCATTGGCTGTCTCAGATCTCAGATCTTACTAAGGTACAAGCAGATGACCATGGCTGAGCAGAAGCAGATGACCATGGCTGAGCAGGGAGGGAGGGAGCTTGAGGACCACTTCGCAGAGAAGACAGCCAAACTGTTCCAGGCCCAGACAAAAGTAGAAAAAAAGAGTGCGAGATTCTCATGGGAGAACACAATAACCTGCGTATTGCCCTCCACGCTCAGCAGGCCAAGTCAAAGCAGCTGGAGGGGGTTCTTGATGAGGAAAAATGGTCCTGGACCAGGAGACGACGGTTCTGGAGGGAGAAAAGATAGTCCTGGAGCAGGAAAATGTGGTCCTGGAGGAGGATAAAAATCTTCTAGTCGAGGATCAAATGGTCCTGGAGGGTATTTGCCTCAGAATGAAGAAAGGAATCCTAGGATTCTTTGGGAGGAGGATGGAAGACAGAGCCACAGAGATGGCAAAGATGAGGAGGAAGGGGACTGGGGGTGGATTTTTCCACTGGCTCTTCAGGAGGTAGATGCAGTTGCTCTGCCTCTGTTAGGCTTTTCTCCCGGTACTCGGGTTTTTAAAAAGAGATGGTGAGAAGGAGGCAGTGGTGGTAGGCAGTGGTGGTAGGGGGTGGACGGAGTATCTGCTCTATGTGTTTTTTTCTCCCGGTGCTTGGGTTTTTGTTTTTTTTTAAATGGTGGAGGAGCCAGGGAGTGGGCTTGGGGTCAGGAGGTAGACCCCCTTGTGTTCCTCTATGTGGTTTTCTCCCGGTGCTCGGGTTAAAAAAAAAAAGAGGCTGTCGTGAAGCGGAAAACATTAAATGAACGATGCCCGATCTGGTGCATATATGTGTAAATAAAACTGAGAGTTTAATTGACATGCAGTAATGAATCCAGTGAGGGCTCCTGAAGAGCGAGGAACTGAGAGGAATTGGGATCAATTGATGCTGTAATAATAGAACAGTTGCAGTGGGGGGTGTTGATTGTGTATGCTGCCATTTGAAAACATGAAATGTCCAATGTGGTTATATATGTTTGTATATGTGTGTAATTAGGAGCATGTAGACATAGATTAATAGGTGGACATCATTGTGGAAAACATGTACGGCACCATGAGTGTTTAATTCCCGCATAAGACTAAGTAATGTTATTGATGACTTTTTCCCTGGTCCAAAGGCGTCGTGACGTTACTGTTCTAAACAAGACGGCGTCAGGAATTATTAAAAAATGAACGCATGAATAAAACTTATTTTCCAGGGTGCTCAGTGAGAACACTGGTGGGCTGTAATTATGGATTGACTTTTGTTTTAACATTAACAAAAAGTCAAAGTACAAGGGGAGAATTCTTGTTAATTTATATGAAATCTAGCAAACTATTTTACTTTATGTTTTGTGTCTGTTTGTGTCATAGGAAGCACGCCCATAAATAATCTTGTAAAGTGATTGTAAGGTTGCAAAGTTGCCGAAGAACTTGCTTTAAGTTGCCAGTTTCTGGCAGGATATCTTCTTTCCATATTGTTTGAGGGTTTTACAAGCTCCATCAGATTCATTTGAAGGGGTCTAAGGATGGAAGCTATTCTAGTCTGTACAGACAATGAATCATTTTTGTGACACGGTTGACCCAAATCCAGTGACATGTTTTAAGAGAAAAGAAATAAAACCGAAGCCTCCCACCACTCAAAGAACCTTTTCAGTTCCAACATAGTTGTTGCTAAAGCTTTTGCAGGTGGTAACTTGTCTTGTCTTTGCCTCTTTTCCAAACCAGGAATGGTCATTGTAATGTTACTGACTCAAGCCACGACTGAAGTGTTGTACAAGTACTTTTATTTCCATTTCACCGTGCTCCAACTTCACACATGTAGCAGCATTCTTCCAAAGTCCTTGTGCACTTGTCATAGTTTGCTTTTTGTCTCAGTTGTAGAAGCCATTGTTTCTGCCTTACCCTTGTATCTTTTCGTCCTGCCGTGTTCAAGTGGCGATGCTCGATAACTTAACAACGCTGTACACAGATCCGTATGACTGTCTTTAGCTTTCTTGAGCAACTGTTTGACTATGTACACTGCTTTCTCCGCCTCACCGACTGTGCTTACGAGAACTTGTAATATTTCATAAGGGCAGTTTACTCAGCTTGCCTTCCCATTTCTAATTTAAGGATTCTCTGCTTTATTGTTTTGCCTCTAAAAGTGGAGCGCTTAATCATATAACTCTAATCTCTGTGTCTTGATCAGATGGTGCTATTAAAAGAACAAGAACGGCGTAAATGAGGGATCCACGGCGGTTAAGGAGGAGGGGTGTGAATGTTCTGCGGAGCGGCAGGGTGTGTTGTTTATCGTGGGGGAAAAGCCCTGCTGGACAAAGCTCTTGTTCATTCAACGCTCCCTGGGTAAATACAGATAATATGAATACACACTGAGTGGTAACACACAAACAGGGTAACGTTAAACTAAATGGTCAAATGAAATAAAAAAGACAGAGGCGCTTTAGTGATTAGGTTACTTGTTGTTGAGATAAACAGAGAGCAGTTTCATGCTGTTTATTACAAGGGAGTAATTGTCACGGTGTGGTGCACTTCCTGTCTTATTTTGTAGTTTTCTGCCACTCGTGTCCCCGGGTAACTTCACTTCCTGCCTGGTCCTGTCATCCCCTGTGATTGTCGGATTGTTTCCACCTGTGTCCAATCACCTGCACCTCCATTGTGTATTTAAGCAGTGTGTGTTGTTTGTCACTTGTGGCGTCATTGTCTCTTTTCCGCCCGCCCGCCCGCCCGCCTTTTACTTTGTTGGAGTTTTGACTATTGAAGTCTCTTGTTTAAAGTCTGCGTTTGAGTCCTGCCTTCCTACCCAGCCCTGACAGTAATGTGATCACTGTCTGGCAGACAATTTGTCGCACACTGACTACTGTGAAGAGAATTCAAATGTATTGGTTCAACACTTCATAATATGTCCCTGAGCAAGACACCTAACCCCTAATTGCTCCCCAGGCAAAAATGTAAAAAGCCATGGGTTTAAAGTGTAATGTAAGTCGCTTTGGATAAAAGCGTCTGCTAAATGACCTGTAATGTAATGTAATGTAATATGTGAGAGCTGAACCTTAAACAGGTTCAACAATAAACAGCAACCTGTGTAGTGTTTAAATAACTCAACATTTGTTTTAGAGTGTTTTATAGTTTATTACTGAATATTGTGAGGATCGACAGGATGACATTTTCCAAGTTTACAGCCTGTAATTGTCTTTCTTCAGCGTCGTCTAATCCGAGTCGCTGCTGCAGGAGCTGCTGGAGGACTGCAACAGGGACAAAAACGTTCATTTAATTTAGCAACAACATATCAATCAGTTCACATAAATGATGGATCTATAATGGAAAAATAAGTTGGTCCAGTGGTCTGGTTTTTGGGCGAGGAATATATTTGTAGGATTTCTAGGATTCTATAAATAACATGATTCATTCTTGAATATCTTTATGTTTTGTATCTCGGTGACATTCTGGCTGCTTTTTATTTGTATTTAAAGTTTGGGCCACACTCAACCTCAAAGCTGAAGCAGAAGTGTAGCCAATAGTTGGTTTGCAGAGCTAAAGAGAACTGTACCAGTACCAGTCATTTGATCCATTGTAATCATACAAATATCTGTGATCCTGTCACCTCACTAGGTTCAATCAGGTGGTGTGTATTCTTCAGCAAACAAGCACCGCAGAGGCGGCATTAAAAAAATGGCAGGTTTTGGACCAATTGCTTTGACACATAGAAGACAAAAAATAAATATATATATATACATCTATATATATATATTTTTTTTTCAACTTCAACTGAAAGGCCAAATAAAGATATTTCACATCTAAGATTAAGATTTTAAATTTGTTTAAAAAGTGTAATTGGCTCCTTTGTTACCAGACTGATACATGTATAGTTGGGACACCATGATTTGTACTTTTAAATTATCAATAAATAAACAGCATCTTACCCCGTGACACTTAGTTCCTTTCTTGTGGCAATGGTTATGCATGTGACCATGCTTGTGTGTGTGGCCTTTGCCGTGCCCGTGATGTCCACGTCCATGTCCATGTCCATGTCCACGACCACGACCACATCCATGTCCACGACCACGTCCACGACCACGTCCACGACCACATCCATGCCCACAATCATGTCCATCTCCGTGTCCATGATCATGTCCATGATCATGATCATGACCATGTCCATGACCATGTCCATGTCCATGATCATGACCATGTCCGTGTCCATGATCATGCCCATGATCATGATCATGACCATGTCCATGACCATCTCCGTGTCCATGATCATGACCATGTCCATGTCCATGATCATGTCCGTGTCCATGATCATGCTCATGACCTTCTCCGTGTCCATGATCATGTCCATGTCCGTGCCCAGGACCAGGACCATGACCATGTCCATGTCCACGTCCATCATGACCATAGCTGGGCCCGTACCCTCCACAAGGGGGGGCTACAGGATAGTACACAGGTGGCCAACATGACTGAGGGGGGCAGATTTGGGGTGGGGCAGTCCATGGTGGACATTGAGGATTTTGTCCTCCTGGTGTTGGCTGAGGACCATAGCCAGAAGGGCACTGCATTCCTAGTTCAACAGAAGGGATGGGACTCATCATTTTTAAATTCAGTTTGTATACACTTAATGCTCAATTCATTAAAGAATACAATAAAGACATTTTATTTATTACAAAGAACAAGGATTTGGTTTTAGTAAAAGGGGAAAAAACACTAAGAGATTGATTTACCTCTGTTATTCCCGTACATCTCAAAAATCCAAATGCAAACCCTGAAACTGAAAGAAGACATTTCATGACCCCAAAATCCCCAATTAAAATAACTTTGAATGAAAATTCAGATATAGAAACAAAGCAGTTGGCCAGTCTATTTATAGGGTTTCAGCAGTAAGACAAAATTAAGCATCATCTGAATCTGAATAATCACCTGAAATCTCATTTGAATTTTGTCCTTTCATCATATGACAGAGTTTACTTTTGAAAATCATGGTCTGTTCGTGTGTCTTATAGGGAACAGAAGAGACTGAAAAGCAGAATAGGCAGCAAGAATGTCTCGGACTAGTGCAGCAACATTCCAGTTTAGTAGTAAAAGACGAAGTAAAATGTTTTTAGAACAACAGAAGCAGAAGCCGTCTGTAGGATTTGTTTTCAATATTTGAATATCCTCAATGTCTTTCTTTCTTAGCTGGCGGCTAGAAATGGTGTATTGCTCGCAATAAATGTAATACGGGAACCTCTGTTTGGTTGGACCAAACCATTGTATTTATCTGTTGAAGACCCTGCAGCATGTGGCTAACGTGATGGGCACTGGAGAAATGTGCCCATATAAAATAAGTGGGTCAGAGCCGTGCGTAGCGCTTCCCTGGTAAGCTGGTAACTGGTAATAAGTGTCACATTGTGCAGTTTTCATGTAATATCATGAAGCCATAACATGAAATAGATGTGTCTTTATAGGTTTAATAAAGATGCGATCCCAAAAATACATTTAACAAACTAAATATATGTGAGCCAGATTTTCGACACACACCACACTTTGTTATTCCTAGATAGGTAATAGTGACCTTACCGTGTGCTGGAGTTCAGGTCCACGACTGCAGCTGTCAGCTGGCTCTGCCTTTATATGAAGTCAAGGCTCAACTATGAACAGTGCCAATGGCCGTCATGAGGGGCGGAGCCTAAACTCCCACCACCAATTACTAATTCTGTGGTGTTGAAACATTTTCAGATTGAGTTCTTGGGCACCCGGCCTTTCCCCTTCTATTGTTTCAGGGTTTTACAAACTCCATCAGATTCATTTGAAGGGGTCTAAGGATGGAAGCTATTCTAGTCTGTACAGACTATGGAGCATTTTTAGGACACGGTTGACCCAAATCCAGTGACATGTTTTAAGAGAAAAGAAAGAAAACTGAAGCCTCCCACCAGTCAGAATGAAGAACAACTGAAGCGGTGCAGAAAGACTTTATTTTCTAGTATTTGGTACAAAGCCATACGACCAAGCACTGGATTTGTTACGACATGCTTTTGAGTTGCAAAGAACCTTTTCAGTTCCAACATAGTTGTTGCCAAAGCTTTTACAGGTGGTACCTTGTCTTGTTTTTGCCTCTTTTCCAAACCAACAATCGTCATCTAGTCAGAATCACTGCTGCTGCTGCTACAGGAGCTGCTGGAGGACTGTAGCAGGGACGGACATACGAGACAGAAGAATGAATTTGAATGAATTTTTTCAGTTCTTGGCAACAGTGTGTGTTCAAAAAAATGTATTCCGAGCTTCATGGGTTCACTCCCATACAGATGTAAATGAATTTAACTGTGAAAGTGGAGGACGGTGTCCTGCAAAAAATAGCTCCTAAAACATAAAGCTTCCCTTACCCTCCATGTACTGTACGTACAAATGTGAACGTATACAACATAGAAATAGACTTGGATGTTAACAGTGTACCAATCAATATAGAAACCGATTTCATACATTTATTTTTGAAGAACCTGTATCAACTAAATATTCCACATTCACAAAAAGGCTGGTCATGTCAGATGTGATGTAAATGAAAGTCTTACCCCATGAGAGTCCTTCCCCTTCTTGTGACACTTGAGATGCTTGTGACCTCCCCTGTGCCTGCGCCTGCACTTTGGGCATTTTCCTTGTCCATGTCCATGTCCATGTCCATGCCCGTGCCCGTGCCCATGACCATGGCCATGTCCGTGCCCATGCCCATGCCCATGACCATGACCATGACATTGCCCATGACATTGTCCATGTTCATGTTCATGCCCATGACCATGTCCATGACATTCCCCATGTTCATGTTCATGTCCATGTCCATGTCCATGTCCGTGTCCGTGTCCGTGTCCACGCCCACCTCCACGGCCTCCTCGATTACAGTGCCCCCCTGTAATTTGTCATAAAGGACTTTTAAATGTGCATGTCAGGTATGTAATATGCACTCAATACATTCGAAAGTAAGAGGCGAGACTGAACCAAAAGCATTTGTTATTCACCTCGTCCAGACATCTTCAAAGACCTCCGGCAGGCAGTTGAATGTCTCTTTAAAAAATCAAATGACAGAAAATTTTACAATAGATTCACATGTTCAACATGTAAGTAGCAAATGCAACTGTAAGGCCTTTTAAAATAAAAAATGAAAAAAATGAATTCATCATACCAAAAGCTTGTTTTTTGGGCAAACTTACTGTGTGCTGGACAGCAGATCCACAAACACAGCTGACACCTGCTGCTCCTTTTATGCAAAGCCACACCTGAACTCATAGTTGTCCAACAGGGTACCACCCTCCTCCTTATCAGAAACTATTTCTATTGTGAGAGGACAACAGGCAGTTTGTATATTCTCAATCATAATTGAGTGTAGCTATATAGACAATAGGTTTATTGCAAATGTGTTAAAAATGCAAATGAAAAAATGTCAATGTTTTCTGTAAAACTAATTCTGGTGTTGTGGACATATTGAGAAACCTACAGTTAGGGATGTGCGTCCCACTCACAAACAAACACATCACTCAGCGTGTCTGCCGAGCTTCTTTGTTTGCAACATTCTCTTGGTAGCGAAGCAGTGTGATGTTATCATGAAGGAACGCTCCGCAGAAGAGTTTGAGCTCCCTGTGCCGATGCACACAATACGCTTATTTACAGAAAAGGAGTTTAAACTCTGAAGTCTGAAATGTGGAACAAGTGGCTCCATCCACAGTTCAGTTTAAGCCAGAATGAAAACATGATTGGAGTTGTGAGATTTAGGTTTGAAATCTGAGTTTAAAATAAGGAATTCTGAAGTTTAAAGACAACACTTTAAACTAAGTTTAAAGTGAGTATTCCTTCACTTTGTTGAATGTAGAAACAGCAATTAAAAGAAACACTATATGAGCAATTCATTTATAAATGATTTGGTTGGGGTGCTAAAGGTTTGAAGACTCCAGGCTCACATCAAGTATTTAGAAAGTAAACCCTCAGGTTTAACTGTTGTAATTCTTACAGATCTGGATGAATATTTGAACACATGTATATATTTTTACTTAAGCTTAAAAAAAAACTCCTGTTGTGCAAAGACTTTTCCATTCGCAACCTCCTCCTTCAACAGCAACATCCTTGTCTTAAAGGGCCTGGAGAAAATGAGTCATACTGTCATTCAAATAGCACACTTTGCAGTATGAATTAAATTATTTCCTATTAAGACACAGATTCGTCATTCAGAAGAAGCCATGTGAGAAAGGTGGGGGTGTCAGATACAAAACCAGTTCGCCTATCAGCACCTTGTCACACTTTAGACTTTCTAAAGAGTGAATAGAACTGGTTCAACCAGTTGAAATTTTTTATCTTGTGCATTGACTGCTAAACAAAATATCCCAGAACACGTCATGTCACCTCAGAACACCTCATGTCACCTCAGGACACCTCATGTCCAGAAAAAAACACTTCTGTAATGTTACCTAAAAAAAATCAGCAATGCCAGAGACAGCGAGGCTTTTTTAACCTGTTTCTTGTCCAGAGAATACATCAGGATATCCCGAACGGCAATGCCCTGTATCAACATAGTAGAAGCTGTGACACGTCTCAAGCGCTTGCAGTTTGAATCCCTCTGACGGTCTTCAGAGAATGAAAGTTTGCATGATCGCGACATGCACTCTGGCTGGATTGAACACTCACCAGTATGTGAGCAAATACAAACAAATACCAGTACAGTAGGAAATGCATCGGCTCTGCCAACTCATTCGGCAGAAAGGTTAAAAAAAACGTCATAGGACGTTTTCAAAAGCAGGTCAACATGTTCCTGCTGTGAAGGTGCTCACAATGTGTCGCAATGCTGCATTTTGAGCCTTTGCACAAAATTCCTGATTGATCAGCAATTGAGTTTATTTTATTCAAAAGACGACATTTCCATACAGTATGTGCTCCCTGTTCGAAGCCAATATAAAGCAAGCTAAGTACAAGTATGTGGCCAAGAGGGGCCATTGGAAGTACATCCACTCAGGACAACATCATAGAAAAAAGATTTATCATAAAATCCTTTAAAAGTCTTCACAGCTGGACCTTCCCCGCCAACGGGCTGCTGGGGTAAAGTGTTGAGAAGCGTCCGAGGGTCCACACTGTGAAGACATTCCTGTAGGAGGTGTAGCTGATCGCACAGCTCTTGTTGAACACACCAGCGATATTCTCCTGAGAAGGGAGACGACACAACATAAAATATCAAAGCTAACATTCTATTTAATAACGCCATCGCATTTGTTTCTTATTAGTTGTAATATCCGGGACGCAAGCTGAGTTCAATTTGAGGATGGGACATGTAATTAATAAGATACAAGGGAACTACCTGTGGCCAGTCGCCGTTGGGCAGCTGGTGGTCAATCAGCATCTGCACTCCTCTCTCAATGGCCCTTCTGTCAGGATGCCTGGTTACGCACAAAAAGGTCATTCCATTTAATTTAGTTTTCATTTATTTTGCTTGGATTAGGTTCAATTCAATTTGCTGTAGACAGGTGAATGCACCAGCAATGGTAAATAAACAAAAGATATAAATACACAGCACACAAAGACCAACCCAAAGCGAGCACTGTTTGCCAAACCTGATCAAATTACACTCAGTCACATTGAGATCCAGAATAAAAACAGAGCTTTTGGGTGCAGTCCTGCTTTACCTGACGGCCATGAGGCCTAAAAGAGCCCAGCAGGTGTTGTGGATCTGAGCGCTGCTGCTCTGGATGTAGAGCCGCTCCTCGCAAGACTCAAAGTCCTCCCCCCAGCCTCCGTCCGGCCTCTGCCGGTCCAGCAGGAACCGGCAGGCTCTCTGCACCTCAACGCACACGTCCCTGGTAACAGAGGCACAGCTGTGTGAGTTAGAAGGTAGGCTGGGAGTTCATGGATGTGCTGTGTGCCTCGGCAGGTTAAAGGGGGACTAGATTCATTTTTAGTGTTCCAGACATTGTTGTTGTGGGTCAAAATCGATGATCTCAATTCAGTGTGAAACTTAATGGCTCAGTGTTTGGAACACTTACTCATCCCTGTAGACGTGACCCATACAAGCAAAGGCTTCAAGCCCAAACCATATTCCATATGTGAAGCACACTCCCCAGGACCTGAGCAGGAGCACACACAGATTTCTTTTATAATACCACGACCTGTCCACTGGGTAGGATATCTGGTTGTGAAACAGCAGGAGTGGTCTCACCCTTCCCAGGATCCATCAGGCCTCTGCACCTTCCTGCAGTACTCCAGTCCTTCTCTCAGAGTGGACCTAAAAGACAGAAGGGAACAAACTCATAACCTCTGTCTTGGTCCTTATTATTTTAATTAGGTAAGAATGTCTTTGTGGGTCAATGCTTTTTTTCTTCTTTTCTCCATCTTTCAATCCTAGTTTTAATTTATGTTGTGGAAGATTTAGCGCTTTCCATTCATTCCGTCAGATTAGTCAGGCATTGTTGTGCCATTCAGTGATTTCAACTTAAATATGTGTTCATCATATACCTTATTTCCTCAGCGCGGTGTTCAGGGTATTCCTTCTGGAAGTGCCTCAAAGCCTGCATAACTGCTGACGTACACTCCACATAGGTATAATCTATCATGATGTCCCCTGTGGTGTGTGTAATAGAGAAAGAGACTAAAAACATCACATTTCACAACATACACATGCATCCTCTTTTTAAAAAGGGAAATATGAAAATACAGAGACCTTTGTCGCATCAGCGTATTTTCAGGTTGAGCAACACAGCAAGTCCTGGTAGCATGAGCATCAACTCAACTGAATCTGTATCGCTATATATCACAAATCCCTTTCTTCAATCGATTTGCCTCAGAGAGTATTATAAATGATATATATATAAATATACACAAATATCTGAATCAAGCTCATCGATGATTTTCCATTATACACTTTGAAAGCAGATTGAAAGCATCAGACTGAACATACGTGTCAGTGAGGTGCCCTAAGAGGACAATGAGCGAAACAAACATACCAAACACCTCGGACGGGTTGAGCAGCTCCAAGAGTTTCCCTCCTCTCTTAGTTTCATACGTGGCAAATCCGCCGTCACAGTTTCTCATGCTCAGCAACTACAAGGAGAAGATTGACATTTGGTGAAGGAGCTTGGATGATGAAAGACTTCACGCGTGCACATGGACTGCTGTCTGTTTGGATTGCAGTGTGATATTGGTCTGATATCAAACAAACGTTACAGGACGTGGGTCAGGCTGGCTGGCACTCCAGTTTTTGTTTGGGTTTACTTATTTCTAGCTTCAGAAAGCGATCATAAGCAATAATAACATAAAACCAAACTGTCAAACCAGTGTCATCAAAATAAAACGGCTGCTAAGTTTTCATTGGCGGAACAGTGTATTTTGGTTCAAACTCATGTATGAACCTTCATAAAAGGTAAACATATTCCCTGCAGACTTACTACATCGACAGCATCATACAGGCGCTCTGCGGGAACAGGCTGGCTGATGGAGGGACAAAGCTCCTGCAGCAGCATCACTGACTTCAGGCCCTCCGCCGTGCAGTCGGCCACGATCCAACCACAGTCTCGGGTACTGAAGGGGAAGCCTCCCTGACCAACACGATGCAGGGATTTTTAAGAAACGTTTGTCCATGTCAGGCCTGAAGGACTCAGGTGAAGTCCTTATGTTATTTCACAATATTTGAAAGGTGTTAAAAAGCAGCTCTTGTGTGAGTCTAGTTTTACCTTGCTCATCTGCCTGTAGTACTTCTGGTACTCGGGAGGATTCTCAGGTATCTGTTAAAGTGGAAAACCTAGTCAGAGCATTACACATATACATCATATTTTCTTGATAGTAGTGTTTAGGTATGAGCTCCTCATCCATGAGCAGATACATGCTTCCTTCTGGCCCGTTGATTCTCTTGAGTAACATGCTCATTAATTAATTAATTAATTTACACCAACGCAAATTATTATGGAGGATTAGTACTGTATGAAAGTGAAAAATAAAGCTCATCATACGAGTTAAATATCTAGATGCGTCTTTTTTTCTGCTCGATATTGAAGGCTGTGTAATTAGATGTTGGTGGGACCTGTGTGATGGTGAGAAACCGATGGGCATCTCGTAGGCACTCAGCTAGTCTGGAGTTATCTTGAGCGCCCGCCTGAAAAACCACAAACAAACAACTAATTATAATCAATTACTGCTACGTGATACATTTCAACCAGGATGTTAAACCAACCACAGTAATCAGACTGCTTTTCTCAAGTTGGCCAATGATTAGATTAGTATTTAGTGACAATGGTGACATTTCTGTTTTAACATTAGTCTAATAGTAATAGTAGTAGTAGTAGTAGAAGTAGTAGTAATAGTAGAATGTTCTGGTTCAGTACTTGTCTGCTCTATAGCTAAAGGCAAAACAATTGTCTGTGACAATTTTATATCCATGAAACGTCCCACAGGGTTTAATACCGAGACCACTGCTATTCAGGAAACAATTGCCTCTATAGAACACAAAATCAGTTACAGAGCCACTTCCCCCACATACAAAAACCTTTACTTATCTTAAACATGTAACCAGAGTAAGAACCTTTTGGTCTCCGGTTCATGCAGAAAATCTCTTGTTAGTTCTGATCTGCCTAAAAATACTGATAACGGACGACAGCTGACATAAAACACTGCACCCAAATACCTAACAACAAAGACAACATGTTGTCACATTACACCTCTTCTTGGATTTTTAATACAAGCCTGCTTGCCCGCATACACACATCTGAAAACATGGGCATGGTTGCGCTACCTCAAGGAAAGCCTGTACAGCAAAACAAGTATCCCAGAGTTGAGAGCCATTGGTCCCCTGTGCACAAGGGAAAAAGGACATGCTGGTCAAACACTAAAACTCTCACATCAAGACAAAATACAAAGGGAACTAGCAAGTAGCTTAAAAGAATGTTGACTGAGGGTGAAAAGTTCATCGAGTTTTAAGGGCGGTTTTAAGTCCATCCATCAGTTTTCCACTCCTCCATGACTCAGTTCCTCAATTGCTTGAAAAGTGAACCCTTGTGGTGACAACCCCTTATGATGCATAGTGATGTAGCATTAAAACAACTCCTTCATCTGCATAGACGCGTTCGATCAAAAAGATCACAGAAGAAATTCTCTCACCTGCATTTTCATGCCATCCAATCCCAACCTGCCACACAGAAAACGTATTATTACTTCTTTTTTTTTATCGCTACGTTTTTATTTTTTAAGCTTCTTTCACAAGTTTAAACATTAGAACTACAAATGCAACACCCAATTCTGATCAGTGGTACAACAACAGTTTTTTGTCATTAGTTTAAGACGTTAGTAACTGTTGCACTGACCAGAGGTAGTCTGGGATCCTGGACACGTGCTCCTGAAAGACCGGCGAGGAGGGGCCATCCACATGCCAGCGAACCAGCATGTTTATAGTCTTTGAAATCTGAGGAAAATACTTCATGTTCTAATTTCTTTCTAGATGACAGCTTAACATTATAATTTATTTTGTCCGTGCTCTCATTTTTTCATGTGTGTATGTTTTGTATTTGGATGTACGCTACCGGGCCGATGCTGATGCATTTAGTGAAGCGATCGTCAGCCTGGATGTGATCGTAGAGTTCTTTGACAGCCTTTCCTCTCAGGATGCTGCTGTGGTGGGCTTCGTACATATTTAACACCACTGCGGGGCAACAGGAGCGGAGTCACAAGGTCAGGGGAGTGAAGCACAGGGCAACTTGTAGGAAAATTCCACTGAAAAATTCCACTTTCATCATCATTGCAAAAAACATTTTGGTGCCAAGAATCACACCTCATGTTAGACGTTTGCGCAAGGGCCGTACCAATGCTGCTTGCAGTATTCATTTTCTTTTGTGTTTTATGTCTCACTTGACTTCCTTGCCAATCTGCCATGTGGAAAGTATTCACGCGTCAACGCCTTTATAGTCAAAGTTGGTGAATCTCAGTCGCAACCCGTTGATTCAATTACTATTACAATTACAAAAGAACATTTGTGGCGGATGACGTGCTTTAGTAGGAGGGGATTTACCAGGATGCTGCGCAGTGTGTTGTGAGTACTCACTGTAGGCAACGGTGAGCAGTGTGCTGTGAGGTGTGTACATATCACATGCTGCCACATTGTTCCTCTGAGCGGGCCAGTTAATGGTGCCATAGTCCTGGACATACAGCTCCTAGTACAAAAAGATTGGTTATGTACATCAATGTATATAGTGTGTGAGGGATTTATTTTTTTGTTCATCTTTTATATAAAAGGGAGGTGGTTCAATTGAACTTGTGTCAAAGATGGTGAAAATAAAAGGTTCCTAAAAATAACTGCACAAAAAAAAAAACACAAGCCAGTAATGAAAAGCAAAAGAAAGCTTCTCCTCTGACGCGCTCTTGTGGAATGAGTTGGTTTCAGCACCTGTCTGAGGCTGAGGACGAGGGGGTCCTCCTCTGCAGCCAGCCGGACAGCATAACAGTAGCTCATGGGGAGGTAAACCTGGCGGCAGTGACACCACAGGGTGGAGGGGTGGGCTGGCATCCAAGTGGGAAACAGCCTGGAACACATCAAAAAGAGATCCATGGTCCCTGAAGAGAAAACTCAGAAACATATTGCTTCATGGAGAAGACTGACTTTTCTGACCCTTGCCATTAAGAAAAAAGAAATCTGTGCAAGATGCGGTGACACTATTGATATTTCAAGGAAGATATTTTATATTTTTCCCAAAAGATTTATTGCAATTTGTAAACATGTCAAAACAAAACATTTCTTCCAGTGCATACGCAGTTATTTTGGAATAACAGGTGTAATGTTGTGTTAGTGTGGCTATTTTAATTGTATATTAGGTATATAGTAAACAGTATATAGGTCAATAGTATTTACAGATGTATGAAGAGAGCTGGATAAATAAAATAAAAAATAAAAAATAAAAAAAAATAAAAAAAAATAAAAGCTTTGGAGGCGGCGGCCCGTTCATTCCTATAAAACGTTGCTCAGTGTTGCATGAAGAAAAAAAGTAAACGTCCGACTATAAAATTCAGACAATATCAGACCGATCTTCGGGTGATTATTTGGCTCCCGGCAATTGTTCTAAGGCTCCCTCACATGATCTTAGTTAGCATGAGCAGTAATGGCCAAAACCTAAAGAAACGTTATCGACAGAAAACGCATAACAATTTATGACAACATTATATGATACCTTAAAGTCACGATGAGACAATACATTTTTGACTGGGGCAACATAATCGTATTCACACTTGCTGAAATCGTCAGTGCACTTAAAGTAGGACTGATGGCTAAAAGAGGAGGTAATGGGACGTTACAACGTACCACATCTCTGGTAGCAGGGTGTTCATTCCCTCCCAACTGTAGACATTTAGGATGGCCAACCAGAATTTACCCCATGAGGGAATCCCCACAGCGCCTCCTGTACAAAATAAAATACACAACATCTTCAGTATGAAGATTCTACCATCAATAATTATTGTGCTCACATTAAAATGTTATGCCTTTACTTAAAACAACCATTTGGACATTTATGGGTTGGCAGTACATTTGTGTGTATATATATATATATATATATATGACACATTATCTGAGGTCAGAGTGAACTGTAATTATGAATGTATGACTAACTGCAAATCTTATAATGATAGCAACATATAATAAAACATCAACAAGCGACAATGCATTTAAGGGACCGTTTCTTCCCATTTGCTCCCACCTTTGCTGTGCAGGTTGTTCCTGGCTCGAACCATATCTGGATCGTCAGGCTCTAATCCCAGGATCCTTAATGAAATGTAACTCAGCGCTGTGCCAAAGACGGTCGACTTATCTTCAATATGTCTGAAGAAAAACAAAAAACATCAACGATGCTGCCATTGGAAATGTTTCAGACTAGCAATGACTACAACAGTCTCCCTTGGCATCAATAACTTACTGTATACAGTATATGCAGATGCTTGTATCATATCACATTTCTCTTTAAACACTGACCACATCGTTTTTAGAAGAAGATGACAAATTGATTTTGGAGATCAACTTTGCTGAAACAATCCTCTGCAAAGTACAACCCTTTCCTGTTTCATAACGTGACATCATCTTATAGTAGAAGCACGCTCGTGATGTGGCCTGTGTGGATCTTCATTAGACTTACAGACCCCAGCCTCCATCTGGCAGCTGCACGGAGCGCAGGTACCTCACCATCTCTTTCTGCCAGGCGTCGGCCAGCGGGATCTTGGCCACATGACATGTGATCAGGAGACCTGTAACATGGACGCCAAACGGAAACACAGGAAAGGAAGAAAAACACACGTTTGTGCTGGATTGTATTTAGTGTTTTTATCATCTTGCAAAAACAAAAGAAATCTGGTAATCCAATTTCTAGGTCGGATCTGTTGTTTTCCTCTTCTAAATTACTTACTCTTTAAAAAAAACAAAAAGTAAAATACCTGTATTGTCTTTTTTATGGCTAGAAATGTATTCAAGACTGCACTAATCTACCTTTAGGGAAAACATGACTGCTTTTTATGCTATTTGGAAGATGAGGAAATGGTGCACAGCCTCTTATGGTTGACATGAGTATTACAACAGCAAAAGCTTAGAAAAATGACCCGGGCAGAAGAAATATCAGCTGGCAAGTTCCTTTCCACCTAAAACAGATATAAGTCCTTTGAAAAATGATCTAAAGAAAGCTTTTCATTTTTTGTCTGTTTAATAAAGCAAGGAAATAATTAAGAAACGTATGAAGACTATGGAAGGGGCGGCACGGTGGCGTGGTGGTTAGGACTGTCGCCTCACAAATGATGAGAAGGTCCTGAGTTCGACTCCGCCCAGTGGCCTTTCTGTGTGCAGTCGGCATGTTCTCCCCGTGTCTGCGTGGGTTCTCTGGCTTCCTCCCACAGTCCAAAGACATGCTTTGGGGATCAGGTTGATTGGGGACTCTAAAATTGCCCGTGAATGGTTGTATGTCTCTGTGTCAGTCCTGCAATTGGCTGGCGACCAGTCCAGGATGTACCGCGTCTATCGCCCGAAGTTAGCTGGGATGGACTCTAGCCCCCCCCCCCCCCCGCGACCCTGCATGCAGGATAAGCGATTTCACCAACAGCTGCAGTCCGTCAAGCTCCTGAAGTTTGCGAATGACACCACCCTCATTGGACTGATCTCTGGTGGTGACGATTCCGCCTACAGGTGGGAGTCTGACCATCTGGTGTCGTGGTGCAGCCAGAACAACCTGGAGCTTAACGCTCTAAAGACAGTGGAGATGGTTGTGGATTGATGGTTGTGGCGGAACAGAGCCCCACCTTCCCCCGTCACTATTGTGGACTGCTTCTGTTTCCTGGGCTCCATCATCACCCAGGACCTGAACATCAGCTCCACCACAAAGAAGGCTCAGCAGAGGTTGTTCTTCCTGAGGCAGCTGAAGAAATTCAACCTGCCAAAGACAATGATGGTCCACTTCTACACGGCCATCATCGAGTCCATCCTCTGCTCCTCCATCACCGTCTGGTACGCTGCAGCCACAGCCAATGACAAGGGCAGGCTTCAGCGTGTCATCCGCTCTGCAGAGAGGGTGATCGGCTGCAATCTGCCGTCCCTGCAGGACTTGTTCGCTTCCAGGTCTCTGAAGCGAGCTAAAAAGATCGCGGCCGACCCCTCCCACCCCGGACAAAAACTGTTTGTGCCCCTTCCATCTGGCAGGAGGCTGAGGTCCATCGGGACAAAGACCTCCCGCCACACGAACAGTTTCTTCCCGTCGGCAGTCAGGCTCATCAACAGAGCCCGGGCCCCCACTGCCTGACTATAACACTCCACCGGACACTGCACATGTCACTTTAACTGTCATTGTTCGCTAGTGCACTTTATGCTTAATATTTTTTAACTTTAACATTTTAAATTTTTAACTTTCATTTTACTCTCTTGTTTTATACTAACCCATAGCCTTATTCTACTAACCCATAGCCTTATTCTACTAACCCATTGCATTAGCATTTCACTTTACTTTATTTTATTACTTGCTGCACTGCTGTCTTGTTGTCTATTGTTACACTGTCTACTGTCACGCACCAACCGCCAAGACAAATTCCTTGTATGTTTGACATATTTTGGCAATAAATGTTTCCTGATTTCTGATTCCTCCTCCTGACAATGGATGGATGGATGAAGACTATGGTGGCAAATCCCCCTTTCCCTTGTTCTTAAGTCACTAAGAGAGGTCAATAGATTGAACAATGGATCATCACAATTCATCTTCTTTACTTGCCTCCCCCTTCGGTTTTAGAAGGTGAACAGGCCTAACAACATATCAGGAAATCAGCACTTAGAGGTACTCAAAATGTGATCTATATGTAAATTGTCACATGACAATACAAGCAGTCTTTTTTTTTAATATCACCTGGACAAGCGCACACGTTAAAGTCCCGGACAAAGGAAAGTCAGAGCACATTTACCTTCTGTGTTGTGAGTATTCCCCGATGGAACAGAATAATTGAGCGGTGTAGTTACGAGTAGGATCTAAAATAAATCCTTAGAATTTGATTGGACCGCTAAGTGAGTGAGATTAGAATGCAGCACCATACTGAGCTACAGAGAAGTCCCTTGTTGTTTAAAGTTGCAGATTGTTTGATGGATGGTTGCCGTATTACTGGTTGAAATAGGTTGTTATCAGATTACAGTTACAAAATAAAATAAAAAAACTTTAGCGGATTCTAAGGGTAAAAAAGGCATTTTAAACTAGAAATACAACAGGGAAACAAATGACTGCTGCCGCTGAAATATAGTATATGTAATCTAAAGTTAAAAAAACTAGACGAGGAGGATTTATCTACCTGGGAGCAGGAAGAGAGGTCCGCCATAGTCCCCCGCCCAGTGACCGTCCTCGGCCTGGAGCTGGCTGTAGAAGAGCATACCTTTCAAAGCCGCGTCTACAGCCGTGTGGGCGGCTTCAGAGCCGGACACAAATATACTCTGTGGAGAAAATGAGTTAGAAAATGACCAGCAGATAAATATAAAAGCCACTCTGGTTACCACTCACAGAAATAGTTTAACTGTTCTATATGTGTACATTAGAATCATGTCTATATAAGTATATTAGCTGCATGATAATGCTCAAAACCTTACACGCACTTTATTCTCACGGTATATTACAGGGGTTTATTGGGTCAGATATATACTGTATATATACTGTCAGTGCAACGTCAAATGTCGGGAATAAGTGACTCACCAATCAAACATTCTCTAATTTGAAACATTTGAAAAAATTACAAAACTAAAAATATTCAAAGCCTACCGTGTCCAAGCCCAGCGAATGGGCTTCCAGCATCGTCTGCGCTCTGTCAGGGGTGTTCTGACCTTCCACGTAGCACCAGGCCTGCCGGCCCTCCACGTTACTCAGCCTCCAGCGGCTCAGGTCCGTGGCGGGCTCCGTCTTGTACGGACCCCCTCTCCTCCGCAGGTGCCTGAAAACAGAAAGTATTTTAACGCATGGCTGTTTCTACTATTCGGCACTGGATTCTTCATTACATCTTTGTAATTGATGCAAGTTACGATCATTTCTCACCAAATAGAAATACCCACTTGGTTCATTATGTCGGTTGTTCAATACAAAACAGTCATTAAATTGCCACTGGATTGAAATGCTATTAAGCTGATTGAGTACAGCTACGGGTGTCTGTAATAATACAAAACAAATGTACTTACAGTATGAAAAGTTAAAAGTACTCATTTTTATTTTGCACACTGGCTCCTGTCAGTATTATTGATCATTTGATGCAATCAAACTTTGGACGGTCAATTATAACAATGAAGCTTATACAATGCCACATCATATAACTGCATATCTCGTGTTTTGTAGGCAGAACACTATTTTTTAATATCAATATTTCTCTCGGAAATAGACTGAACAAGAAAACACAATTACATAAATTGGAAGCCATTAAGTAAACCAACTACTTTCCACTACAGTATAGCCTTTAATATATTATACGTCCCGCTGACAAGAAAACAACACACATTTGTATGAATGATTGTCTTTTCTCCGTCTTTTCTCCGTAGCGGAGCGAGTCGACAATTACCTTTTAAGTAGGTTTGGCAACATTATTAATGCATTTAAACAAAATACTTACGTTCCCTCAGGCATATTTTAGTTTGACAGAGTAGAATCCTGCGCTGAACCATAAAAACGAATTTCTTCCCTGGTGCTCTGAAAGCTGTATCGCTTGTGCTATTTTCCTTGGGAATTGTAGTGGTTTAAGGAAGGCATAGGATGATTTTCAGCACACTTCATACTTCATTTCCCAGCACACACTGCGGTACCGTCCGAGGAATTACCGACATGGAAAGACATGAGCAGAGACTCTGCCGTCCAATCACTAAGCCGTTGGGCGGAGACATGGGCGGGCCTGCCTCGAGGTCCTCCAATCAGAGCGCTGCTAAAACCAACGCTGCACATGTGCTCACATATGGAATAAATGATTAAAAAGATCGCGCCTAGAATGAAAACTGGGCTAAATGTTAAGTTAACTTGTAAAACTACATTTTTATTAGGAAGTCACACAACTCATTACAAAAACATGTTCACACAATACAGACATTTAATGAATTGTAATACAAATACAATCTAACACAAACAAGAGCAGTCTTGCCTGAGATTCACATTTTAAGAAAAATCATGTTTATGCAAAAATCAATATAACAATGATACAATGTATCAGAGACATTATTTAGTACTCAAGTTCATCAATCATCAACAATGTTCAGCAGACCACTCAGCTTCAGTCTGCAGGCCAATTCTTCCTCATGGCTCGCTAAAATCTGTCGCTTGAGTTCCTTTAGTTGCCATTCTATTGATAGAGGCTTCGTTTTAGAGCGATCTGCTTTGTCCGACAGATGATCCTGCTCTGGCTCCTAGAAGGTCAAAACAAGAGAAAATGCTGGATTAATGTAATTCGTGAATTCACTAACTGCACAGTTTTGGTCTCTTCATATCGTTTGCAGCCACACATAAGACGCTATCATGTAGCAACAGTCCTCCAGACAGGGGACATGTCATACCTGGGTGACAACGGCTGACGGCGCACACATTATAGCTGTGGGCGTCGACAACAGAGTTGAGGATGGAACGAAAAGCGGTGTGGACAGGTAGTCCAAGGAGTCCCCATCCAACCAACGCTGAAGCTGCTCCATGCTCCTGTGGTCAGACGTTGAGTTAGACACGACTCTCAAACTGTGGATTACTTTATGGCAAACATTATAAATCAAATACCTTTTTTTGATTAAGTTAATCATTTAGTATTCATACACACGTCATCCTTCAAAATAGCATATTCCCAAAGCACACATTCTGGATGAAATCAGAACTTTTAACAGAAGCGCCGTGACTGTACCTTTTGCTTTCAGCCTTCTCCTTCTCCAAAATCCTGAATACTTTGTGTGCAACGAGCTCTGGTGCTGTGGGAGTGTGCGTGATGTCCAGTCGGGCCGCCGGGTCCTCGAGAGGCTCGACCAGACTGCTGAACAACCTCTGTCTGAGGGACAGACTGCTGGGCGTGGCACAGGCAGCTGCATCAGCACTGAGGACGGAGGACACAGTCAAGGAGGAGTACCGTGATTGAGACTTGCACTTGCACTCATGTATCCTCTCCAGCGGTTTTAACATCAACAACCAAAGGCTTCCTGAACTTTCTCACCCATCAGTCTCTTGCTGCTTCTGTCGGTGGGTTTGTCTGGTTGCCTCGGTCCATTCCTCGGGTGGCTGGAAACCCTTTAAAGATTCTGCGGGGAGGTAAACCAGGATCTCCCCGTCGTCCGTCAAGGCATCTTAAACAACAAAACAGAATAACGTCACGTGATTCATCGTCAGTATCATATGAAGCATGCATATTGGTTCTTATCCGTAACGACAGTCATGCAGTTTTCCCAGAGAATGTCCTCACCTTCACAGATGGGTAGTCCGGGGATCTGCCAGTCTTTCAGTTTGTGGTCGATGCAAATCACCACCACGTCGTCCCAAGGAACCTGAGTGAAGGCTGGACACGCGCTCTCCTCGTTCCAGTTGCTCATCGCTGCGTTGGATGCGCGGGTCCGGGTGTGGAGGCTCTTGAGCCTGACCCTTTCCAGAATGTTTTCCAGCCGCGACATCAGGAGAGGCTGACTGCGTTGCGAGACTGGGATCTGAGCAGCGTAGCGGAAGATGGAGGAGCAGAGCGCAGACCACGAGTCTAGAGGGAAAGGGAGGGATGATAAAAGGATATAGAATCTGTTTCTTTTAGATATGGCACAGTAATGGGAGCATTAATAGAAAATCTGGAGCACTAAACAGCTAAATTAAAATCTCCGCCGCTGACCTGTAGTACACAGTTGCTCCCACTGTGGCAGCTGCAGGCTGAGGATAACTTCACGCAACCATTCCTGGTGCTGCGCAGAGTTCCAACCCAGATGAGGTATGAACTCCCGAGTGTCATGCAAGCAAAACTCTCCTGGCGGCCAGGAGAGTTTGCCGAGATCCCGGGACGACACTTTGTCAGCGATGTGAGCCAAGACGCTGTTGTACAACTGGATGACGGGCACAGGGCTCTGGGAGGGAAGCCGTGCGGCGACCCGCTCCTGCCGGTGAGCGTGAACTCTGGGGCTGAATTCACGACTCAAACTTGCCTCTACGAGCTGCACTAGCGTCTGACAGGAGAGCGGGAAGGGTGGCGGAGCACGAGCCAGCAGCCAACGTGTAGCCTGGCTGAGCTGCAGACACACAGCAGGACGGGGAGATCACTTGCCAGAAAATATCTACTAAGGCTACTAAACTCTCCACAAAATCCCACCAGCTTTTAATTAATTACACTTCAACACAATTAAATGAAATCACAAAAAGTGAGAAAGGTGTTTTTCTGTTAGTTTTGTATCCATGTTAATGTGGAATACCTGCTTGGATCCCTGTAGGTCACTTGTGGTCTCGGGTATGAAGTAGAATGTGTACTCCGATATCATGCCCTCCTGGACCAATGTGTGCAGCATCAGGGCTGAGGAACAAGGAGGCGGCGTGAGAGGAAGAAAATCAATTTAGTCCAAATTAATTCGGCTACTGTTCCTTCCCTATTGCCTGACAATAGAATGCAAATTAATTATCGTACACCTTCGTTTCATCAATGGAAATGTGAACATCCCAGTTTGTTTGTGTGACCATTACTCTAATCCTTGGAAATACCATCTAGACATGTAATATGTGTTCTAAAGACAATATGAAACATTACAATCCCAAAATGTCTCAATTTCTTTCATCATTAGTGTCATTTCTCACCTTCTTCGAGCTTCTGTACGTCACCGTTAGCACACTCGAGCCCCGGCACCAGAATGGCCAGCGGCAGCGGGCAGTGCCATGCGCTGGCCTGCTGCAGCTGTTTGAGCTGAAGCAGAGCCGACAGCAGAGGGACGTCCTGATCGTCGCTGCCCGGGTCCACGATGGGCATGGCGGGAAGCAGCACAATCAGAGCTCCCGTCCCCTGGAGATCACAGCACTCCTCCGTTTTGCACAGGCCGTCCTCGGTAAGAGGGCCTCTGGATGCCTGGAGGGGGGAGGGGGCACCACCAAGACTACAGCTCAGAAAACACCTCAAAGTCTTATTTTATCTACATAGAAGACCAACAGAAGTTAAATGGATAGAGTCCAAACTAATGCATATCTAGTGTTTATGGAGGTCTTTGGTACTGGTCAGCAAAGTTGATAGCCCTCTTTAACGCCGCCATTAGCAACATCTAACCACAACTTATTTAGTCAAGGACCGGCCGATGTAGCAGTTGTCGTGGAAAGACTTTCCCTTTAGCTCCAAATAATGTATAATAAGAATCAATCCAGTACAATTAGCAGATTTATTGATGTCTTCGTTTTGCATTTGACTGAATTCATCAGCGGCAGTCTACCTTGATGCTGATGTGGACTTTGTGAGTGCGTTGTCCTTCATCCCGGAGTGTGTTGGTGACACAGAGGGTCTGCAGTGTGCCATCCAGCTGCTCCTCCCTCACCTCCGACCCTTTGCCGCCACCAAGCTTCACCTCCAGCCAGTCCGACAGGATCCTAAGGACGACAAACACAGAAGAGGACACGCTCAATTAAAAGGTTCGGTGAATAAAGAAGGGGGGCTTCTAGGAGAAGAAATCCACCTGCTGCTGCTGCTTACCTGTCGGCCAAGGTGGCTACACTCTCATGGTCACTGGGAAGGAGGAGAACAGCTTTCCAGAATATTCGGTCAGGCAGGTTGGGGATATTCTCTGTCACGAGAGCCGGCAGATCGAGTGGCTCCCACACCCGCTCGCTGAGAGAAACGGCAAAGAGAGGTCAAATGCTGCGTCACGACATTGCCCCGACTGGATAGACGTAGTGTTGACTTACTCGAGCAGCTGTTGATAGTAGTAGTGGACTCTCATCTGGTGGATCACTTCTTCCCTCATTCTCAACAATCTTTGCAGAAAAAAGAAAAATGAATACATGTATACATATTCCCAAAACTGTACTTTGAGAAGCACATACCTGGTGCTGGAGAGGGACAAGGTGCCAGAGTTTCCCAGGTTGACCACGCCACGGGCCAGATCTGCCATGGAGGTCTGCTCGGGGGCGCTGGGAGCCAGAGCCCTCAGTTTGAATCGAGGGTCCACGCAGCAGGGGGCGGCAGGGAAACCTCTCATCTGTCTCTTCAGCTGCCGGCGTACCGCTACCACATCGCGCCACCTGGTGGTTCAGACGAGGGAAGAATGGGTAAAACAATGAAAAATATCCAACCAGCAGAGGAGCAAAGCTCGCATGGAAGGGGGCACTCGTGAAACATATTTCTAGGATGTGTAAGACAGGTGAAAAAAAGGGAATCAAGATCAGTTTCTGTGTAGAATGTTGTTTTGTTGTATCCATCTATGATATTGATTTTGTTACGGTGCGCCTTGCTTTTAGGATTCTCAAACTCAAGATAATAGACTGCCTACGTAAAAGTACCTCATAGAACAACACTTCTATCTACACATTCGGCCAGTGGGAGAATGGGATCCTTCGTCAGGATTGAAATAATTCGGACGGGCAAAATGATATTGGGTTTCATGGCCGTGCTTGGTTTTAAATGATGGGCGATAGATTTCTCAGTTGCTTACCTTTTGATATACTTCTGGATGCGTTGCAGCTCAGCTTCAAGGATGTCTTCAACCAACAGCGCGATGTCCGCGTTCAAAGTCTCCTCGACTAGACTAGTACAGACCTGCTCGGTGCACTTGGCTACGCGGCCCACTTTCTCTTTCATTGCCTCTCTGAATAATCGGGAGGGGAGTCAAAGTCAGTGAAATTCAACTAGTGTGCCACGGGAAGACATTCAACTTACTGGATCTCAGAGGTGGCGGTCTGCTTGATGGTCTCATCCAAAACTTCGTAGATGAGCTCTCCGCAGAGCGAGAAGCTGAACTGCACCAGGAAGGCCTCTTGCTCCTGCCTCATCCTGGCACCGACAGACATGGAAAAGGAAATGGTGTTGTGGCCAAAAAAGCTTCTTTGACAATTGGCCTGCTATGGGAATGTGACGACTGATCAATATTATTGGTGCTGTACAGAAATTGTAGAACATGTAGAAAGTTGCTCGCCTGCAATTTCTGGTGGTTTGATATTGTTTTTCTTTCACTTTGCTAAATTGAACATATATCATGTACACAGCCTGATGCTGTGTATATGAAGTCGGAGCAGAGGATGCCGTTCTCTTTCACGACCAAGCCGAGGGGTTTTGATAAAGCACAGTGAGTAGTGAATCGACAAGCTGCCGTGGACTAACCTGGCCTCTTCGAGCGTGCGCTTCTCGTCAGCGACGCGCTGCCGTTCCAGCCCGATCTCGGCCGAAGAAATCTCTTGCAGCATCTGTCCCAACACCTCAGTCACCATCGACTCCACCTGCACACCGCTCTCCCTGCAGAACCAAAGTCAACAGCACAGGAAGTTACATTTAAAAACATCAAAGGGGGTCACACCTCCACTGTAATCCCATAATCAATGATAGCTGTGAAGAAGTGAAGTAAAGGCAAATGTGCACAGGGAAAGCTGGTACAGACCAGCTGGATGGACGAAGCAACTGAACTTACGCGAGAGCCGTTGCAGCGTAGCTGGCGCCTGCATCTGCTACGTCCCTCACTGCTGCTCCAACCACCTCCTCGATCACACAGTCCAGTACAGCCGCAACGTCCTGCAGGAAGGAGGGGGACAAAAACAGTACAGCTGGTGTCAAACCTGTACTAAAGTCTAGTTCATCGCTGCTTCAATCACTTGTGAATAATACACAGATTTTTTGGTATATTTTTGAATTACATTTAAGGCCTGTTGTTTTAATTATCATGCAATACGACAATTCTTTCCTCTATTAATTGTTTGGTCAATGAGGTGTAAGAGAATAGTTAAAAATGCACATGCAGACATCTGGTAAAGCTGGTGGTCTTGACGTTAGTGCACCTGTGATGTTGGTCCAAAACTAAAATATTGATTTTACAATCATATAAAAAAAAAAGAGCTGCATATGTCATGATACCCGATCATATAAGAAACTGAAACTAGGGATGGTTTTGCCTTTTTGCAAGAGAAGCTGACAAAATATCCCTCCTTGACTAAGCAATTAATAGTTTCAATAGTTTTAGACCCAACATTAACAAACACATTGCAATTGGCGGTAAAACAACAACAACAGATAAGCAATAGTAATAGATTTAACTGATTATTATTGCAGGTTTATTATTGTACTTGTACAGGTGTGCCTGAAGTGGAGTATTGGGGTTTACACTTCTACCCCTCTGACAATAGAGCAGTACAAGAAGAAAAATGAAATTCAAGTTTAAGAGCCTTGTGTACATAGTTAATGTACTCTGTCTCCCACCGTTTCTCCATCCCCAAATCTACAACACACCAAGTGGTCCCGCTTATGTGGTCTGACATAAAGAGCCGCGAGGTCTTGCTCACCTCATTGCTGTACGCCGGCCGGGGTTTGGGTGGAGGTGACGGCGCTTTGACGGGCTGAGGTTGAGGGATCGGCTGGAACAGCTGATGAACGTCTGCCTGGCGTGCCGAGCCGTCATACAGATTGCCGGGCTCTCCCATCTCAACAATGGCCGCGGGGGGCAACGCAAACGCAGAGGGCATGTCTGGAACGACCCGAGTCAGCAACCCAATGCTGGGTGGTACCTTCACCTCTGCCTTGGCAGCAATAGCTGAGGACATTAAAACACCGGGTCATTATTAATATGTAACCTATGTAACAAAAGCAATCCTACACACACTATTATTTTACAGTGAAGTATCTTATTCTCAATAAAAATGCATTACAGTAGTTCTACAGTGCAGCATGAAACAATGCTGTACAGCAACATGAGGAATTAAAACTTTCCCAGGCTTACGACGAGGAGCAATTACCTCTAAATTGGCTTGGAGTGGGCTCATCCAGAGGGCCTTCCCCGCGGTACCTGTTCTGGGAGTCAAAGCTGCAGACTGGAGTGTGCTGGAGCGGTTTAGGGAGGGGGCCGCCATTCACCACCTCTCCAATCAGCACGGTTTTCTTCGCAAGGATGACTTCGGACTTCTTCTGGGATAAAGGAAGATCTGGCTCCTGATAGACTACTCGACTCAGCTCGACCACACTGTAATCAATATTAATTAAAAGCATTAACATATATATCTGTTGGGCATACGTTTTAATATAAAGGTGGATAAGGTTAACAGTGGTTTTATCAATACCAGTGACTTGAGTTGTATTAATGAGATTTTTTTCTGTCTGGAACACTAACCTCAGCTCCTTTAATAAGTCCTAAATAAATCAAAAATACACAGACCATTAAGGACAAAAATGTTCCCATTGAAACCAACATGTTGGATCCCACTGTGTTTACAGAATATCATCGTGTATTATTTTGCATCACCCTCATAAGCCAGCACACGCTTCGAAATACTCGTTTTTACTATTTTCCATGAGAAATGATAATTGACACACTTTCTCGCGTTTGCCCCATTAGGTAAATGGATGGTATTTCCCTGGTTTTCAACCTACCTGTATCCAGACCGTGAAAACGAAATAGCACTCAGTAATCAGATAATTTGTTTGCATGAAAAAGTGACATTCGGCCAACAAACGGATTAAGGACCTGAGAAATGAACAAATATTTGGCCGTGATGATCAAGCCTAATGTTGGTTAAATGATTTAACAACGGATATCAGCTCAAAGATATTTAGGCACGTACACCCTGAATACATTTCATTGAAGTGCGCATCAGACCACTAGTAGACACTCACCCTTCGTTGACGTTGAGGCCGTACTGCTGGATGAAGTCGGAAGCCTCTCCGCTGTTGCGGAACATTAACATCCGAACTATGTCCTCGACTGGAAACGCAGTCGATCTTGGACCCGTCGTGTGAGCTATGTTCAAGGTACTCAAGGCTTTGGCTCTAACCTGTACGCATAAAAAACACATTTGAAAAAACAGAAATAATAAACAACACAAACTTCTTCAGGTTGTCTCAGTTTTGTTAATCAATGAAGGAAACCGTTGCCCACCTGATTGAAGTATCTGTGCAGGAGGCAGCTGGCGAGGTAGGAGGCTCCTTTCACCAGCTTGAAAAAGCGCACAAAGTTGTTGCTGTTGACTGCAGTGAATGCCTGCACGGCCAACTTTACCTCAGGGGAATTCCGCACCTCGTCGCGGAATTGCTGAACATCACTGTGTGGACAAGGGCGGGAAGTTATTTCTTGCAGTAAATGCAAACAAACGCGCCTCGAAACATGAAGTACAAAACGTAGATTAAGTAGAACCAATCCAATGACATTTCCCGACAACGTATCTCCATTTGTGCTTCCGCGGACTGACCGAAGGATGTCACCGTCGTTGAGTTTCAGCAGCACGTTGTACTGGCGAAACTCCGCCTCCATGGGGCAGTAGACCTGACGCATGGCCAGGTCCTGGTACATTTCTTTGAGGCTCTGGAGGCACTTTGTCATGTTCTCGTTGTTGATCTTGGCGTCAAAAGCAGACATGTGCTCCTCGCAGAGGTGGTGAGCGCAGTGCACGTGGAAGCGCGTGCACTTCTCGATCAGCGACACCGTGTGAGGGCAGCACAGGTGCTGCTGGGTGATGTCCTACGGGGACATGTGACCACTTCTCAAACTCAGGTTTGCAAAAACAGTACAACAGTTGCATCGTGTTTTTTTAAAACTAAAAACACTAGTGGTTGGAAGAAGGCCGCTACCTTGCGGATGGCACGGGTCCTGTTCCAGACCAAGTCGTACCAGTCCCGGTAGTTGTCGTGGCCCTGGTCCATTATCTGAGTCACCAGGTAGTCCATGGTCATGCTGAGCACGGGCAGGGGCCGCAGCTCATGGGGCAGCGGCTCTTCCTGGTCCGCCGATGAGCGGCTGTATTCCTTGATGGCAGCCGAGTGGTCCACCTAGTTTGGGGACAGAAAGCTGGTTTATTTCTTGGCAAACAGACCGCCTCCCTCAACGTCTTTGACGTACTTGGAAGCTTCCTCTTGCATTATTTTTCACAAGTTGTACAGTATGCCTGGAATGTACCTACAATATGATCTTATTGCACCCATGTATAAGCATTCCAGTAGATGACAATAAGTGATGAATGCAGCGAGAGAATAACGCAAATAACGAAAACCAAGACAGAAAAGAAGCCTGAATGTGGAGCAGTATGAAGGACGTTACCATCTCAGTATCTGGGATGACCTCGAAAACGCTCAGCTGCTTCCTTGTTTCCCTCATGAACCTCTCCTTCTCTGGACACATGTCGGGACACGTCCCCACAAACACTTTGGACAGGTCCAGGTCCGTCCTCTTGGGCCGACCTGTGTGGACAGATGATGGTCTCAGTTAGAACGTCTCTTGTGTATTTAGAAACGATAGAAACGGGGCAGTTTAGATGTTCTGAAGTGGGGGCTGTGCGAGGTACTTGTCCATTCACAGCGTGTTTCCCACAGTAAATGCCGACCGGACACCAATAGTTGTTAACGTACTGCCGTGCAAGTGCAGCTGCGAAATATATTCCAGCCACCTCAAAAAAAGACCTAACTTTAAAAAAGGCGGCATTTTTTTCAGATGCTCCAATGAGCTAATCCAGACTAGTGGCGTACAGACCCTCGACCACTGGAGGCAATACACTGAATATGTAGAAGTATGACAAACAATCTCAATCCAGAACATCCAAACGATCCCTTTAAAGACTGCAACGGTTTGGTGGGAGAGATGTTGGAATAACCTTGACGCAGGATCTTGTCTCTTTGCTCCAGGAGGCGGAACTTGTCCTCAGCGGTCTCCGCCACCTGACCGATGAGGTGGAGCAGCGAGGAGGGGACTGGGCGCTCCGAGACGAGGCTCTCTCTCTGGGGTTCAGTGTCAAACTGCAGAGACTTGGCCAATGGCGACTTCTTTACCGGAGAACTGGCACATGAAAAGACACGTCAAAGAGACACATCAAAAAGACAGCCTACAGCGGGCCCCAACCTTTTTTTGCACCACAGACCGGTTTTATGTTGGACAATATTTTGCGGAAGGTGACTAACAAAATAACTGGCTAATGGCTAAAATAAAACAGTTTTCATAACAAAAAGTTAAATTAAAAAAAATAGAGAAACGGGATTTATTCTTTCTGTTGGGGTCCCGGTGGGGGCTACAGCACTGTGTTTAGGGTAGGCATTGGTCCGGGCCAGTTTGTATGTAAAATCGGTGTAATAATGACAATGACTTTTATGTATAAGTGTACCTGCGGCTGAAGTTCATCAAACTGCTCATTGCAGGACCTCTGGCTGCAGCTTTTCTGAGTGGGGAGGAGGTGGACTTGGACTCTGTGTCCTCTTGACTCTCTCCCTCTGCCTCCTCCTCCTCTCCTGCTGCACGTCTGCTCCCTTTGTCCTCTGGACCTAATGCACAAAAAGCAATGCAGTGACTCACTGCAAATAATTTAAAAAGGCAATATTGAATGAACCACTACATTTTTTTTTTTACGCAGCGTAACTATAGCTGTTGGCAATAGCAAAAGCAATTATTTCAATAACAATTCAACCATCACGGCAAAATATTCACTTTGCTTCTTCCTCTGCCAAAAGATGGCGATTTCGTGTCTATGTAGTTGTTTTCCTCTCTTCTTTGCCCTCGCTGCTGATGCCTGAAAGAGAGTTAACAGAAACAAAATAAGAAAAGTACACATCAAGATTAGCGGCTAAGCTAACTAACTGTTGGAGTAGTCCATGGCATTAAACATTATGAGCTCAGTCGAAAAGGTCAATGATGCCACAGACTAAATCTGAGAATATATATATATATATATATTATATACACTGTATAACGATATTGATGCTCCACTCTGGCCACAAAGAACAGGAAATAGCAGGTAGCTAGCGGACACTATGAATAATTAACACAACTTATTGTAGTAAATGGAATGAGATGAAAGAACTGAGCTCCGAGGGGAGCAGGATTGGAAATGGGTTAACATTACGCCATGTTTGGTGAAGCCAGGAAAGTCAAAACATGCAGGGTACGGCAAGCATGCGTTACCGTTGGTAAGATAAAGTCAACTCACGTGGTCTTCAAAGTGCACTTTGACCAGGTTCTTGGCCGGCTGGCACAAGACCTTGCGGACTTTGCCGTAACGGCCAAAGTGCTTCTCCATGACGTCCCTCCTGTTGAGGTTTGGGGGCACATTCCTGCACTGGATGACGGTGCAGTCGGTGACAGGCATGCCACTCAGGCTCTCCGAGCTCTGCCTGCGCCTCATGGGGGTTGCGACGCCGAGGTTCGAGGCCGGGGCATTTGCTGAGTTTAAAGAGGGTTATAGACCGACGAAAGGATAAGCATATGTAGAAGATATGTACTCGCAATTCAGCAGGAAACACCACTGAAAAATTACAGTGCATAAAATTTCATAATTTATTTGGGTAGGCAAGAGTACATTAAGAGTCACGTATCATGTTGAGTTGCCTTTTCTAGTGCAAAAAGTTTTGAAAACATTCATACACCTCATACAAAATGTAAGCACACAGCATGTATTATTTGCATGTGTTACCTGACTCTTCAGCTCTTTCCAGCGCCTCCCTCGTCAGTAGTTGCACCGTTGGAGGTGCAGCAGGTACGTCGTCCCCCTGAGATTGAAAATCTTCCTTCTCCGTCTCCTTTGTGACCTCTCTGCGGAGACCACTTAATGCTTTCCCAAATAAACCTAATGGTGGAACACGGGACCGCATTAGGGGCCTCTTTGAAGGATGCCTTGGTGAATCTTCTTCCGCTGGAACATCCTCCTCCTCCTCCTCAGCTCCTGTGGCAGACTTCTCTGGGACAGCGCCGGGGAGCGTCGGCTCTTCCTTTCGCTTGGTGACTTTACCGAGTCGTGCGAACACACCCGTCTCTCCTGGGCCCGCAGGCCTGCTCCGTTTCCCCTCGGTACCAGTCTCCGCTCTGGCTTGGGCGTCACCGTAGGCTGGGGGCGGACCAACATTGGTTCCGCCAAAAAGGCTTTTCGCCTGGGGCTGGAGATCTTTGGCCGAAAAGCTGAAGGACGACGGGGTGGTGGGCTCGGCCGTAGATCCCTTGGTGGTCGAGCTGGAGGGAGCCGCCGGCTGGGAAAAGGTGAACTGCAGCGTGTTTAAAGGGGCGCCGCTATTGCCAGTTGTCAGTGCGTTGGTCTGGGCGGAGATCGAGGGGGCTGCGGCCGGCTGAGAGAAGCTGTAGCCCAGCGGCCCGGACGTAGCCCCGCCTGACAGCGAGAAGCCGGTGGCGGCGGGGTTGGTGCTGCTGCTCGTGATGCCGGCGCTCGTCTGGGACCCACTGCTGCCGAAAGTTGAGCTGGACATTGCTGTAGTTTGAGGGTTGGCGGGCTCGGGGCTGGCATTGAAGATGGGTTTGAACAGCGCCTCATTTGCTGGCTTGAAGGTGTAATTGGAGGGTACAAAGCCTCGGCTCTGGGTCACGCTCGGAGGGCCGCCAAATATGCCGGTGGAGACACTGATGGATGACGGCTGTCCAAAACCCATTGGCTGGGCTTGGCCTGAAGCAGTGGACGAGCTAGAAACCATCTGGGAAGTTCCAAACCCAGCGGGCTGCTGGCCGAAACCGGATGGTGGCGTGACGAATCCCGGGGCCTGCTGGCTGAAACCCGGAGTGTGCCCAAACGCCGACGGCTGACCAAATGAAGGAATTTGGCCGGAACTCGGGTTAGTTTCACCAGTCTGTCCAAATGCCGGAGCGGAACTGTTACCGAAGCCCGAGGCACTCATTCCTAATGGTTGCTGTCCGAAAGCTGGAGCGAGGCTCGCTGCGGGCTGCGCGGGCGCCTGTGCGAAGGCAGGGGTCTGTCCGAACAGGCTGCTTCCGTGAGGCGAGGCCTGAGTCGGCTGCCCGAACGCTGATGGTTGAAAGAAGCCCACAGATTGGGCCTGGTTGCTGGAGCCTTGCGGCCCAAATGACTGGAACAAGCCAGTCTTCGTGGCGTTGCTCGGGGCTTGGAAAGCTCCACTTTGGCGACTGCCGAAAGGATTGGACGGATTCATGGCGCAAATGCTAGCAGGGGTTTACAATCCTTGTTTTGTGTTTGTTTTTTAAAAGTAACGGTCCTCGTCCAGGCTTTCCAGCTGCACAAATGCACAAGACTGATTCCGTCTCTTGAGTATTTCAGTGTAATGCCCTATCACGTTTACAGTCAAGTCATGCTACGAGGTCAGTGACGAATAAAAAGAATTAGCTCGGCAGCTAGCATGAGCTAACAACACAAACATTGTTAAGTTATTCTATCCATTGCTTTGAAAAATATCACGTTCACAACAAAAGTCCTTCAAAAAATAACGCGATGATACGACAGAACTCTCACCCTTCAGAGTTTGTGTTTGCCATGTTGACAAACGTTGTTTTGATAAGTGGTAACGTTATGCTTTCAGAACCATTCTCTGACATCCGCTTCCGGTCCGACAGCTAATTATGTCCCCGTTAGACGCTACATCCATTTCCGCTTCTTCCAACGTTGCGGCCGATTCATTGCTCGAATAAACTGCCGGGGCACCGCTTTCCTTCGACGACACGACACGTTTAACTCCTCTCGAACAACCCAGATCCGGCTTAAATAATCCGTTTGGAGTCCTCCGTGTTATCGCGGTGTCACCTTGAATTCGGCCTTTCCCGGAATGGCTGGACATCGTTCGCGACTAACGCAAAGCTGACCAACCGATCTCTCAAACCCACCACAACAGAATTATCAGTCACGTTGAAAATGCCGGCCGTGGTCTGAGGTGGGTTATTTTTGTCTATGTCTCTAGGTTTTTTAATAGCCCTTTCCCCCTTCTCTTTACGCCGTTTTTTACAATGGGAGTAGTGCTGCGGAATCTCCAGAAGGTGGTGCCTCTCCGCCGCGCCAGACTGCGCAAGGATGTCGATACACTGAGGCACATTCTGGGCATCCCTAAGTTTGACCTGGGCATCGTTTGCGTGGATAATCACAGAATCCAGCACATTAATAACATTTACAGAAAGAAAAACGTGCCCACGGATGTCCTCTCATTTCCATTCTACGAGGTAAATATGAACTACTTCCGTGCGAACATGGGACAGAATTGCTCCTAAAGAGTATGAACTGGTCCAGAAGAAGCCGGATGGGATCTGTTGAGAGGGCGCGTGTGTGTGTGTGTGTGTGTGTGTGTGTGTGTGCGTGTGTGTGTGTGTGTGTGTGTGTGTGTGTGTGTTTGTGTGTGTGTGTGTGTGGGGGGGGGGGGGTCACATGGGGTCAACAACAACAACAACAGTGATCCGTTATTTAATGGACGTCCTGATCACAGCTTAAATGTATGTCCATGTCTTTTGCAGGACCTGAGGCCCGGTAAGCTGCCTTGCCCCCTTCATAGAGATGAGCTGAACCTCGGGGACATTTTCTTGGGGGTGGAGTTTGTGATGAAGCAGTGTAAAGAGGACTCCTTGGATCTGCACGGAACCCTCGCCGTGAGTAGCTGCAGCCCTTCACGCCATGTGAGCTTCCTGGGAATGCAAACTGTTCATTTCACAGACTTGTGTGTGTCGTGTTCGACCGTGTTATTGAATTCCACCTAGTGTCATGTCTTCAGGCGGCCTTCTCTTTTCAAGATGAACATTTTACTAATGGTGTATGTATGCAGTGACATGAAGTGTCCTCCTCTTCTGCCTCGTGTTTTAGGTCGTCACTGCACACGGCATCTGTCACCTGCTGGGCTACAGACACGAGACGGAGGAAGAATGGACTGAGGTCCGTATGGGCGATAATAAATCATTTTGTTAAAATTTTCTTAAAGATGAGACCAAAAACAAAAATAACTTTCGGTAAATAAGGGCGAGGCAGACATGTGAGAACAATCATGGTTAGATATGTTGTTGGCGGTAACAAAAGGAGAGCGGTTACTTTGAATTTGGGTGTACTGGTCCTTTAACTGTAAAATGTGTGCAAAGCAGCTGAAGAAAGCTATATGAATAAATTGCTTGTTTATCTGGTTTTGGCTGCTACCGAAAGTGATTTTCTTTTGGGCCAGATGATTTTATACTAATTAAAGTCTTGAGTGTTTTGTCCTACTGTAAATAAACAATGTACACTGTTTTTCAGATGCTGCAGAAGGAAAGTTACATTCTAAACGAGTACAACCGTCTCACAGGGCGAAACCTGGAGCCGCTGATGAAGAGATGCGGTCAGGATCGGTGAAGAGCACCTGCTGACTGTACCTTTGCACTACGGGGATTGTTGTTGTCGTCACTATCTTGACTGTATTCACTGTGGTTTTGTCTGTACAATCACACGCTACTGATTTTATGGACTTTAATCAGCTGGCAGTTTGACTGAATGTTTTCAAAAACAGGATGTGTTGAAGTTTTAAACATCAAATTAAAAAGTCTGTGCACTTTCACTGTAATATTTTATTAAAATCTGCTTCAGGGAGAGTCAGCTGTGTATGAAGGGTAGAAAAAAAGCTTTTCATTTTCACTTCACAAAGACATTTTACCCTCTTTACACAGCAATTGGGGCAGGACATTCAGGAAAGAGCCTTGTTTCGGAAATGGAAAGAATGACATAAAACAGGATCAATTTGCAACTTTACCAGCTGTTATAAACACAGGTATGAATGTTCTTTGTGCAACAGAATACTTCAAGAAAAGTCTAATAATGCACTTTCTTGAACAGGTTATCAAGAATATCGATTCGCCCATGTTTTACGATGCTATATCATGTAGATTTGTGAGAGAAGTTAAGGAAATGATTTGATGTGGTCTGAGTATTTCAACATTGCACATCAATCACAGAGTACTGAAATGTGATTTAATTTTTTACAGTGAAAAACAGCTGCCTAACCAGTGCGTAGTAAAAAAGCAAGCTCGCCTGATGGGAACTAGTTGAGAAGGGTTAACTGAGGGCTATGGTGTGAAATACTGGTCACAACGATGGGGAATTTAAAGGCTGCAGCTAGCTTTCCTGGTGCTGTTGTATTAATTGCTTCTTTTTGCCCTCAGCATATCAACCATAAGTTGCAATAAATAGAAAATCTGTTGGCTTTTTATCAAGGACAGTCGTACTTGCACAAACGTACTCAAAAGCAAAAAGTTTGTACGTATTTCAAAGTAAAGCTTGTTTACATATTTATAAAAGTTTATCTGGGAGGCACAGTCAAAATCCCCAAAAGAATAAAGTAGGCTTTACTGAACATATACTCCGTAAAAACAGGCTTTGTTGTTATGCTTACCGAGGTCTTTCAAATCCATCACACACACACACACACGTTCATAAGTCAAGCATAAAAAAACAGCCACACGCTCCTGACAGAAAGCTGATTCAAAATTGGCCAATTTGAGCCAAAACATAAATATTGCACCAAATGTACCCGCTAAATACAACACCCCTCTAACTCTATAATAGCTTATACTCCAACATAGAATATATCTTTATTTAGTTTATATGGGAAATAAAGGGTCTGCAGAAGATACAATCTATGAAACACCAGTAGCATCTGGTGTTTGGTAGTTGCATGTGAGCGAACGGCTTGAAAGTCAGAAAGTGTTTCAGGAAACAAAGAAAACGTTACATAACAGTTTGATAGAAATCATAGCTAAAGAAAAACTCCAGCCCCCAAAAGGTGGGAGAACAAATTTGATCCACTGAACATTAACTGCATTTCTGGCATTTTAAAGAGTCTGGAAAGTTTTAAGCCAGCATTTACAGGCGCTAATTTAGCAGGGCAGTTAGCGCGTCGTCGTGGAAACGAAGTGCCTGAATACTACCAAAAAACGGGGACGGCAATCAGTAGTACTCGGTTGTTGAGAGGAGAGCTTCAGCTAAGCAGAGGAGGTGCACGGCCAAAAGGTGTCCCACTCAGAGTGGCTGCAGGACGTTCCTTCCTCCCTCTACAGGGGCGTTGGCTCCAGCTCTCTCCATTTCAGACAGCTGCTCGAAGACATCCCTGAAGACACCCCGGGTAAAATAAAAATGTTTAAGTTTCAAAAGAAGAAAACCCAACTAGTGTAATTTCCACAAACACAGGTCAACATATTACAGATGGATTGAGTGGTTTCATCAATGGCTCAAATCCTTCACTGAAAATGCATTTAAAAAAGACCCACTTGTGCATGTAGAAGAAGATGTATCCGCTGCGGTCACGGTCTCGCTGCACAGCCGCTTCCTGTGTGCGGGACACGTCCAGGTCGTTGTAGGTCAGCCACGACTGCTTCTTCATGTCGTACACGTCACTGATATAATGGCCTATGGTGGAGAATAAAGTGTTTTGGATTGTATTTTTAGGTCATTACATTAAAATCACATGAAAACTTTGTACTCCCTAATCTTGCCAAAGATGTTGAGCACTCATCTCGTGAGGCGAAGAGTGGTTCGTCTGTCATCTCGACACACAACATCAAAATCTGGCGATGCGCTTCTATGTTTTGACATTTAATCTGGTGCCCGTAATGGTTTTTATAGTCTCTTTCAACAGAAGCTGTAAAACACTCATGCATTACTTCATATTACATACAGGCATGCATTAATGTTTTGACTTTCTTAATCAAGAGATGGACATTGAGACGCACCAATAAAACCTAAAATAAATACAAACGTTTTATTACAATAATGGTGACCCGATGTCGCCTGTACCCAATTCAGCTATTTGAGTCAGTATTGGTGCATCTGGAGAAAAGAAGCTCACCAGAAGACGAGCTGCTCCCAATGTGACTGACAACGCTGATGAGTCTGAACGAGTTGGCCACGTCTCCGCTCTGCGGATCACAACATTCACAATCAAGACCCCCTGAATCGAAGCGCCTCAGTGTGTCCATTATGAATACGGCTACTACTAATTTCATGGAGTAAATACATGTTACTCTGTTTATTACACAACAGTTGCTTTTTAGTTGATTGAGGATACAAAGTTTAAGAAAAAATGAAATAAAAGCTTTTTACTAGACACAGATAGAGAATTCCAGTGGTTTACAGCGGACGTCGGTACCTCAGCGTTCCTCTTCAGGTTCTCAGCCTCCGCTTCAGAGTACTCCATGTCCAGCACGTCTTCGTTGCCAGAATCCTCATCCGAGCACGGCAACTCAGGCAGAGAGTTGTTAAATTCTGTCGGGTGAGAAGGAGGTGTTGATCATGGCTATACGGCTTCTGACAGCTTTAAATCAAAGGTCTCCCAATTCCCGTGTCCCCCAGACATCACCACTACAGACAAAATAAGGATGACATGAAAGTCCTTCATAGATATCTACGAGCTGAGAGGTTTAGGGACGCCTATCGAGTCCCATGACGGTCTTCCCTTTCCAATATTTAGCTCAACCCTTCTGGCAGGATAGGATTTGAGGTCCTGTATGTTCATGACACCAGCATACCGGATAAATTCTCATCAAGACGCAAATGTGGGCAGAGGGTTCTTGTTTTTTTATTTTGCTTTCAAGCGATGCAGTCGGATACTCAACTTTCGATCCACCTCGGTTCATACCTTGCAAACTGAGCTCAGTGGCCCTCTTCAGATCGTCATCCTCCCTCAGCTCTTGGGCCTCCTGTGCGGGACGAGGTGGAGACGTGTTACATTCAACATTGCTCTTTCACTTGGGTCATGTACGCTGGGTGTCTGCCTGCCCATTAGTGGATTATCATGACATAATTGGTAAAAGGAAAAGAAGACATGCTTCAGAAAAATTAAGTATATTTGTCAGAAAGTACTGTAATCTAACACAAATTTTTTCCTGCCGTTATAAACACCTTACTTTATACGGGTGGATAGGAGGATTTAAAAAAAAAAAAAAAAAAAAAAATCATAATTTGGTTGAAAATCAGGTTTTTATTTGGCAGTTACCTTAGCGCCTACTTCTAGTTTGCATATTTGCTGCAGGTACTGTCATCAGTGTTGGAAGGAAAGGTGAGTAGAGGTCATGTGATCTTACGTGCTCCTGGAGGCTCTGAGCCAAAGCCTGCTGCAGCTCCTGTTCCTCTCTCTCCTGATCCAGACTGTACTGCTGGACCCAGTCCAGCTCACCTTGCTGCTGCACGCTGTCTGGAGTCTGGTTCTCCTTGTTCTCATCCATGGTCAAGTCAAGGGAATCCAGTACTTCTACACAACATCGACACCTTAAGTCAGTTACCATAACGACTAGTTGAGTTTTCTGCTCTTAAGAAACACCCAGATATCAGAGTTTGATAAGAATAATGTGTCTTGACCCAAGACATTTTGTGCGCTCAGGTTTTTGTGTCACAGATTTCATTGAAGAGTCGACTTATGCAGTACAAGCCATTACAATACATTTAACTACATTCACACATGATCCCTCAGTTAAACTGAAACTAATTTTAAAGACAACCTGACAACTGGACAGCCCCCCTCGAATAAACCCTCTTTTCTAGAATGTTGGACTACCTGAAGGCGGTTTGCTCTCAGTTTCCAGAAGATCTGTATGATAGGCCATGTCATGGGCATCTGTATCCCCAAACCCCGTGTCCGGGCTGCTGGATGGCTCGTTCTCCGGGAGGGGCGGAGCCGAGAGCCCGGCCTCTTGGCGACTCATCTCCAGCACGGCTGCCAGCATTTCGTCATCATTTATGCCACCGAAGTCTGCAGAATCTATAGTCGCTCCTCTCTGAGGACACACGGGGCCGTGTCTAAACAGCAACACGCAAAACAGGAGGCTGCGTCGTGATTGACCGGGCCCGTCAGCAGACGCTTACCTCCTCGGGTCGGTCGTCGTCATCAGGCGGACAGCTGCTGAGGCGTCGCTTGCGGCTCATGTTCACCTTTCTGCTAAGCTCTTCTTCACAGTCGGAGTCCAAGAGAATAGAGGTGGAGGTGGCCACTTTCGCCCCAATCCTCCTACATACAGTCACAGGCTTTGTATTTATAACAACAAAAACACTCAAGAGCTTTAGATAGATAGATAAGATACTTTATTGATCCCTCAAGAGGGAAATTTTGGTATCACAGCAGCATGTATTTACCAAAATACCTCCTGCCATTTACCAAAGCTCATGTGAGGCTGTGTGAGGTTTTTGAGATGGGTGTGAGATTGTCTTGTATTTGTTTTAACATTGGAAGTTCAACCTTAGCTGCAACATAAACTGCCACTTTACATTACATTAAATATTATTTATAATACGGGTAGATGAAATCCAGCATTCTGATTGGTTGAGTGTGAGTCATAGGGTGTGCATTATTTAACCATAATGTACAGCAGCTGTTCACATTGACCCGAGCAAACAGTTAGATCTTATTCGACAGTCAGTTGTCATTTGAGCTTTTAACTCGGTGACGTTTGCCGAAAAGTGACCGGAAACCCTGAAAATCATCAGTTTCGGGCAATGAGAGCTTTCGCAACCGATCTTGCTTTTTTGTTGTTGTTTGTCTGTTGCATAGCAACATACGGGGACTATTTTCTCTAGGCTACTGAAATGCGATACACAACGTTTGGTGGCTCCAATTATTTTATGCTGAAAGGCAGCGATTTACATACTATGTATAATGTTGCCGGAAACTATTCTAAAGGATAATATAATATAATATATATTCGAGTTCACTGCGGGATTATTGATATTGACGATAAAGTACAGCCTCTCAAGGATTAGAATCATTAATTAACCTGGCAGTACTTACCGGAGAGGTGCTGTGGAGGAGTTTACCAATTGAGATGTTTTCAGTGTTCTTGACCTTGAAAAGAAACATTAAAAATAGTTTTCAAACCACATCCGAATACCAACTCAAATAAAAGCCATTGTACCTAAAACCCCAGTGAATCATCCAAAAGCTGGGGATGTAGCTACCCACAATTTTATTTAACGGTGGGGAGGTTTCTTACATGGAGGTTTGGGAACTCCAGCCGAGACTTAAGGGGGGTCGCGTGGATTCAGTGCAGTGCGACAGCAGGGTCAGGTATCGAGGAATCACCACCTGCTGGCCCAGCTTGCTGTTCATCGACAGCTGAGCATTAAAGCTGTAACGTTTCAGGTGGAGGATGAGCACCCTGCGGGGAGAACAGATTCATCACAGACCAGAAAGTCGTTGCCGTCGTACCCGTTGTGGTTCTAATCTAGTGTCTCTGAAAAACACTAAACCGCAAGCATTTGAGGAATGAATGGGACACTGTTGTACTGTGCATTGTCCTCCCAATAGTCTGTGTGTAAATACCTGGGCAGTTTGCTAAATTTATGCATGACAGTCGCCGATTTCCCATTGCACTTCTCACACGAGTACTCGATTTCCTCCACCTACAAGAGGAAGAAGTAACATCCGTCACTTCACATTTTATCGTTACATATGTAGTTGAGGCCTGTTACTTACTAAATGGATATAACAAGCATTTATAGAAAGAGTAGACTAGAAGTCTTACCCTAAAAAAGAGGTCCAGGGAATCCTGAATGGAGCGAAGCGGGAGGGTTTTCTTTCGCCGCGGTAGGTCGATGGACAAGTCGTTGAACTGCTCTCGCTTGGTCACTACCTCGCCACATCTGCAGAATGACACAAAAGTATGAATGAACATTTATTTATTCCCCAGAGCCCCCGTCAGTTATTGTCAAATACACTACAAAGACACGATGGTACGCAACCAGGCAGAAGACCGGACTCACCCTTTGCAGGTGATAGTGTGTTGCACCTCGAACTCCATGTTGACCGCCACAGGGCAGGTGTAGATGCGGGAGGTGTCCGCCTCATCGCCGAGCTCCGCTTTGGCCGGAGGTGACGTCGAGGTGGCGTCCGGGACGCCCTCGCACGGCACGGAGGACGTGGAGGACGCCGCTGCTTCGTTTGTCCAGCTCTTGTTCATTTTCTCCACGTCGTCCTTCAACTGGTCCAAACACTGACTGAGGAACTCGTGAGCATCCTGGTTCACGAATACAAGATGAGGGTCATGTAGCCATCTCCACAGGCCCCACACTACAAGACGGTTCCACTGCTAAATACTCATTTCAAGAGGATGGAATTACATGCTGTGTTTAATATTTGTTAATTCTTTGGATTCATTTTTTAGTTTATTTTGACATAACTGATTGACATGTAAGCAGATACGAGCTCCACAAAAGAACACTTAGATTTTTCTGTGTGTGTGTGAGTGACATGGCACAACATTTGATCTATTGAGGCACTTGCTTGTGTAGCGACAGACAACAACTGCTCTGAATTCTCGAGGGACATCTTACATTCTGCATGTTTCCAGAGAAACGCTCCGCTGTGGACGAGATGGCACTCTTCACTTTTCTCAAGAGGTCCTTTTTTGTCTCCGGACAGCCCACGTCCTTCTTGACCATAAGGTGAGCAAAACGCCTGCAGGCAGTGAAGATATCACCCAAAACAAACCACTTTAAAAGGCCAGTTTTTAAAAAAAGAGTCCATTAACAACTACACAAATGAACAAATTGTTAAACAGAACGTGGTGAAGACCGTTTAACAAGCCGAAAGCACAGATCCAACTTGTGTGTCTACAGACTAGCGCAGTACCTCAGCAACGCATTGATGGGCAGCTTCTTCCATGGGATGCTCTGCCTCAGCATGTCGCTGGAGAAGGAAGGGAGGCTGAAGAGGGACTGCAGGATGGCGTTCATGTAGCAAGTGTTGCCCAGGTTGGAAAACCTGTGATACACGAATGACGGTAAATACACAAAGGGTGAAAAACACCCTAAAGATTTATGGCCTTGGATTTCAGATCTCAAACAACTCCTTCCAGGGCTTACGGAGATATTGCTGTCATGGTATTCTGAAAATGTCTGTTTTAAATCTTTAAAGAAAAGAGGACCAATGAGAGACATTTCTCTTCTTGATATTCTCTGGGCAACAATTGGGTTTCAGACACATACAGTCCGCTCAGGCTCACAAATTCTTACCCTTGCAGTGGGGGCTGAGGCTGAGCCAGAGTGGAGGGCCGCTGCTTGTTCCAGCCACCGTAGTCCAGAGAGGTGCGTACCTTCTTGAAGGGAGTGGAGTGATTGGGCAGCGTGAGGCTTCTCTTGGCTGCACTAATCTGAGCTGTACTGGATGGCCTGAGGTGGTTAGTAAAGGTTAGGCAAATGTTAATCACAAGAGATTTGATGCTGCAACTTGTACAAATTAAATGTATTGGATTTCATTTTGACAAACACAATAGCTTCAGTGTACATCCATTCAATTAATGTTCATTTGTGTAACACTATCGTTCACTGGGATAACACACGAGAATGTGTATGTAGAAGTAGATGTTTTCTGGGGGGGGTTTAGCCGACCACTATGGAAACTCACCTGTCCAGGAAAGAGTGGCTGTGGCTGTAGTCCTTAGTCACAGATCGGCTCCCGTAGAACGACGTTGGCTGAAGGGGAGATGAACCCAGTGAACCTACGGGCAAGTAAAGCATAAAGTCAATTTATGGTCTGGCTACACAGGTCAATTCTTCTCATTTTAGAAATTCTACACAAATTTGTTTACAGTAAAATGGGTTGAGCATCTTAATTGTTTTTAAAAATGGCAACTGGCGTGATTGCAGTGTCGGCAAGCAAAAGCTGATGCCTGGTTACCAAGGTGGAAACAATTTGTACAAGTTTGTAGTGAGGTAAATACAAGCAATACACAGGCAGCAACATATAAATGGTGTTGCTGCTGAGTCGTGGACGTTTACCCGGGGTCCTGTTTTCTTCTGCCTGCTTCAGCTTATCTTTGCAACTTAGTAGAAACTTCCGGGATGGATCTGAAGTGGCCTTGTTGTTGCTAAGGACAAGGACAGAGATTTGGGGATGTTAATGGACTGTAGTTAAACGTAAAAACATTTCAGATGACTTCTACGATCTACAAAAATTCTACCTATCCAATGAAAACCGCTATACATGGAAATGAAACATTGTGGTTTAGTTGTGTTTACCAGATGAAGGGAAAGAAATACCAAAAACCCATTTACAGAGTCTGACAAAAGGTTTCAGGCCCTTCCATGTGCATACGACGACCACTAAAGCCCAGTCTGAGCAGGGACACGTGCTGCTTTTACCTTGAAGAGTCATTTTCCTTCGGGTAATCCTCAGTCAGGTCACTTTCCGAATTCAGGAGTCTCTTTCTTTTCTCGCTCCTGAAAAACAGTGACATAGAACAATTCATGTTCCAGGGCTTAATTGACCACTTCTAAACTGGACTTAAATAATGACGGGTCAGAGTTCTTTGTTAGGACAACGGTGACATACAGGAAGACGGCCACATGGAATACCGGCAAAGGGCCTGTAATCAGTAGATGAGCTCCACTGTAAAGATGCCAAGCTTCACCGCCTCATCCAATTGACATAATTTGCATATCAACAGCTACATCAATTTCCATCGTACCTGTTCTCTGAGAGGCCTGTGCGAGTGGGAGTAGAGGCCGCTCTACTCGGGCTGCCCAGGGGTTTTCGAGGCGTTTCCTCTCGAACTTCTGCACTCTGCCGCCTCTGTGTGGTCTGTAAGACGCCGTAGAGATTTCAGTCAAACGGGAGTGAACACTTCTCTATATTTAAAGTTAAAAACCTGAGGTTTTCTTGTTTACCTGTCTCTCTGCTGAGGGACTGGTCTCATTTTTCGCAGAACGGTTGAAGAGCACACTGAAGTTTGCACTTCCATAGGATGATTTTAGAACTGCAGGTGAATAAAAAAGGAATTACGACAAGTTGTTCTTTGAAGTTTAAGTCTGTGTGAATCCCGCCCCCCCAAAAAACGGCTTTTTTATTGAGATACAGGTTGAATTTGGATGTTTTCAGTCAATTGGCTTTTTTGTTTCTATGTTGCCAGAGTGGTGCCACAATTGGGACTTTAATACAATTAATCAATGGCAATGTTTAAATGAGACCACAGCAATTACCTAAAACATCAGGGAGAGTATTGAAAAAATTAATTATTTGTTTTCCTACTTTATATTAATAAATAGAAAAAAGTAGCAGTATATGCTGTAACGTTTTCCTGGTATTTGATTAAATATTTGCAACCAGATATTTAAAATAATTGACGTCGCTCAATTGAGGTCAGGACTCCTTTTTCGATATAAATAACAAAACGGCTTGTTTTTTATGGAATTGGTGCCAGATCATCAGAGAGAGGTTCAACGTTCTGGTGTTATCTTCTTGGAAGAGACAACTTTTTTTTAAATAGAATGCCGCTATGCAGTATCAGGATAACTTTCATCAGAAAATTCACAAACGTGAATTTGAATCAGATGCAACAGAAGTTTCATGTATGGTCTGATTTGACCATTCTTTAATTAACTCAGAATATGTCAACTGAAAAAAACAATAATAATTGACGAAAAGAAAAGTGTTCATTGAAATATAAGTAACTAACTCTAGCAAAGCGGAACCCTGCTAAATTAGAAACCCTGGTTGTCAATATGATGAATAGATATTAATTTAATTTGGTTTCCATCAAGCTGGGAACCCTCCACAAAGCTTTGGAAGTTCTCAAAATGAGTAGTGGTATAATTACTTGGCTTTCCCAGTTTCAGTCTTTCCAGGTATTCTTTAGTCTTCTGAAGCAAAGTCGGAGGCATCTTGTCGAAGATGATGACATTCCTGTCCTTCAAAGTCAGGTGGAGTCGGCTCAAATTCTGAGTCACAGTCTTCAAGTTCTGGTTTAGCTGAGGGCCAAAAAATAATACTAGATTAGTTTTTCTAACGCAAACAAAAAACACCAAATCCAACAGCATTTCAGCGCAACCAACAGCATTGACTTCAATTTACCAGTCACCCCTTAGCTGTTGTGAAAATGTTTCAGCAGTGCTCAGGACAAACCCTGAATATAGATACATTTTTTGGATTATGGTTTTACTTATTTAGTTTTCTATAAATAATTTATGCAAGTTAATACATTTCATTTATTTATATTTTACGTCATTAATGCTCACAACCCCTTGTCATGGCGGCTTATCTTAGTAACAAACGACCATCAAACACCTTGCATCCATACCTACTGAAACATTCACAACTGCTTTCATGACATTTTTACAGATGAGAAGATGTTCCTTGTGCTCTTGAAAATATTCAAGTGCTGGATCTCAAAATGTCACAATGAAAAGTGCAACAAATGCACTGCAGTTTCCACAGTTGCACCAGTTTTTGAATATGCACAAACTGAACAATACCTGAAAGGTTTTGGAGGCTCTGCCACAGGTGAATCTTATATAGAGGTTGACTTTGTTCTCCTTTTCCAGAATCTCATAAGTTCCCTCTCTCCATCTGGTGGCGCCGACATCAGAGTTCTCTAAGCGGATCTTTACAGCGCCGCCGCTGGAGAGCTTGGGCACTATGGTTGACATGGCTTACTGTGCAGTTGGTGCACTTTGGAGGCTGGGACCTGTGATCAAACAAACCCTATACAAGAAAGAAATGAAATAATCAATGTGATTACAACACAGTGCGTCATTTAGAGCCCACCGTCTGTGATTGCTTTTAAGAGATTAGCTGTCATGTCATCAGTGCCACGGATTTACCATTGCTTCACAGTGGCAAGAGTCAGCTCAATGATAAACAATGCGAATTACAAATGAACACGAACATTTACGGTACATTGCACGGCTTAAAAAAAAAACCCACCAAAAACATTTTGCAATATGTGTGTCACCCAGAAGATGACAAACGTTAATAACGCAGTTCAACCAAGCTGCTACGGCACAACGTTTTACTACTGAGGGCTGGTTTAAAGTCACAACAAACTCCGCATGCAGCATTCGTATGCAGCACAACAGTTACACGGCACACTTTAGAGTGGACGGCACACTCCCAGGAACTCACGACACTTCTGCTAGCTGGCTAGCAGTTACGATACGAGTCAACGTAGCACCGGACTGCATTAGCCATCAAACTAACCAAATGGCCATTCAGAACCGCGGCAGCGAAAATGACCGAGAATGCGCGACACCGAGCGAGCAGCGCCCCTTGCTTAACGTTAGTTTAGGAAACGAAAAAATAAACGGTCACAAAAAAGAACCGGCTCGGGGCGAATAACGTAGGATATAGATGTCGTCCCTTCATCTACAAACGCTGAATGGAGGGGAGGCCGACATTAGCAAGTCGGCTAGAATGCTAGCGGGAACTAGCTAGCGGGCTAATTTGCCTGGTTGTAATTTGGTGATGAAAACACTCTCACAGTTTGATTAAAGCGTCATAGATCTTTACCTATCGGTGATACGTGGTCGTCTTGAAACTTTTGAATCACGGCAACGTCTTCGTGGGTCCGGCGAGGGCGCAAAGTTTGTTTTGCCGGCATTCACCTGCTCCCCAATACGTATGTTGTTGACAGTGACCCGCGCACGACGCTCCGCAACACTGCGCGATGATGGCGGGAATGTGAAAATTGACAACGGAAATGGTCCCCGAGAACGACTCCGATACTCTCGCGATATCTTGTCGACTTGTATTTAGGTTGGTTGGCTTGCCTCCATTGCCAACAAAAACTACCCTCTGGATAATGTTATTTGATGAGTAGACTTCAATTTATCGAGCCCGCTCTCGATACGGAAAATATTAACGCGTTGTTAGTTTAATATTGTCGGGAAGTTATGTTTTTTGTGATGTTGAGGATCGCGCGTAACTACTGGATACCATTTGACAAGACATTTAACGCTAACGTTAGCAGCTAGCTCGGGCTAGCAGTCGTTGCTTGCGTGTTTGTTTCGCCAAGTTAGTTCCGTTGCAGCCACATTAGTTCGCTACTGCACCGCACATCATCTGATACAGTAGTTTTAACAACTCTTTGCGACCCCCAAAGCGCTTCAGAGAATGCTGGCGACGGGAGCAGTGAGTATCCAATATCAGTGTATCAACCGTATTAGCACACGTTTTTCTTTCTTTCTTTCTTTTTTACAATCTCTTTTAACGTCGTCTTTAGCTTTGATTGTAACTCTTTCATCTAATCTTTTCCTGCATGTCCGGCAGTATTAACGTTACACATATGGAGTATCCTATTCCAACTTTTCATTGAAGTTTTATCATTTTACACATTTATATCAAATGGACATTTTGTAGATGTTCTTTGTACCACATGTGTATATAAAACATATATTTCTCATAACATGGTTGAATATGTGTATAAATTATGTGGTTGCGTTTTGTCCAGTTGTCACAATCAGACGTATCGAGATAAATAGGTTACGTTGTTATGATTAGCCAAATGGCCGATAGTCAAACTCCTGCGTCTTTTCTCCCACCTTCAGGAATCAGGAAACATTTATTACCAAAATATGCCAAACATACAAGGAATTTGTCTTGGCGGTTAGTGCGCGACAGTAGACAGACAAGACAGCAGTGCACAAGTTATAAAATAAAGTAAAATGAAATGCTAATGCAATGGGTTAGTAGAATAAGGCTATGGGTTAGCCTTATTCTACTAACCCATTGCATTAGCATATCATTTTACTTTATTTTATTACTATTTTATTACCTTCACGTTGATGTGCCTGTCTTAAGCTTTCCTGCACGGTGATGCTTGATGCGTTTGTGCATTGTGCTCTCTTTCCTTTACAGGCTGTTACTAACGTGACAGCTCTGGCTCAGGTAGACCGGGAGAAGATCTACCAGTGGATCAATGAGTTGTCCAGTCCGGAGACCAGAGAAAATGCCTTGCTGGAGCTGAGCAAGAAGCGCGAGTCGGTGCCGGACCTGGCCCCCATGCTGTGGCACTCCTGCGGCACCATCGCGGCCCTGTTGCAGGTATGACCCCCGTCCCGTCCCTCGCTGTGCCGTTTGGGATGATTTGATCTGCTCTACCTGCTGTCTTATTGTACGAGATATGTTTAACCGATTTCTTTCTTCCTCTTAAATAGGAAATAGTGAACATATATCCATCTATAAACCCACCTACGCTTACAGCTCACCAGTCTAACCGAGTGTGCAATGCCCTGGCACTACTGCAGTGTGTCGCCTCACACCCGGAGACCAGGTAATAGGATCTTTTTTCAAATGGGGGGAAAAAAGTGTTTTGTTGTAGATGGTTTTGTTTCTTTTAATGCTGAGGACCACACGCTGTCTTTAGTCTCTTTTGTCTGTAAAATCCATGAAGTATAAAGGAACCTTGTAGCTCACCACTGATATTTACTATTTCAGAGTTATTTAAGTTAGAGTTACAACTTCGGGGGGTGGTAGTAGTCTGCCGCCCAGGGACGGGGAAGTGAGTGGTAGTCAGTCTGGTTTGAGCGCAACGTGCGCGCATACACAGACTTATTGGCGCACGTGTCTGCATTTTTTCAGGCTGGGCCCAGTTATAGTTCTAGGGGAAACAGTGCTAATTACTTTGTATAAGAGTTTGGTCATGTTTATTCAAATGTCTTTTATTTCTTTCACCAGATCGGCCTTCCTTGCTGCTCACATCCCTCTTTTCCTTTACCCCTTCCTGCACACTGTGAGCAAAACACGTCCGTTTGAGTACCTGCGGCTCACCAGCCTCGGAGTCATCGGTAAACTTGGCTCATGCGTTTTTATTTCTGGCACGATGGTTCTTTGCATTAATCTGGTGTCGGCGTTAATCAAGCTGTCTTTCTGTGTTGGCGGCAGGTGCCCTCGTCAAGACCGACGAACAAGAAGTGATTAACTTCCTCCTCACCACTGAAATCATCCCTCTGTGTCTCCGCATCATGGAATCGGGGAGTGAGCTCTCCAAGACGGTACGTAACTGTTCCAGCTGCTTTTATAACACTGCTAACTGACCTGTATGTTGTTTTACAGCAATCAATTAATACTTATTTGTGTTTTCCCGGTCACACTTTTTAGTAGTGTCTTTTTTTTCCTTATACAAAAAAACATAGCCGATGTGATCACTTTTTTCTTCCAAACCTCTGCTTTTATTTATCCTTGTGTGTGTGCATGTATAACTGTTCCTGTGCCTAATGTGTCGCAATGTCAGTTAAAATGTCCCCATCCTTCACTTCCCTTTGTCTGGCAGGTTGCTACTTTCATACTGCAGAAGATTTTGTTGGATGACACAGGGCTGGCCTATATATGTCAGACGTATGAGCGCTTCTCCCACGTAGCCATGATCCTTGTAAGTGTTTTGAGAAACATCAAATTACCGTTCTGAGGCTCTCTGTGACATTGGGCCCAACGGTCACAACGGCACATTCATTTTGTTTTTTCTTACAGGGAAAAATGGTGCTCCAGCTTTCTAAAGAACCTTCAGCTCGCCTGTTGAAGCACGTTGTCCGCTGCTACCTTCGCCTCTCAGACAATCTCAGGTAGAGGCGCGTTCACTGACGCAATGTATTGTATGTCGTCACATTTTTTGACTTTGCTCTTCGTTGACTGGTAATTTGTGTAAGATGGGTTCAATTCGCTCACAGGGATGTCCTAATATCAATTTCACTACAGGAGTTACAGTGCCCCCCCCGGATTGAATTGTAGGGGAAAGACCAACCAGACTGAGAATATGACTGAAGCGTTTAATTGTCAGTATTTGCCACCTGGAGGAGCCATTGCGCCTTCCAGCGTGAGGTGGTTCTTGGTACAACGGCATGGCAGCTCTGCACTTAATGTTTATACACTAATTATTTATTAGATAATGATCTGCTTTAAATAATTTGTGGTTACAGCCTTACAGTTGTTTACAGATCATGTTTAAGTCCTAATAAAACAGTCTGGTCTGAGAAACCTCAATCTTCAGAGTACAACAGCAAGGAACACTTATCGATGTCCGTAAAAAGTTGGTCACTTGCTCGCTGCTTTCACAGGAAACGCGGTAATATGCAGAATCAAATAGAATCTCTCACATAATTAGCTCCAGGTGATTATACACTAATGAAAACATAATTATGCTTATGTCTGCTCATATTTCCCCCCAAATAATACATACTAGTCTTTTTGAGGTTTACTGATCATTAGTATATCGACCTAAGAGGTCAAATAAAGCCCATCACAGCAAATATCCCTTTTAGATACCATTAATGAATTTTTGCTCACCGGCGACTGTGCCTAGTAGTATTCCAAAGTTCAAATAGTACAAATAGCTCAGCAATTTCATTAGCCATCGTCTTTGTTGTAGGGAAAGGGTTGATTTGCTACAATTTATTTGAAGAACTAGATTTACAATCCTTTCAACTTTTAGATGCCCATTATAAACATCCAAATCAAGACTACATAAAATGTGTGTGTGTGTGTGTGTGTGTATGTACAGTCGCCAAATCTCCTGCTCTTATACGTTTGTGAAGCTCCTTTTGTATGAAAACCTCTGCAACTGATAAAGACAAAGAAAAGGAGCTCGTTGCATGAGGACCAATGGACCTAAACGCAACACGTCGTTGTCTTCCTCCGCTTGGTCGCAATGCTCTTGCTCACGTCCCACAATATCTCCTAGTCCTTTATTGTTTCCACTGTGAACCTTTCACTCCCGTACGTCTTACATCACCAGTTTTTGTCTTTTGTGTGGTTGCGCTTTCGTGTTTTCCTACACCCTTTATCACAAGCCTCCACCTTTCGCGTGTGTTCGCGCGTCTATGCTGCTTAGAGACAAGTGTACGGTGGCCGGGAGGGGAAACCGTACGTGAGGCTTGAGAACCCTGCAATGAGTCTGTTGTTTGAGAAAACAAAGCAGGCAGGTCCGCATGGATCTCTGCTGGCCGACCGTCTGCCCAACAGCCCTGAGCTGATAAACGGATCCTCATCTCCAAGCACGTCTTGAACCGGCCGCGCTGAACTCCCTGAAGTGCCATTGAAAAGGACTATGAGACAATAAAAAGATGAATGTATGTATATAGAATTCCACCCGCCGAAGTGGCCGGTGAGAGTGACTGCTTCCCCCGCCACGGCCAAATTCTACCCGCCTTTGGCAGATGTGCGGCTGCTCATGTCAAGCCCTGCATGTCAGGCAATCTTATTGCAAAAGAGGGTTCATACCCAACATGTATATTGGTGTAACAGGCAGGAGAATAATCATCCAACACCTAAACATACAGTCGTGATCCACTCTAGTTCGAGAAGTAAAGGCTTCATGTAAAATGTGATTTACCTGCTGCTTCCCGTGGTGAGACGTCCAACACCAGGTGCTGTCTCTTCTCGCATCGAGACGTTGACTTGTGATATGTGTGGTGTTCGTTCCCCAGAGCCAGAGAAGCCCTGCGTCAGTGCCTGCCGGACCAGCTGAAGGACAGCACCTTCGCCCAGGTGCTGAAGGACGACACCACCACCAAGCGCTGGCTGGCACAGCTGGTGAAGAACCTGCAGGAGGGGCAGGTCACCGACGCCAGGGGCATCCCGCTGGCGCCGCAGTGACGAGGACACGCGCGTGTAGTTTACAGCTGACACAGAAGGACTCTCGTCACGGTGTGGATTTTGTATTTTTTGCCCAATGAGGCAGTAAGACGAAGGGAAGGACATAATGGAGAAAGATTTGCGTTTGGGTCACACCAGTTGTTGTTTTATTTTTCTTCTGCCAGTATGTCGCCTCCACACATCCACAAATCTGTTTTTTAAGAGCCTGACTGATACATACAGATGTTTGCGTAAAATGTAAAACCAATAGTGATATATTGGCTTGTATTTGTCTCTGACATTGATGTGCAAAACGAAAGATATGTCAGAGTATATTTTACTGTTTAATAAAATACCTCACTATGAAAACGATAAAGTGATAACTTGGTATGTTAAAATGCAGCCTGTAAATTGTTGATTGCTGCATTTCACCATTTACCTGGAGGTCTGTCAGCATATCACTTCTGATGTATTGATAGGCTGCTATTGGTTATTAACACCAGCATCTCGGTCAGCTCTCGCTTTTCCCCGTTCATCACTAACGTTCTGTAACATTCCACTTCAAGTAGGAACAAGGAATTTTTGCTTCTCGCATTTCAAATAAGACTTTTTAATCTTCTGACTGGCTGTGTCTTTCTTTGGAGCCTATAGTTGAAATATAGCCGCTGAGCAAAATCAATTGTTTAATGAATTGTTTTAATGACGTTTAAGCAGTTATTGTTTCTATCCATGCTGTGCACACAAAGAAAAGCCCTTTTTCTAAGTGGTTGTTTTGGAGACTGGGTTCGTAATTTTTTTTCAGTTAGAAGAAACAGCGGCTCACCTGCGCTCACTGAGTGCTCACTCACAACACTGATGGGCCTTCATTTTCCTTTCAACTGTACATTAACAAACAGTGGTCCCCCCCCCATAGGTTCCATTATCTAATAAAATGAACATCCATCGCGGAAGCCCCTCCGCTCAAGCCTTGCGTTTGTGAGCAAATCCGATCCAGCTGGAAAAGCTCTTAAGTGCGTGTGTGCGTTTTGTGTTCCTCTGAGGAAAGAGTATCTCAAGTCCTTTTGGAATGGCAGAGTTCACTGGTACGACTAGTTTGAGAGTGGGCAAAGTGAAGTCTAAATTGCTATCTGACATTCACACAGCCATTGAAACTATTACTACAGTCAATCAATGCGCTTGTATAGGGAAGAAATATGAATCCAAACTGCATCTAAGAAGTCGTCTCCCAACCGTGGCTGTGCTCTGCAGCACGTGGCATTCGGCCAGCACCTCTGGTGCAGCCCCTTATCGTCCCTGACTCATACCAAATTACCCCCCCCCCCCTAAACCCAGACTCCCCGACCCCCTAACCCAACCCTGTTTCCAAGAATTGTGTTAGCTGTTATCTGTGCTGATACAGACACACCCTGCACAGCATCAGCTATTAGCCAAAGGAGGAGGGGGGAGACTGAAGGGATGCACACTGAGGGGAGTGACCCCCGGCCAGATGCAGCGGGGGGGCTCTGCGGATGGCGGAGTGAGGGAGTGGCAGGAGAGGAAGGAAGGCTGGGGGGGGAGAGGATGAGGAGGGGCGGGAACAGAGCGTACCAGCGTGCGGCAGTGACTAGGGATTCATGTTTCCCAGACGGACCCAGCGGGGAGGGAGGGAGGGAGGGAGGGAGGAGGCTGAGCCAGATTCCCCTGCAGACGCTCCCAGGCGCTTTACGGTCCTGAGCCCGGCTAACAGTTGACGTGCACACCTCCCTGAGCCGGCCAGCCAGGGTCCTACCCGTCTGCCCGTCTGCGGGAGAGCTGTCCCCTGAAGACCCCCCCCCCTCCTCCGCCGCCCTTCTTGAGGTGGTCTGATTCACATTAACCCTGAGTGAGTGCTTCACTTTCGGTAAGTAACTCTTTTTTGTGAGGAAGATATAGAAATCCTTCTTTCTCTCCTCGGCTGAAGTTGCATGTGGGTTATAGTTGAGGTGATGCTCTGATGTCTCGTGTTTCTGCCTTTGGTTCTAATTTACTGTGTGCAGTCCTCCCTCCAAGACCGGGTTATAAATGGATTTTCATTGGGCAGTCGCTGCCTGTTTATTTGTGTGTGGAATAGTTCACATGATTGTGTGCCAGCAGTCATGAGTCGATCTCTGGACATAGATCCCTCTGTGCAGGGGAAGTGGAATGTTACGATGTTGGATAAAACAGATTCAGATCCTAAACTACAAACTAGACGTGCAGAAGGAAGAAAAAGCACGAATCTGTTGGCCGTCATGCCTGACTTGTTTATTCCTAGCGCGGCCGTTAGTCATGCACTGTGTGTGCTTGGTCAGTAAATTCCACTTTGAAAAAGTGGCCTTGGGTGACAACATCCAAAACGCACGGCGGCAAGACTACAACAACTTAATTTGTCCCAATTGCTCCTTAAAAGTCTGCACGTTTGGTATGACCGAGGGTTGGAAGTAAAACCTTCTTTGACGTGGCCTTGAAGGGAAAGCACAACATGTTTACGGAGCAAATAGCTGTGGAAAATATGCCTCATGGCTTTCATGCTCATTCTTTTCAGTAGGGGTGTCATATTTAATGGTGTGTAACTGCCAAGGCATTCCTTGCATCGCGACAGTCGCACCGTGGTGAAAAACTTTGGTTACTTTGGCTTTCGACTTGCCGGGGCGGCTGGTTCAGGGGTTCGTAAGAACACACAGGACCGAAGAGGAGCGGATCTTGGATCTTGGATCTTGGATCTTGTTGTTTCAGGAGACAATGGAAGGAAAGGATAACTGTCGGACAGGAACACTAATATACAGACTGTCATCCACATCTATCAGTTGAGCCAGATACACTCTAAAAAATGAAACATTGGGACAACTCAAAAATACATGTTAATGTTTTCCACTAGAATGTTTAAGTTAAGCCAACTGCTGGCAGAATTACATTTATTCAAAGCAATGTTTTAAGTATGGTGAAGTAGCTTTTTGGCCACAATAAAACACATTTCTATGTAAAATGAACTTATTAATTGTCAACATGAATGCAAATAGAACCAATTTTTCAAATTACAGTAACTAAACAGTAGCACAATTCTAAAAATGTGCAAAAACCCACATTTTCCTGAGACACAAAATAACGTCCACTCAGAAATGTATGAGGAGGAACAGTGTTATAAAGTGAAGTAAAACCCACGAATCACCATTAGATGGCTGTACATTAAAGGCACTAATTTCAACATCAAATGATCAAAGCTTCTTTCAATCAACTTTGGCAGTACTCCCACATCATCATCCTTATTCTCAATATCTGACTGTTCACCCTCCTGATTAATGCCAGGAAAAGAAGGCACTGCATAAAGTTCAAAATACACCTATACCCCCAGAGCAAAGGTCATGGGAGAAATCCTCAAACCTGTGAAAACATAGGCTACATTCTCCTGAGACACAAAACAACATGCACTCGGAAATTTATGAGGAGAAACAGTGTTATAAAATGAAGTAAAACAGAGCTCGTGAATCACCATCCTTTGACATGAACAAATGAAGATGATTTAAAACAAAGGATGACAGACGGCTGTATATTAAAAGACACACATTTCAACATCAAATGAGCTTCTATCAATCAACTTTGGCAGTACTCGCATCATCTCTTATCTCATCAATATCAGACTACTCACCCTCCTGATTAAAAAAATCATGTTTAGTTTTTTTTCATTAAATAAATAGTCTCCTATGGATTGCACACACTGCTTAGTGGGTATTATCACAGGAGCAGCAATCCTCTCTGCCTGCACATCGTTAATGATTAAAGATGGTGTGAGTGGATCGAGATTTAAATGCTGACTCGCCCAGAACACATCTTGGCATGAAGGGCCCATACTTCACTTAATCCTTGCAGATTGTATTCTCTGTTTTATTATTAGGTTATCATGTGAGCAGAACTGGAGCTCCGGGACATTTCATCAGCGCTCACTTTCCAACGCAGGGGTTTCAGCCCGTTTCTTACAGTTAAAAGTAACTAATAGATTCCCTTCACCACCCTGCTAAGCAACTGATCAGCGAGGCAGTCCTGTATTTCTAAAGGGAACTTTGTCCTTCCTTAAGTAAGTAAGGTATTGAAGCAGGTGTGCTGACATGTTATTATTATTTTAATCTAAAAAAAAGAGTTGCTGAAAGTGTGCTCTGCAAAGCTTGTGCGGACCGCTGACGCTTAACATTGTGCCTTTGTCGTTTGTATTTAGCTAGTTTATACATCATTTGAATGAACACTTACTAAATGACTTTTGTTTGGAAACAGGGGAAAGCATCTGGAACAATTCTCCCACATCTGCTTCTGGGTTAGCAACATATTTCCATTGGTATGATTCAAGAATAGCAATGGATCCTGAAGGTTCACGTGAGTTAATGTTATTCAGACTGAATTGTGATGATTTTGCTATTTTAAAATATTATAAAAATCAGTAAAAACATAATTATTGGAATCTTCTCCAATAGTACCGAGTGTGTAAGGTACGACATGAGAAATAGCCTTTTGACATGACTTATACTAACTCGATTCCTGACCCGGTGCAGGCATCCAAGATGACCCGGATGTCCGGGTGATGATGGCGGGGTCGACTCTGAGAAAAGTCAAGTCCAAATCGTGGAAAAAGCCGCGGCATTTCCGCCTCCTGGAGGACGGCCTGACGTTCTGGTACAAGTCCAGATGGGCAGGGAGGAGCCACTCCACGTGTGAGTACCCAATATGTCGGTCAGGACTCTGGGCATTATTCCCGGATTCTATCAGCCCAGTAGCTTTTTATGTTCATCAGGGAAGAAGGCATCACTGCTTGTTCTGTTGGTTGCTGAAAATGTTGGGAATTTCTGGCACTAATGTACAAGATCAATCAAAAATGTTCCGTCATTATTCTGTCCTGTTTCCTTGGTTTCCAAGAGAAACCTTTGTGTTAAAAAAATTCTTAAGGGTGTTAACCATCCTGGTTCAGCAGTTAAACGTGGCTCTGCCGTAGCCCAAAATAAACAGGCCACAACAGCAGTGGTTCCCGTAAAACCTCAAATCAGAAGCGAATGCACGATAAAAACATGTGAATCATCCAAACACTGGACGACTACTTCAACACCGATCGTGTCTCAGTCTCAGTTGCTGAGGTGGAGGCTGTGCGCGAGGGTCACCAGTCGGAGGTCCTGCTGAGCCTCGCCGAGGAGTTCCCCGCTGATGTCTGCTTCACCTTGGTGTTTCGAGGTCGCCAAGGCAACCTCGACCTTGTGGCCGAGTCGCCCGAAGAAGCCAAGGCGTGGATCCAGGGAGTCCGCAAGGTCATTCACAAGGCTCAAACTATGGATGCCAAGGAGAGGCTGGACCAGTATCCTTTTACCGTGGTACATTTCCGTGTCTGGTGTTCTATGACAAACAAGTCCAACGGGACTACAGATGAAAAAAAACAATTCAGGTAAACCCACCGAATTCCCGAAGGCCCATCTGATACATCTTCTCTGTGGATTTTTCCAATAGAAATTTCCATCTGATTGTAACGACTTAACTTTAATAAGTTTCCACAACCCTTTACGAGGCCGAGTTTCCCTCAGCATCTTCTCAGGTGGGTCTGGGACTGGTTTCAGAAAGCTGACAAAAACAAAGACGGGAAGATGAATTTCAAAGAGGTGCGGACACTGCTGAAGATGATGAACGTGGAGATGAACGAGGAGCATGCTCTGCGCCTCTTCACGGTGAGCTTCCGTTGCCTCCTGGTGAACGCATTAGCTGCTTCAGAGATTGAACATGTGACTCACTGACCATTACACCCCCTTCATTCCTTGTTTTCTGGTGTTGCATTATGGTCACACTAGGTGACTATTTCCCAACCAAGACAGCATGTAATAAAACCACCTTCATGTCCACAGATGGCTGACAAGTCAGAGAGTGGCTCTCTGGAAATCGAGCAGTTTGTCCACTTCTATAAGATATTGACTCAGAGGGACGAGGTGTGGAAGGTGTTCCAGGACTACTCCGGAGATGGGGAAAAGTTATTGTTGGACGAGCTGGAGAGCTTCCTGAGCATAGAGCAGCAGGAGGGAGAGCAGAGTTCCCGGCGTGCCCAGGAGCTGATTGATCGCTACGAACCATCTGAAACAGGTGAAGAAGGTTTGTGCTTCTTCTTGTGCATCACACGTGTTTTTGGAAGGGGGGGCGGGGGGGGGGGGGGGGGGGGGGGATCCACGACTGCAATAAAAGTACATCTGTGAAAACACATGAGTGATGAGCAGGTACAGCATGTGCATCAGCTCTTCTTATGTTAAATATTTATTGGACATGAATATTTAATAGAACGAGGTACTTTACTTCTATAATACCTAACTCATGAATCCAAACGTACACAATAGCCTACAGTTATATAAAATAGTGGTGTCATGGCTTTTTGTATTTTTGTTGGCCAACCCCGAAAGATAGCAAGGCTCGCTCAAAAAAAAGCCAATGGTATTTTTTCCATTGGATCAAAGAAATTCTTGTTGAAAATAAGCTCTGTGGCAAACCCAAGTGTATCATACTTAAAGGTTTGTTCAGTAAGTTAATACTTCCAAAAGAACACACAGTGATTTTTGAAGCATCAATAAAATCGGTTGATGTAAAAATATTAGTCAAACAGTCCACGGCTACATGACATCCGATCGTCTCATGGAGCCCATTGTTAGCAACTAACATCTTTTAGACACTTATAAAAGCTACTTGTTTCATATTGCATTGAAGAACGTCTCTTCAGATGTTGTAAACCTTATCCCAATACTCAAACCAAAAAGCACTCTATGTCCGTCTGGACAAAAGTAATGGACCCAGCAGCCAGCAGGATACTGTCATCCCTGCAGCCACAGACCTATCCAGGACTTAAAACCTGGTTGAACATTTGCAACTCATAATTTCAGCGTGCGGGTGCCTTTCTTTCCAGTGAAAGTATATTTATTAAAGTCCTTCACCTCAGCAAAGACTCATACGATGTGAACTGCACTTGTTAATCGGTGAAGAGCATTAAAGTAAATAGGCCCATTTATCTTGAGTCAAGGTGGATTTGGAAATTCTTTGGAACTGCACACAACCCTGGATTGTGCTTGTGCTGTGCATGAAACCCATCTGTACCATCAACACTTCCTGTGCAGCCAAGAAGCAGAGCGCCATGTCATTGGACGGCTTCCAGATCTACCTGTGCTCACGGGAGGGCTCCGTATTTAACCCTGAGCATCGGGAGCTCCACCAGGACATGAACCAGCCGCTTAGCCACTACTTCATCTCCTCCTCACACAACACCTACCTCCTGGAGGACCAGCTGCGAGGCCAGAGCAGCCTGGAGGCATACATCCAGTGAGGACTGCAGCGAACACACATGCAACACAGTTCAGACTCACTACGTGTTTCAATTTAAAACGTTTACCTGTGTGTGTTTAGGGCCCTGAAGAGAGGCTGCCGCTGTGTGGAGGTGGACTGCTGGGACGGCAGTGATGGGGAACCCGTCGTTTATCATGGTCACACGTTGACTTCCAAGATTCTTTTTAGAGATGTCATTTCAACGCTGAAGGAGTACGCCTTCAAGGTGCGCAGCACTATCAGATTACACAGAAAACATCTTTCATCCCTCACACGGAGCGGCATGCAGCATCCAGCCATGCGAATTCCTCAACGTTTTGCCAGAATCCATTTTCCAGTTCCAGACCGTGAACAGTTTCCCCAGCAATAGAATAAATAGTCCAGATTCGTCATACTGTGGTCTGTGGGTTAACCAGGATAAAGGCAACTAAAACATATTTTCTGTTAGTATTCTAGCACAGATCTCAACCATTGACAGCAGTTATGAGACTTTCCTGCTCAACTATAAGATGCAGAAGCTGTTCTGGCGGGTCGTGGAAACGTTTGCATAATGGAAACTCAGTACGGTGCCTTAACCACTGAGTTTGCAGTAGATGCTACAGCTCCACTGTAAATAAGACATAAAACTGTGTCTTCTCATCCCTGTTTGATAGGCATCGGACTTTCCTGTCATTCTGTCTCTTGAGAATCACTGTTGTTTGGAGCAGCAGACCGTCATGGCCCAGCACCTTAGTCAAATCCTGGGGGACGTGCTGCTGACCTCCTTGCTGGACGGGCAGGTTCCTCAGCAGCTTCCCTCTCCTCAGGTAAAGAAGCTGTTTGGAGGTTTGGGACTTAGGCCCCCGAAAGGATATTGCAAAATCCCAGAATCTTTCATGTTTTTAAACTACCCTCAACTATGTCGGTTTCATTTCCCCTCAAGCAAGGAGTCATTTGTTTTCAGCAGATAGCAAATCTTAGCTAAACAACATGTTAGCTTTCACTCTTTGCTCTAGAGACTTGCAAGCAGGATTGTGTTCTCGTTTTATTCTTTTAATCCGTTTAATATCAAGTCCAATATGGAGCTTCGGCAGGCGTTCTGCTTGATTGACCTTTAGGAAGGAAATGTTTTCAGCAAGTGCCTCAATGTCTGACCCGGGGAAAACATGAGGTATCATTAAAAATTTAGAGATGTTTTTAAAGATGAATAGTTTGTGTGTGACTACCTATCCATCTTCCACTCATCCTGAAAGCTTAAACATGATATAACTTACAATATATTTTCCATTAGAGCACTCAGGACAATCAATGCAAACTTGGAGTAATGGAGTAATGTTGAATTCCATTGAGGATTTTGGCAGTCAAATAGTGGTACATTGCTGCATTTAGTTAGGAGACAGCAAAGTGCAGAGAGAGGGACCACAGCTTCAGGAGCAGTCTCAGTTTGCTATGCTGCTCTCTCCCAGCTTGCATCACTCATTTGGCACATTCAGATAACATTAATGGATTGTAATTATGTAACTGGATTTTATCAGATCCTCAAAGTTACGTTCAAATAAACCGCAACATCATTTATCCCATCCAGCATTTAGAGTTAGACGAACCACGACGTCCCTGTGTTTGTGTTCACGTCATAGGAACTGAGGGGGAAAGTTCTGCTGAAAGCCAAGAAGATTAATGGTCCAGGAGACTGCGTTGATGAAACCCTGATGGATGAAGTTAGTGATGAGGAAGAGACGGCCAACGATGATGCTGAGAGTCTGCCTACAGAGGACCCGTCTGCTGAGTGTTTGAAGGTACTGTACATACATTTGATGCTTTGTGGTGTTTGTGTAGGATCTCACGTCCCTTGATGAAATCTTTTTTAATTTTCTTATTAAAGACACGTGATCTGACCATGCCTAGACATTTACATAGTAGATAGTTGGAGTCAAGGCGGCAGGTATAGTTGATACTTGATAGATGTGAATGGAGCCATGTTGTAAAAAAAAAAAAAAGAGCTGGGAGACTGAGACTGGAGAAGAAGGAAGGAGGTGGTGAAAAGAAACAGCAAACAGGGATATTTAAAAGACCCATCGAGACAACAGCTTCCATTGTGGGTTTCCTTATTTGTGGGAAAAACCTGTTATCATGTTAGCATTGTTAGCATTTCCCTGCTGGGTCGTGAGAAATTAACTGGAAGCATTTGTGGTTTTAAAGATTTAATTAGAGGGGACGGAGGAGGAAACTGCAGAACCAACATCCAACATGGCTGCTTGTCTTTTTCCTGCAGATGTTTAGGAAGAACTTGACACTGCATGCATCAATTACATGTGCACGGTTTATTAAAGTGATGAAGTGCAGAAAAATAACTGTATTTTGCAAAAGGACATTTATTGCTACCTTAGTTGTAGTCGCATAATATTTTCTTGCAATTAAAATCCCAAACTATTGATTATAGCTCTTACCACATAATTATGCAATCATTTCCAACAAATGAGAAGAAATTCTGATATTGTGAAAAGTTCATAAATAAATTGTATTTAGTCCAGCTGAACTTAAACTGGCACGGACAATTAGTTTTTCCCATAGTGCAGAATATGTGTCAACAAGTCATGTAGACGTGCATTTGATTGTGACTCACTTATTTTCTGGGTATGAATATGACCTGCTCTCTGCTTTGCTTAATGCACTGTATTGTGAATGAGGGTGTAACTATGTTTGTCTTTCCCTGTCTTTGTTTATGTGAGCTCACTCAAGATAAATTCCATTTGCCTTGTAGTGCCTTGTAATTGTTCTGTCCCTGCCCAGGCTCTGCAGATAAACCATTTCTTCCAAGTATTGTATTTCTAGTTGAAGTTAGAAGTAAACAAATTACTTACTTAAATTACTAAAATAGTATTATTTATTCACTGGCCTGATTTCCAGGGTAAACCGTTGAGGACCACTTCTCACCATAGATGTTATTATAGTGAAGGAAATTTCATTTGATTGTTGACTCATTTTGCTTTTTATTCTTCACTTTTGCAGAAATCCAAGTGCAAACTGTCCAGGGAGCTGTCAGACCTGGTGGTTTACTGCAAGAGTGTGCACTTCCAGGGCTTTGAGCACGCTCGATCCCAGGCCAAATGCTACGAGATGTCCTCATTCTCTGAGTCCAAGGCCAAGAAGCTCGCTAAGGACGCAGGTGAACATCACATTTAAAGTGGATGTCATATTCTCAACATAAAATACATTTACTTTCTGTTTACTATGATTGTGATAAGTTATCCACGCGTTTATAATGTTTTATTAGCATTATATATTAAATAATTATTCCATTCTATTTATAATAATGTCTGATTCACAGATAGAGGAAGTGTGTTCATGTTATATCACTTTAGTGGCTTAATTCTCTTCAGGAACAGATTTTGTGCAGTACAACACACGGCAGCTGACCAGGATCTACCCCGGAGGACGCAGGACCGACTCGTCCAACTACAACCCACAGGAGATGTGGAATGTGGGCTGCCAGATAGGTGAGGCTGGTCAAATCAAACGTTGCCTCTGAAATCACCAATGTCTCTCATCTCAACGCGTCAATATTCACCCCTCCAACATCTCAGCATGTGGCTGAAAACGTGTAGCGTGTCGTTTTTCAGCCCCTCTCAGGATAAGAAAGATCTAGAGACAAATATATAAATAAAGGGCTCATTGTGACTCGACGGCAACTTGTGATCCTGGGGAAGGGACATCAATTGGCACAGTTCTATTTGATAAAAATGAATAGCATCTACATGTGAAACACAACATAATACTTTCGCGGCTGGATCAAAACCTCCCAATGCAATGCGTTTAAATCCAGTAATTCCTTTTCAATACTTTTAAACTTTATGTAGCAACTTTTAAAACTAGCTTAAATGACAGCAGATTACTTTTTAACTTAACTTAATGTCACTTTAGTATTTCCTTTATACCCAGATGTGTTCAATTATGTTGCACCATAGCATAAAACTGCCATTTAAAATGGGATCCACCGTCAAAGTAAATATTAACATAATAACGTTGCATATGTCAACAAATATTAGTCATATATTGTGTTATTGATCTAGTGACTTAAATTATAAAATAGAGCGTCACCCAGCAGCTGGATGAGTTCAACATGACACATACTTCCTGTCATGAGGCCTCAAACTGACGCTGTTTGCTCGGGATGAAAGACGGTCGTCTGCTGGACTGCTCACATGAACTTTGATGACGAGGTTGTAGATTGTAAAGCTGGGAAATCACGTGATGCAGCAAACCACGGCTAATTACAGAGTATGTCTTCTGTTCTGCTTTGCTTCTTCCCCAAGTGGCTCTGAACTTCCAGACAGCTGGCCTGGAAATGGATCTGAATGACGGGCTGTTCGGGCAGAACGGCTGCTGCGGCTACGTCCTCAAGCCCGACTTCATGAGGGACGCCAACACTCAGTTCGGCCCCGAGAAGCCCAAGGAGCTGCGAGGCTACAAACCCCTCCGCTTATCCATACAGGTTCAAAACTGCTCTGGGGTTTGATGTTGCTAACTGAAAAGATGCAACACAGTGGCGTCTAACATGCAGATCTGCTTGTGCAGGTGATCAGTGGGCAGCAGCTCCCAAAGGTGAACCAGAAAGAAGGCTCAATTGTGGACCCCCTGGTCCGAGTGGAGATCTACGGTGTGCCACAGGACCAGGCCAAGGAAGAGACCAGTCACATCAACAACAATGGTGAGAGACTTGTTTTTTATCCACATAGTACGTGTATTTCGTTACCATATGGTTTTGATGATATAAAGGTCAGGGTGTGAATGAATGATGCATGCGACCCTTAAAAATACAACGGAGAGGAAAAAGGTTGCCTCCCTGTTGGTCATACTCGCTCCTCTACTGCCCTCTGCAGGTTTTAACCCAGTATGGAATGAAACGTTAAATTTCGTCATCCACGCGCCTGATCTGGCCCTGGTTCGCTTCGAGGTGGAGGACTACGACAAGGCCTCCAGGAACGACTTCATCGGACAGTTCACGCTTCCGTTTACGTGCATCCAAGCAGGTGAGCAGAGAGGACAGTGGGTGCCAAATCCCAAAGCGTGGCACAGCTACAGCTCACTGCGGCGTTTGTATAATGATGTCGGTTCAATCACACGTGGCCTTAAAGCCGGATGCATGGAAACTCCTGCCGATCAAATCCATCTCCCATCCAAATTCCTCTCGACGTCTTTCCTTTCCAGGATATCGTCACATTCACCTGCTCTCCAAAGATGGAACCGCCATCCCTCCCTCCTCCCTCTTTGTCAACATCAGCATCTCAGAGCTCGAATGAAGAGGTCAAATCTGAGCGGACTACAGCCCCGCGGCATCGGCCTGACGCAGGATGGGGACAGCGCGCGCCATTGCTTTTGTCCGATATCGGGCATCTGCCGGTTTGTTAATAAGGTGACACGGTGTGCTAACAGCGTGTAACATTCCAGAAATACTTTCATGGATCCATTGTTAATTTCAACATTCCAAATAATTATGGTTTTGCAAAAACTGAGCTAAGCACGTTCATGTTAAGATGAATGGATAACGGTCTCTTTTAGCGTCTCTCAGAGTTTCATCAGGTCGGCTACACGTTGCACCTCTTAGATAGCAATCCTCGGGTAATGTGTCAGAAATCCTATTAAGTTATTTTTTACTCAGCATTATTCACTGAAACAAGATATTACATTTCTGTTCTCAAGGACTTATCTCAAACAGATTGAATCAGTTATAGAAAGTCATATTTTGAAATAAGAATGAAATAAGGTCGATGCATGTCCTTTACCCAATTCGACAAGAAACTACAATTCTAACTTTTTAACAAAATATTTTTAACTGCTTAGGGAATTAGGTAACATGAAGGATAACTTCATGTCTACAATGTAAAAATACCCCCATCTGCCTTTTAATATATTGTATATGCAGAAGTGACCGTGTAATAATAGAATGTGAAAAAAACAAATAACAGTATTATAAACGTATTATAAACACACTATAATGAATTACTCAGAACTTTGCAGCGTGCTGGTTGCACTACGATCAGTACTGCTTGAGTTATTTCTATATTAAGATACTAATTGCACTAATGTACTAATTCTACAATGACAAGTTGTGTATAATGTACATGGGTCTGTAAATAAATGCATTTTGTGAATGGTTCCACATGCAATTATTCCAAAACATGTGACTCATTGATATTTCGTCACTTTACATATTAGTTTCTTAATCATAACCAATTCTCAACTCGACTTGGACACAGCGGCCTTTTAATCCACATTCCCTCATTCAACCGTTTACAGTGTCTGCTCCACATATTGATAGTTTGATTCCTTTGTCAATTATTTTACATTCTGAATTGACCACACTATATATTGTGCCCTCTCATTAGCATTTGGTCTCGCTGTCTTCCTCCCTTTGCACGACCACCTCCTTGCTCCTTACACTGTCTCCAATTCCTTCCTCCTCCGCTGCTGCTGCTGCTGCCTTCTCGCCCAGCGTCCCCTGCAAGGCCTCCTTCAGGGTCAGGCTGGCCGCCTCGGAGTCCTTGACCACCCCCTGCTCCACCGGCACCTCTGGATGGTGCCTCCGCAAATGCTTGACCACCTGGAACTTCTGCTTGGCTCGGTAGGCGCAGTGGCGACAGCAGAAAGGCTGCTCCTTGGTGTGCGAGAGGAAGTGATGCCGGAGACCCGCCGGCCAGCGGAAGGCCTTGTGGCACAAGCCGCACGTGTACGGCCGATCGTCACTGTGCTGCCGCTGATGGGTCTTCAGGATGAAACTGGTCTTGAAGGCTTTGCCGCATTTCTCGCAGACGTAAGGCCGCAGGTCGCAGTGCTGCGTGTCCCGGTGGGCGCGGAGAGCGTCCGCTCGGTTAGTGCGGTAGTCGCACTCGTCACAGGCGTACGGCTTGTCCCCTGCAGGAGACAAATCAATTGGTTTATACCTCACTTACAAACACAAATTCGAAGGAGAGCGCTAAAATGAAAAAAAGCTTTATTTATGCTCTGAAAACCCTCCTGCCTCCCACCAATGACGCAGCAGTGGCCGGCGATACCTGTGTGTTTGGTCATGTGGTACTTCAGCTGAGTCGCCCACTTGCATTTGTAGCCACAATCAGGACAAAGGTACTTCTTCTCTTCTTGGTGAACCCTCATGTGAAGCTGTGGTAGAAACGATTATAAAACCAGGGTTTAGAAGTAGTTGATAAATAATGATGAAACGATAAACTTAAGACATCTTTTAAATGTGCCAAAACATTGATATTTTTTCAAACGTGCTTCGCTTTTGTGCCAAAAGTTAGATGAGGCCTCGTGTGTCCACCAACCACCACAAGCAGCTGCTTTGCTTAGCTTAGCATAAAGGTTGGGGAAGGTGGGGGAACCGCCAACAGAAGCACATCACTATAAACGCCTTATAGGGCATTTTGTAAAATTTTTTTAAAAAAGTACAGATCAAAGAGGAAAAAACAAACGCAATTTTTGCCCAAAATGTCTTGGCTTGTTGCTATGACAATTCAGTTTTTGTACGGCTTAAACAAAGAACACAAACCAAATAAATAAATAAATAACCAATGTTTACCCCAGTACTGTTAATTTATATTGCGCACACGTTTCATTTAATTTAATTTTTTTTTTACAACCTGCTCAGTTTTGCACATTTCCCCTCACCTCATTTCTGCCTTATTTTTATTTCATGTGCATTTATGTAAATATTGTATTTTTATTTTTATTTTAAAATTGGTCGGCTATCCAGAAAAGGCAACCATAACAATTTCAATACACAGGGGGGTGTATTTGACAATAAAATCTTTGAATTGAATTGTAACCATTGGTTATTAAAGAATTATGAAAGAGACCAATGCTGACGTTCCTATAAAGAAATACACTGCTTTAATGTGGATTATTCCAAACCAGCACTTTTAATCTCACAAACAACCTGCTATAAACTCTGAGGTTACCTTCAACCTCGACGGGTCGATGCACGTGTAACTGCACTGCTCGCAGCTGTACGGCTTCTCTCCCGTGTGTGTGCGAATGTGCCACGTGATCTTCTGCTTGTTCCGGCTGACGTACTCGCAGTCCGCGCACTTGTACAGACGCTTGCCTCCGTGTGAACGGAAGTGCTGCTCCAGCACCAGCTGATGGCGACAGGCGAACGGACACGAGCTGCACTTGAAAGGCTTCTCCTCCGGAGGGCCCTCCTCGTGCTCGCCCAGCAGGTGCCGCGCTAACAGCTGCCGCGTTTTGGCGCCAAAGGGGCACAGCTGACACCGATGTGCCAGGTGGGTTCTCTGGTGAGTCTCGAGGCTCTCGCGGGTCCTAAACGACTCCCCGCAGGTGCCGCACTTCACCCCAGGGTGCTCGCTCTCCCGGCGGGGCTCCAGGGAGGCCTCGCTGCCACGCGACGAACCAACCTGGAGCCGGTGCGCGCGCCTGCGGTGGTTCCTCAACGCAACTCCCGAACTGAACCGGGCCTCGCAGTGAGCGCAGGCGTGGCGCGACTCCCCGGCGTGGCTGCGGAGGTCGTGCCGCCTCACGTCGTCCGGCGTGTAGCCGCTGAAGTCACAGAGCGGGCAGAAGTGCGTCGGCCGCCTGTCGTGGATGCGCGTCTTGTGCTGCCGCAATTTGGCCACGGCGCCGAAGGTCTTGTCGCACGCATCGCAACTGTGGCGACCGATCCCCGTGTGGAGGGACAGGTGCTCCTCCAGGCGATAGCGCCTGGCCGTGCTGAAAGGGCAGAAGCGGCAGCGGTGAGGTCGGCCCCCTTTGTGTTTGAGCGCGACATGTAGCGCCATGCGCCGCTCGTGTTTACAGGTGAAGGTACAGTGCTGGCAGGGCAGACGTTCGGCCGGAGCCACTTTCTTGTCGTTGTGGGCCCGTGCGACGTGACGGGTCAAGGAGATTTGAGATTTGGCCACCAGCGGACACATGGCGCACTGGAGCTCGTCTGGCTTCAGGCAGCCTCTCTTTTCGTGGCTGTCTAATGCCCTTTTCTGACTGCACCTAAACGCACAGCTCGGACAGGACAAGAGTTTACGTCTTCTTTCTGAAACTTTCCCGGTTCCGTCCTTGCGCTCTTCCACCTCCCCTTTGTCGTTGACCGACTCGCGACAGGGCTCATCCGATCGAACGATCCGACTCTCGCTTTTCTTTAAGATCTTTCTGCAGAGAGAGAGGTGTCGCTCGACTGTTGTGAGCCTGACTGACGAAAAATTGCACAGTTTGCATTTGAATTTACCATCTTTTTTGGCATAAAGGGATTTCAGCAGTGGAATCATTTGTTGATTGTTAGAGGAAAACAACTGCTTAGTTGCAAGTTTAACTTTAGAAAGTTTTTTTGTCCGAACAAACCCTTTACATTTTGTTGAATGAGATGTACATACTCCCTCTTCTCGCGGACTAAATTCCTGATGGTTAGAATCTGTGGAATTCCGACTAAGGAGTTCTAGCTGATCGGCATTTGTTTCCGCATCGACTTGCTCGGATGCTCCTTGACCCACAGAAGAGTTGTCTTCTACTGTATTTGAAAGGCCAACGAACGCCCTTGTTTTTCGTGGAAGCGCCGGGCACTTCTTAGCACGGTGGCTGTCGAGGCCTCGCCTCTGTCTGAATTGCGCCTCGCAATCCTGGCACTTGTGTCCCTTCGTTCTAACATGGCACAGAGCCTGGCAGTGGTGCTTCAAAGCGCTCTCCTTGCTGGTTACATAAGAGCACTTTTCGCATCGATGCACGTCTTTGGAAGGCACCACGAGCATCTGCACCCTTCCCTCCAAAACCATGGCCTCCGCTTGGTCCTTGTCGTGCTTCTTCATAGCTTTCAGACGGATCTCAGATTCGGTTGGATTATTCTGATCGGATGGAAAAGTGGAACCGAGCGACCCGCCGCCATTCTCCACCTTAGATGTTTGACACTCCCTAGGTACTACTGGTTGACTTGTATCATGCAGAGGCACATGGACATCATCTAAATCACTTTGTCCACATTCTGCATCTGCCACAGCTATGTCGTCTCCCTCTGACGAAGACGTACAGGAGTCCACCTTCTCTTGTGGTATGTCAAGGTGATTTGAATTGTCAGTGCTTGGAGTTTGATTCGTGCAATGTCCTTCCTGACTTTGCAAAGAGGAGGTCTGATATTCTGTGGTTGAAAGTGTCGTTAAGACAAGAGTGCAGTACTCCTCCGGACGGCTCACAGGTGGAGGACTGTTAGAAACACCGTCATTAACAACCTCTTGAGAAACGACATCCAAAGCATCCACAGACTCACTATGTGAACCGCCTTCGGAGCGCCTGCCGGCAAAACGGTCTGCAGAGTCATGGGGATCAGACCGTTCTCTGTGACAGGCAGGTCCTTCAGATGTTGATGGTTCAGACTGTTCATGACCTACTAGGGGCTTATCGTAGAAGTCCTGAGAGATCTCGGTTGAGTTTCTCTCCCTTTCCTTTGCGGCGTAGTTCTCTAGCCATGCTTTGTCCCCAGGTACGTAGCCGTGAGCTTTCCTCTTGTGCAGAAAGAGGCTGATGCTACTGAAGGAGGAATAGAAGCAGAGAGCACACCGGAACTCTTTCAGCTTGGTGTGTTTGCAGTTCTCATGGTTCTGAAGGGCTTGTCTGTAGCAGGTAGTGTACGTGCAGTACTTGCACTTTAAGACCGATGGCGGTGTCTCCTCGCCGGAGTGTTTGGCCAGCATGTGATTGCGGAGCTCATATTTGCGCTTGCAGGCGTATGCGCAGATCTCGCACATGAGGGATTTGGCCTGATGTCGTAATTTGTGGCTATTAAGCTGGTCCGTGCGGTGACAGCGGTAGGGGCACTGGTCACACCGATACCTGGAGGAGACAGGAAGTTTGGTCACAACAACAGAACAACAAACAATAGGCCTACATGAGCAACTAAATTATGTGAAAACACAGCAGTGCATTTACAATTTCCGAAATGGAAAACATGCAGGTGTATAGAACCGGCTGAGATCTACCTGAGGTCTCCAGCATGTTTCCTCATATGGACATTCAGATAGTGCTTCCATTTCGTGACGTATCCACATTCAGCGCACATAAAGTTCTTGTCATCCGAGTGAGTCAGCATATGTTTGGAGAGGTAGGACTCATCTCGGCACCTGAAGTCACACAAGCTACACTTGTGGGGCTTCTCACCTGTAACAGAGAAAAACATTAATTCAGGAAATGGGAATAAGAATGGCTGCACAAAAGCTAAACGCAAGACTCTGTAAGGCGAGAATAAGATGAGAAAAACCATCGGGCCGTTAATCGGTTCACTGCTCACCGCTGTGCATCAGCATGTGCCGCTTCAAGCCCCGTTCATGCGAGGTCACGTAGCTGCACTGAGAGCAGCGATGGATCTTCTCGCCGGCGTGCAAATGGCCGACGTGCTGCCTGAACTCCACGGGGTTGAATGTGACAAAGGAGCAAAAGTCGCAGCAAAGCTCGTCGTTTCCCGGGTGACCGTGCCGTTGGTGCTGGAGGAAGACGGCCTTATTGGAACAGGAAAAATCACACTGCGAGCAGTGGTAGGCCAGGTGCTTCCGATAATGAGCCTCCATGTCCGTCTCACTTTGGAAGACGGCGCCACAGGCGTGATGGCGGCACGCTACAGCCGTGACCCCGTGCACCTCGGCGCTGTGTCGGAGAAGTTCTTTGCGCAAAGAACTCTGGAAGGAACAACCCTCTTGGAAGCAGGCCACCGACTTGCTGCCCGACAGGATGTTGTGCGTCTTCATGTGGGCCTTGAGTGACCTGCTCTGGTGAAAGCTTTGACCACAGCTGGGGCAGGGATAGGTGCGACCGTTCTCGCCGCCCTCTGCCTCATCGGCATGCACGCTGGCGAGGTGGCGGCGGATTGCATTCCGCTCCACGGCAGAATATTCACACAAGTGGCACCGGTGAACCTTGTGACCCGCCTCGCGGAGCCTATGCAGGCGCAGCTTGCTCTTACTGGTGAAGTAGCGCTTGCAGTTGGCACACTGGAGGCTGGGGTCGGGGAAATGTAGGTGGAGGTGCTCCTGCAGGTGGGAGCGCATCTTGAAGCAGCGTCGACACTTGGGGCAGATGTGGGTGCGATAGGTTTGCTCTGATCCCTCCGCCAAGTACTCTGATGGACAAGAACATACAGAATTGTTATTGAGGGTAGTGACAAAGGTTTTTCGAAAAAACAGTTTTATCAAGGCATTTCCTTCAAAACTAAGGTTTTGGTTGCCTGAACCACATACATTAATAAAGGTGCATTCATTGTATGTTTTAATATGTTTGGTTAATTATTGAATATTACTTTTGGATGTACCTTTGGATGGTAGTGATGCAGCCTCCAATGCTGATGGTTTGTCTCTTTCCACTGCTTTCCTCGCTCTTTTTGAATCGAGCCTTTCGCCCTCAGACAATTCGTCGTTCCCATCTTCTGTTAACGATGATGCATGAACTGGTTTTGGGATTAGCATTCTCGTCGGCCTGCCAGGAACATGAGGTTGGTTGCTTCCTTTAGTGCATTCCGTGACTGCAGTCTCCTTATCTATCAACAGATGAGCCAAACCATTCACGTAAGATCGACTTTTTGTTTTTTGAAAACGGATTCCTGCATGCGTGCAACATAATAACTGTTTACCTTGCGCGCCGGGCGGCCGATGGTGCTGCTCCATGAGGTGGTCATTCAGGTCTTTACCGCTCAACGTGACAAACTGACACTGAAAGCAGCCAAAGGGCATGTGGCCCCGGAAGTGTCTCTCCATCTCATCCTGTGTGAGGAATGACACTTTGCAGGACCGGAGGTTGCAAGGAACAAGGGTGAGACCATGTGTGGACGTCAGGTGGGCTTGATATTCCCGACGGCCTGTGCTGCTGAAGCGACAGCCTTGCTCAGTGCAGGGGAATGGGCCTTCAGGTCCGCGCCCGCCGTGGGCGACTTTGAAGTGGCGCTTCAGGAGACGCGGCTCTAGAAAAACCTCACTGCACTGGGAGCATTTGTAGCTGCCCATCTTTTTTCCCCTGGACGGAGTGGTTGGCCTTTCTGAGCAAAGGTGCGACGTAAACAGGCCAATGTCTGAGAAACTCTGGCGACAAGTGTTACATCCATGGGGCTCCACAGACTCCATTGTGTCTAAAAATTAAAAAAATTGCAGCGTTATTGATTACAATTGAATAGATTTTAAAAAGCATGGCAAAAAGTTGGGATTCATGTTTTTTACAAATGTGTACATATTTCACAAATAGACCACGTCTTCAGTACAAAGTTGTGGTCTGTGGACAGTGCAGAGAAACATAGAAACGGATTCTTCTGTTTCATTTTCTAATTCTTATTTGAAGAATAATATAAAATGATCTAGGGTTAATTAAATTCCGTTCACATTCCTTATACCAGTGATATACACATACCTCAAAAACAAACTAAAATAACACAGACATGGAGAGGAAAATAACACATCTGCAAGACAAATTAGCTTCACGAAACACTGCAATTACTCTCTGCATGACAATAGACCATCGAACCGAGCCAATTACATATGTTACAGTGACTTAGTACAATAAAATTGTGTGTTCATGTCGCCTTGTATTGTCCTTAACAATTGACGAACATTAGATAAGCTCCATCCCTGCAGGACAAACCGCAGACTTTAAGATAACGTCAGCAGCAGAATGTCGACCTACTGCCTGAGTTTCCGCGGTACATTCTATCCGAAACACAGGACACCAACCATTATCCATTTGACAGCATCCGAGTCGTAAAGATAGTCTTTTCTGCGATGGCTTTCTTTATTCATTCTGGGCGGTAGCGGCCGGAGTTTAAGTTACTTTATCATGATAACGTTTAAAATTGTATTAAGACGCTAACAATATCGCTTGAAACGGAGCTACCGTTAGTTAGCTCACTTCTTCTTAATCTGGTTGCTGAACGTCTGGGTTCCTGCTAGCAATTCATATCGTCGTTTCGGTCCGTAGAGTCGAATGTGTAAAATGTCAAATAAATAAATTATGCCATTCACCAACACATTTATCCAACAGTTGACGTTAGTTGACTTTTCATCTTAGCTTACGAGCTAAATGACGTTAAGATAACTCGACCTAGGAACGAACGACTGAGGCCTGGCGAACGGTCGGAACAATATTCATGAAACACAGGAAGTGTAGCAGAGGTCGCCGTGACTACTGCGCACCGCGGCACTACGATGTACGCGTGGGGGTTTTAGTAGGTTGGACAGTTGCTGTGTGCACTGGAATTGACAGCCTCCGATGGAGCTCAATGAGATGGAGACAAAGAAGGCAAGTCAGTGGAATATTAGACTATTATTGAGCACTAGAAACTAGCTCCAAATGTTATTCGATTTCAAGATTCCCAGCTTGGCAGCAGTTATTCGGCTACTGATAGATCATACCGCTCAGGTCAAATGAGTTTGCAACAAAGTGTTGTAAGACGTATATAGGGTGTGTGCAGTTATCAGCAACATGCCTCTGTCGGACTTTCTGGACGGCCTGAAGGACAACCCGTACTTCGGGGCCGGGTTTGGACTGGTGGGGATTGGAACCGCGTTGGCGGTAGCCAGGAAGGGTGCCCAGGTGGGAATGATCTTCTTCCGCAGGAACTACATGATCACGCTGGAGGTCCCGAGCAGGGATAAGAGCTACCACTGGCTGCTCAGCTGGATCACCAAGCACAGCAAGCACACTCAGCACCTGAGCGTGGAGACCTCCTACCTGGCACACGAGAGTGGGCGGGTCCACACCCAGTTTGACTTCCACCCAAGTCCTGGGAACCACATCATCTGGTCAGAAGAGTTCTCTAAATATACATCAAAATAACTCTTTTTAAAACTGTATCGCAAGTGAAGATGTCATGATCATATAGATATTATTCCCACAATTGCCATTCTCCTGGGTGGTATGGTACATCCTCTGAGACTGTCCTCTATTGTGGCCTGCAGGTACGGGAGGAAGTGGATCAGGGTGGAGAGGACCAGAGAGAAGCAGATGGTGGATCTGCACACTGGAACCCCGTGGGAGTCCGTAACCTTCACTGCCTTAGGCAGAGACAGACAGATTTTCTTTAATATTCTCCAAGAAGGTAAAAAGTTCATGCTTGTATGACAGCTGCAACACGTGACTTGTATTGTGTCAATCTATCATTTGCAATCAATTTAGGGCAGTTGTCAATCATGTTTTGCAGCAAGGGAACTGGCCCTGAAGCAGGAAGAGGGAAGGACCGTGATGTACACGGCTATGGGCGGCGACTGGAGGCCCTTTGGGTTTCCGCGGCGACGCAGACCCCTCAGCTCGGTGGTCCTCGAGGGAGGCTTGGCTGAAAAGATCGTAGACGATGTGAAGGAGTTCATCGGGAACCCCAAGTGGTACACGGACAGAGGTAGAATATCAGCCATATGCTAGACAAGGTGGACATTCCAACATTTTCTTTTTCAAATTGTTTTTGTAATCTGAAAAACATTAGCTACAATCTTCAGTTGTTCTGTGTGACCACGTTAATACTTCTTTTCTCAATGCAGGCATACCTTACAGAAGAGGATATCTGTTGTATGGCCCCCCGGGCTGTGGGAAAAGCAGCTTTATGTGAGTGTTCTCTTGGATTTGAGCTCTTGTTTAGAGTTAACATGATTGAAAGACGGCTTTGTGCTTGCTTACAATTTCACCCACCTTTTCTTGGCTCATTGCATACCAGCACGGCTCTGGCAGGAGAGCTCGGCTACAGCATCTGTCTGATGAGTCTGAGTGACCAAAGCCTGTCGGATGACCGCCTGAACCACCTCCTGAGCGTGGCACCGCAGCAGAGCATCATACTGTTAGAGGATGTCGACGCGGCCTTTGTCAGCCGAGAGCTGCTGCCCCCGGACAGTAAGGAACAAGGCTGATGGCTCGGGATTTTGTTGTCAGAAAAACATAATATAATAAGGAGGCTCAACTACAGTACCAGTCAAACGTTTGCACACACTTTCTCATTGAATAAATGAGAAAATGTGTCCAAACTTATGACTGTTATTGTATACCATTATGACAAGTTAGTCCCTCTGTTCTACATGAACCCATGAGAGGATTTCATGTATGTATCAACGTTTTGCCTGTAGGAGAGGTAGAGTTGACTACTGTGGTAACTTTAAAAAGCTGTGATGGTTCAGACAGACTGTCTATGTGTTTCCCTCAGACCCTGTGGCCTACCAGGGAATGGGAAGACTGACCTTTAGTGGGCTGCTCAATGCGCTGGATGGAGTGGCTTCATCTGAGGCCAGAATACTTTTTATGACCACCAACTTTATTGACAGGTACTGTAGTACGATTCAGTAACACGTCGTTTATTATGTGTGTGGTTGTCCAACAGAAGAAAAAAAAACAACCTATATATACAAAACAGCGTATATGAATGCTCCGTCAGTTCTACCAATCAGATGTACCTCTCTGTAAATCATAGGAATAACAGAAACCAATAAATATTCTACCTAAACACTACCATTATCTAATAAAACAACAAAGGTTGAATCTATTAAATAGAACTACATGAAAACACTTAAATCTGCACTGGTTAAATTAAAAGAATTGAATAACTGTGTTTAATACCAAAAACATATTACACTGCTGTAAACCTTGTAAATCCAGAATATGCAGCCTTCTCAACCTCCACTGGCAGAAAGACAAAAGGTAGCAGTTGAAGAGACATGTGTTTCTCAGGAGTTGATGCAGACCAAAATAGAACCAAGATGATAGAAATTATTGGACTCATGTTGCTCTGCTAGAGGGATGTATGAACAAGCAGCATTAGCTAATACAGCGTTATATTGCCACCTGCTGGCTAAACATGATGCATTATAAACCACAATTCAATTGACAATATTTTCCAAGTCACGTTGATTGATTTATTTTCAGAATGGACACTACAAGTTATGTTGCGGTTGTCCTTTGATGTGTCACTGTGGACATTTGTATTTTCTAAGGATGCGACGATGTAGAATTTGTGGCCCGTACACTATTGTTGAACACATATATTCTTCCATACATAAGGTATTTGTTATAAAATGTAAATTATAAAAGCAACTAAAAAAAGAAATGGGGCACCTTCTGTGTTTTTCATACAGAGTTTGGTATTTTCGCTGGTATTTTCTGTGACATTGACTGCCACTCTTGCCTGCATTCTGTGCACACAGGTTGGACCCAGCGCTGATCCGACCCGGCCGCGTTGACCTGAAGCAGTACATCGGCCATTGCACGGAGCGGCAGCTCACACAGATGTTCTGCCGGTTCTACCCAGAGGAGCCTGCGTCTGAGGGAGAGAAGTTTGCTGAGCGAGCGCTGGCCGTCCACCCTGAGATCAGCGCTGCCCAGGTGCAGGGACACTTTCTGCTGCACAAAATGGACCCTGCAGGATCGATAGACAATGTTGCGCAAATGAAATAAGGACTGGACCGCTATGGGTTTGAAGACCTATTGCTTATTAAAGAGGAATGTGAGATGGACTGTTTTTACGAAGATTTATGTCATATACTGTATGCAGTTTACGATTGATACAAAATAAATACATCTCTGCTGAATGCGTTCCATCATGTGAACGGCACATGCTGCACATCTCAGACTACCATGGAGCGCCCTTGAGCAAGGGACCGAGGCTCACAAACAGGAGCACCCACACCTTTGTATCTCCACCTAAAAGCGATAATTGTAAATTTTTACATTTGATGCAGCTCTTTCTATTTTAACAGTCACAGCTATTTCTAGCCTTTACGCCACAGCAGCCAATTACATGCGCTACAAATCACGTCATATTTCAAACCAGTGTGTAACGTGAAGCGCCACCACGAGACAAAGCACACCTTTTGAGTAAATGTAACCAGTCCGATCCAAACGGCTGCACTGGCCCGTGGGCCTGGTTAATCCTTGAGAGCTGTGCTGTTAGGGTTAAACATCGTGGTAAGACGTGGCCCCTCCCTGCTCAGCTGGCCCCCTGGATGTAACAGGAGCCGTGTGTTTTCCATTCCGCCCTCGCCATGGCTGCATGGCTGACCCGGAGTGTGATGCAAAGGAACTGGCTATCTCCGTGGCCCAACGCCGTGGCCGGGGTCTGCCGCCGGGGGGTGGGAGGCCCGTCCTCCGCCGCCGAGGCCCTCTCTACATCCCGGGACAAGCCTCGGACCGTGGAGGACCTCCCACGCGTCAGCTTTTTGGAGCTTCTTTACAGGATGGCGTTTCAGGGTTTCTACAACCGTCTGCACGAGCTGCAGGTAAGCCGGCTTCAGTGCACTGAACGGTTCCTTGGATGAGACGCATACAGATTCAGCACGTCTACGGCAGTGTGGTCCGCAAAAGGTTTTTATCTACATGGCCTCCAGAGATCCCTGATGATGAATCTCAGGTGTGAGTTGGCTTTCTTTATGATTTACTTCAGGGATTGTTAAGTGACTGCGTTTGCCTCCTGTGGCAATAAAATCGTCAGGCTGGTTTGAATCACCTTTTTCTCCCATAGTAACCTCCAGAACACAATGTCAAGTCTCAGCTTGCTTTCGCAGAAGAGACCTTTGTTTACAGGACAACTTTTCACAAAGGGACCAGTTTCATTGCCCCCCCCCCCGCCCTGGAATGTCTCCTCATGGGCTTTATAAGTTAGCGATGTCACAACGCAGTACATTTTACTCATGCAACTACTATTCAAACGTTGTTCTAGACTCTGGTTGTTTCCCTCTACTTACCTCATGTGTTATGACATTGCTCTGTTCATATCTACCTTCAGATCTATGAGAAGCAGCTTTACGGGCCCATATACAGAAACGGACTGCAGTCCGTTTCCCTCAACACTGCAAAGATGCTGGAGGAAGTCCTGAGGAACGAGGAGAAGTTCCCCTCCAGAGGAGACATGACGGTGTGGAAAGAGCATCGTGATTTGAGGGGATTTGGCTACGGGCCTTTCACAGAGTGAGACATACAGTGTGCTCAGATTGCTACTGCACCACTTCCCCTGTAGAAACATAACTTGAAGAACTTACATAATCGCTTCCCGGGGCAAAGTCCAGTCATGTGAGAGGGGCGTATTGATGGTGGCCTGATGTAGACCGCTCAGACTGTGAAGTTGAGGTTTGCTTTGGAAACGGTCTTTGAGTCAAATGCATTAAAAATGTAACGAAATAATTTCAAATGAAGGTCCGCTTTTTCTGGGCTCTAAATCAAATAAGCATGTTTCACAAGATGTCAAACTATTTCTTTAAAATCTTGACTATGTCTTTATTTTTTTTAAACCCAATCATCAGTGAAACTTTAGAAGCCTAAAAACTACCTTTAACTTGCAAGTTAGTTTCACTTTGCTCCCATTTGGATTTTCTTCCCAAATACCATAACATTAAAATATGTTAAACTACAAACACACAACTGACTGGCTAGTATTGAAATCTATACGTTTAGATTGTCACAAAATGTCCCACATTTTGTCATTCATATCACAAACACATGAATTGCACACAGCTCACATATTTGGAAACCTGATTAGCTTTGGTTTTGTTTCTCATGCTGACTGTTTATTTGTTCCCAGGGAGGGAGAGAAGTGGTACAACCTGAGGGCGATGCTGAATAAGCGCATGCTGCATCCAAAAGACTCGGCACAGTATGATGGCGTTATCAATGACGTGGTTACTGACTTCATGAAGAGGATCTACTTACTGCGTCAGGGCAGCACAACGGGAGATTTGGTGACAGATGTGGCCAATGAGCTCTATCACTTCTCACTAGAGGGTATATAACTTATAGATGGTGCATGTTCACTTAGATATTGTGCACTTATTACAGTGAATTGTGAAATCATTCAAATCAAACCGTTTATGTACCCAAATTGATGCATCATGGGTCCTGCTCGTAGGATTTAGCACCATTTAGTGGTGCGTTTGCACATTGCAACCGACTGAAACTTGTGTGGTAGAACTACGATGGTCCCACCTAGAGTCAGTGTTTGGTTTGTCCGTTCTGGGTGATTCTAGAACAGGGGTGTCAAACATACGTACAGCTCGCCCCCCCCCGGATCACTTTGCTGGTGTGGGAATTACAGAAAGACATCAATTGCATTTCTATAAAAGTAGCTGCTATTCCCAATCAGTCCACTGGGGGTCGCACGGCGTGAGATCGGTACGTATCCCGTTTGTGTGCGGACAAACCCGCCCGACCGGTTGCTGAATCGTACCTAAAATTTAGTTTGACACCTCAGCTCTAGACAGTTTCTCTGATCGTTTCTTATGCTTAAATCTTAACCTTGTGCCACTCAGGTATTGCCTCCATACTGTTCGAGACGAGGCTCGGGTGTCTGAACGAGGAAATCCCTGCAGGTACACAAGACTTCATCAACGCCATAGCCCAGATGTTCTCCAACAACATGCCTGTGTTTGCGACCCCCAAATGGAGCCGCAGTCTACTGCCCTACTGGGGGCGCTACATTGCAGGCTGGGACGGTATCTTCTTCTTTGGTGGGTCAATTTCTGCTCCTAAACCTGCGTTATTTAATGGGCAACTCCGCTGGTTGTAAAAAGAAGTCAGATTGTCTATGACAAAATGACCCTACTTCTTGATTCATTGCATCAGTAAACATGACTCTCAATTTTTTGTTTTGAGTCCTTTTAAAAAGGCATGATAATACATTTAATTAATTATTTTGCAAGGTAAAATAGACCAGAAATCAGGGTGTGGCTACTTTGTGATTGACAGGTTTCATCTTTTTACCAATTTTAACCCTTTCACAGTGTGTATTCAGTACATTGAGTTATTTGTAATCTTTTTAGTCGCCTTAAAAGGCCTTATTTAGCGTTTGCTTGGACAGCTGCTCTACCCTCTTGTCTCACTTCTGGTTGCAAAAAAAACAGATGGTGAAAAACCAAGAAGGAGACGGGCAAAATGCCAAACGCAAAGCTTCATAACGACACTCAACACAGTAATGGATGACATCATGGAGACATTGTCCACCACCTTTATAATTCATATGTTTTTTTGGAATCAATCTTGGGTACGGTCAAAACAGCTATGAGTCCTGCTGCTACGTCTAAAGGGTCAACATTACACTTTCCAAGGATTCAATGAACTGATAATTGCTCAAGCAGAATGAAACCAATATCCCTCCGAGCAATACTTATATAAATAGAATAAATGTATGTCTTTACCTGGGGAACAGTTTGGGGGTTCGTTGCCTTGCTCAGAAGCCAATGTAAACAGTACATATGGTTGTTATTATCATATTGTTAAAATAGCCAAAGAAGGAAACATTGTAAAATCAAGTAGAAACAGTTCAATTTTGTAAGAGTTACTTTTTGAGAATACTAAAATGCACTTTCATTTCTGCACTTACTTTAGCTAAAGGGTTGATTGACAAGAAGATGGAGGTCATTCAGCAGCGTTTGGACAACGACCAGAACGTGGAGGGCGAATACCTAACATACCTCCTCTCAAACACGCAGATGAGCACAAAAGACGTTTATGGCAGCATCGCTGAACTTCTATTAGCTGGAGTGGACACGGTGAATGTGATACTCAAACATGTTTGACTTTTGGGCCTTCTTCCTATTTTTTTATTCATTTACTTTAGTAAGAATTTGTAAGAAAAAAACAGAACATGTGCCAGAATATAATGTGTTTCCTCCGCTCCAATGATCAGGATAAATATTCAGCCTTCATCATTTTAGAATTGAAAGCTCCACCTTGAATGGACCTTAAGTAACTAACTACTACTTTGCTTCTCTTTCACCCGTCACGTAAACCTTTTATTACAGGACTTTTACTTTGAATTATTAAAAGTTTTACTACTAATAGTTACACATTTTGTTTCAGAAATGACATGTTATGTGGGCCTTCTTCTATTTCCACTGCCAAAACCAATAGTCCTAGATTGATGGCTGTAGAATACGGCGACTCATTTTGAATACCTCTGATGCTGTTCCTGGTTAATGTCAAAATATAAGCTCGACCGCCACCGCAATTCCACATTTCGCAGGGCAACTTTGGCTCAGCGGAGCGCAGAGTCGTTCTTCCATCAACAGATTGGCTACAGATCGAGTCCATGTTGATGTGTGCTTGATCAGGACACTCAACTCCCACATTGCTCTCGTATCTAACACTACGGTGTGTGAATGTGAGCGGTAGCTACTGTCTGCATGACGATGACCAGCAAAGCGCAGTGCAAGTACACTCAATATGCCATTCTAGGCATGTATGGTATGCATCCGTCTGCCTGTTTGCTTAATGACGTGTCTATGCTTTAAAGACCTCCAACACCCTCACATGGACTTTGCACCTGCTGTCCAAGTACCCTGAAGTGCAGGACAGACTTTACGAAGAAGTGTCCACGTCGGTGCCGGCCGACCGGAGCCCCTCCGCTGCCGAGGCCACGCGGATGCAGTATTTAAGAGCTGTTATTAAGGAGGCCCTGAGGTGAGGCTGGTTATAGAGGGTTGTGGTGTTCAACTTCCACAGAGGCCATCGGCAATGTCAAAGCACGGCTGTAGATTTAAGGGCACACTCGTTTCCTAAATGGAAAGATGTCCCACCTTGTCTTCTGTTTATACATCGCTTGCTTTTCCTACATCAGTCACCAACAAAAAAAGAGCCCCAACTAAATCAAATGTTCTTCTTGTTCCCCAGAATGTACCCTGTGGTTCCGATTAACGCCAGAATCATCGCAGAAAAGGATGTTGTCATTGGTGGATATCAATTCCCAAAGAAAGTGGGTGTGCTTTTTTTCTCTTTTTCAACCATCACTGGACTTGTTGTACTGGTTTGGTGTGTACTTTTGTCATACCAATGTATATTGCAAAGATCAGCGTTTCATCTCTCGGCTGTGTTTCCCCAGACCACTTTCACCTTTTGTCACTACGCTATAAGTCATGACGAGGAAACATTCCCAGAGCCGTTCACGTTCAGGCCAGAGAGATGGCTCCGGGACGGCCGCGAGAGGCCAAACGCCTTCGCCTCCATCCCTTTTGGCTTCGGCGTGAGAGGCTGTGTCGGTCGCCGGATTGCCGAGCTTGAGATGTATCTGGTTCTGTTTCGGGTGAGTGACAATTGGGAAAAACCTCAGACTACAGTAAAACACTGCTCTGAGAGGAGGCACAACATAGCCAACCAAAAGGCTCGTGTTGGTATGGCCATACTCAGTCAGGGTTAATAATGACATTACTTCAATAACATCATATTTTTTCCTTTTCAGGTTATAAGGCAGTTTGAGATCAAACCAGACCCGAATATGGGAGAGTTGAAATGCATCAACCGCGCTGTTCTGATACCGGACAAACCAGTGAGCCTACACTTTGTGGAGCGAGGAGGTGGAAACGCAGCTTGATTTTCTTTTAGCAGATTTCTTCAAATGAAAATGTTGCGAATTACTTTTTTTAATGTATGAGGAGAACGAGACAGGTGTGGAACTTTTGGTATAGCAAATGCAAGTCAATCTAAAATTCGTATTACTATTTATACAAAAATGTATTTCCTTTTTGTAATTTTCCCAAAAAATGTGCAATGTTACTTGCCCGTCAATATTTTGAAGCAACTTTCAAACCAGTGAGGTCTTGAAGGTCTGGAATGTCTGCCTGTGATATCCAATATTTAATGTCTAACAAGTGGCCCATTATTCACACGGACAGGATCCTGCAGAATGTATAGAGGAACATCGTGCTTTCTGAGAATGAGTATGGTTATGTAGATAATATAATGTTCCATTAAAAAGTTTGGACACACTTTCTTAGAAACTTTTGGCTGATGAGAACAGAAAGAGTAAAATGATATTATGTTATCAACATTTTTCTGTTTCTTGCCTTGCACCTGTTACGTCATTTTAAATCAAAGTAGGCGCTGCATTTCTAGATTTCATAATTAATGCCAACATAAATAGCACTTTTACCACGGAGGTAAGAATAATTTAAATATACAGAAATTGTATATTAATTGTCATAGCAAATTCAATATGCAAAATGTGCACAATAAAGCCATGTATCTTCTGTATTCATTACTAATGCGCACATTGCTGCACTTAAATAAAGAAAACTATGTAACAACAAATTGGATGTTTTTAATGCCAAATCTGTGAAACTGAAATGGTTTCTGTGTCAAAAACACAGACGGGAACCAGGACTACTCAGGCTGGAACATTCCGTATGACACGACAAAAGACACAAAGGATTTAATACACTGGGAAGGTGCAGGTGATTGGACACAGGTGGAAACAATCAGACACGGCAGAAATCACAGGACAAGGTAGGACGTGAAGTTAGCGACACAAGAGGCAGAAAACTACAAAATAAAACAGGAAACAAACCCGACGAGGCACTGCGAGCTTAAAACCATATTTTTAATTTGCTTACACAATGGTCACAGCTTTCATTGAGTTTTCTATTCATGTTTATTTACTTTTGCGGTACTTTGGCAGCAAACACAAAACATAAACTTGATTCTGATATATAAATAACAAACAATTTTTATTTGCCTTTTTTCTGAAATATTTGTGTGCATATCAAGTAAGATAAGGTTACTGGTTACTGTTCACATTACTATTTTACATTAATACTATTGACCAGCTTAGAAATTTCAATGCCGGGTTTTGTTGGGTCTCCTATTCAAACTTTCAGGGTTCAGGTGCACGTATCATGAGCAGTTCCAGAGACAGTTTCAAACCCCCCACATCTAGCAAGTTGCATACGTCCTGCAGAGCAAGTATTTTTACTTTACAACTAACCCTTTTAAGGGCGGCACGGTGGCGTGGTGGTTAGCACTGTTGCCTCACAGCAAGAAGGTCCTGGGTTCGATTCCACCCAGTGGCCTTTCTGTGTGGAGTCTGCATGTTCTCCCCGTGTCTGCGTGGGTTCTCTCCGGGTTCTCCGGCTTCCTCCCACAGTCCAAAGACATGCTCTGGGGATCAGGTTGATTGGGGACTCTAAATTGCCCGTAGTTGTGTGAATGTGAGTGTGAATGGTTGTGTGTCTCTGTGTAGCCCTGCGATTGGCTGGCGACCAATCCAGGGTGTACCCTGTCTATCGCCCGAAGTTGGCTGGGATGGACTCCAGCCCCCCCGCGACCCTGTGTGCAGGATAAGCGGTTTGACAATGGATGGATGGATGGATGGAACTAACCCTTTTAAGTACGATTTTCAATAAATGCTTCCACTTCCAATGTGAAACCAATAGCATCGCATTTGACTCAGCAGGGGGCAGCATGATTGCCTGAAAGGAAACCAAGCCAAGAGCTTCAAAGCTGCTCAGAGCACGTGGATCCCCGGAGCGCGTGCAGTCCAGTTGTTTGGTGAATCATCCATTACCTCAGCCCACATCTGGACACCAGCTGTTTTCTTCCACACTGTCCGACACCAAATAATTAAAACATGTGCGCCCATGTGTCGACACCTTCTTGTTTTGATTGACAGCCTCAACATCCAATCACAACGCAATATGAAAACACAAGCGCAAAGGTGAGAGAGAGAGAGAGAGAGAGAGAGAGAGAGAGGGAGAGAGAGAGAGAGAGAGAGAGAGGAGGGCTACCTGTTGGTCTCCTCGCTCTATCTGGGGAGGGAAGTCATCCAGTGGCTGAACTCGAAGGCGGGGGAAGCTCATCACAACTTGTTGAGAAGAAGAAAGACTCTAAACGTCCTTTGTAACGCTCCCCTGACGTCACAGCGATGACAGGGCGCCTGCACGTCTCTGTCGCGTGAATAAAGTGGCAGCCAGTGAGCGCGGGAGGTGAGGCGGTGCGCGCGCTGGGTTCGCTCGGATGGGATGCACCGTGAGCTTCATCTGCTGTGAAGAGGACTTTCTGCAAATGCCTGGTTGCCAGCATGGGGAGAGTGAGGATGAGAAGAAGACGAAGAATAAGAACGAGCGAGCGAAAGAGGTGAGAACCACTGCGCGCGGACACGAGTGGGCGTGAAAACAACACGGGGCCGAACAGGGGGGCTCGTGCGCCCTGAGGGGGGCTCACTACGTGTTTAATCAGGTTGTTTTCGCACATTTATATTTCGCATGCCGATACATGCTTTATCACCCGACTTACTATCTTGGTGTCGGACTTGGTTTCAGATAAGAACGTTTGACCTTTGGTCGTCCGACAAAAAAAAAACTCAACGTAAAGATTTTATTGAGTCCTGTTAAAAAAAAGAAGCACGTACACGCTCACTATCAGCAGCAGCGTCTCCCACGTGGGGGACCAGAATATGACCGGTGATTGTTACATAAGAAGCCGTTCGTTCACCGCCCATCAGTCCAGGTGGCCTGTAGCTGCGGTCTAATACCTGCGGTGACGTCAGACATTCAGGCTGGGCTGCTGTGAGTCTCTGAGGTGAACCATTCACTGGGGGCCCTGCCCGGGGCCACTCTGTGGAAGTGCAAGTGTAGTACTCACAGGGATCATCAGCCGTGACCATGGAACTAACCCCTCCGCTGGTGTGCCCGTGTTCCTTCAGTTGTTTTGTTACATTTGAACAATTTAGTTTGATCGTTGTCTCAGGGAGATCATCTTATTTCAGACCTGTGGATTGTTCTGATTTCTCTGTCTGACCCTCTCACAGTAATACAGTCGGGGTTATTTAGTTTCTTCTTAAAAGTAAAAAAGGCTTGTGTTTATGTGATTCCCATCAAAGTTACATTTCACACCATTTTTTAAAAGGTCTTCAAGCGTTACATGTATTAACATCACTTCCACCGCCACCTCTACTCCTCCAGTTTTGATTTGGTCGTAATGCCAATTGTCACATTTTCACACTAAGTCCAGCTGGGGAAACAGCTGTAATGTGAATCACAGAGTGCAGAACCGGGGGCGCTGCCACCTGCTGCCCTTTTACCCAGAGTAGTGTTCTACAGGAGCGGAGGGGGGGTATTTCTGTGTGACATACCCCTGCAGTCCTATAGGATGCGTACCCCTTCATCAGCACCATCCATCTTGTTCCCTCTGTGCTTGTTTAATAGCATGTAATATTCTGAACGTGAGCCCGTCAATATATAAGCTTGGTCTCTCTCTCCCAGGAGGCTCGGCCAAGTTAAGTTCTGTTCCAGCACCATTTGTAAAATCTGGATTCAGTTTTACGCTCTCATTAAGTTCCCACGGTTTTGATAGGAGGTCGTGGGAGGAGTATTCTGTCCAGGCAATTTCACAATCTTGCTTAATACAATACCAAACTGCATAGCTGGGAAGTAACACCAAAGATACACTTTCCCAGATATGCTGAGTTGTCTGGTGGCACAAACAGCTGGCACCCAGGGGTGCAGGGCTGTGGGCGCATGGATAACTGTGAGCAATGAATGCCTGACTCCAGCCAGCAGAGCTGTGGTTGAAGTAATAAAGTGGTGCTAAAGTGTTGAAAAGTCTCAAGTGAAGCTGCCAAGTGTCAGTCATGCTCAGTAAGAACAACCTCTTTTGAATTAAAAGCCATTAAAACCATTTACCATTTGCTGTTCTGTATGACCGAGCTCAGAAGGTGGGAGCGGCGAAACACAGTGTAAACTGAATTCTGGATCACTCTTGAGTTCATTTACATCGCCAAGCACGCCCAAATTTCTTCCTTTTTTTTCAGACGATTTGCCTTTTTTTTCATGAATGACACAAATGTGTTGGAGGTGCACAAAAAAAAAGCTCCCTGACGTAATTTCACCTTGTATACGTGTGATGCTTTGGGTTTGCGTCCCAGAAGAAGAAGAGACTGCTGTCAGCGGCTCTCAGGGAGGCGCATGGTGCAGGACTTTGAAGAGCGATAACAATCGGCCCGCAAGTAAAACCCTCATGCAACACCCAAGTACACAGCCCAGACTTTGAACCAGATGAGGGGGTCTTGAACACGTTCCAGAAAGAATGTATGCTTTGTTTCTTCTTTGTTTCTTGTATCTAGGATTTGTTATATAATGGCAGTGCATGGGCATATATATATATATATATATATATATATATGTTTGCAAAAGTCCGGGAATATTCAAAGTTGGAAACTTTCCACGGGAATTGACGGATATATTTACTTTCTGCCTACCCGAAATGTGAAGTGGAGCTGTGCAGTGTTATCTTAACTTACACAGGTGTTTACTCAGGTTGCACTGCGTCATTTATATGAAATCCACATTTGCCTCTCCATTAACTTGGTATGTAAACGCACAGAGTACATCCTGGAGCTGAGAGACTTGGCAGATTAGGAGGGATGAAATTGGGCCACACTGCAGTGCCCATGTCACAGGTTGCTGTAGTGTGAGTAGAAAGTAACTTTACAACATACTAGACACGTGAACCGGATAAGTGGACACTACGGCTAACACGCAGTAAACTAAGATGGTGAAGATATTAAACATTATGCCCGCTTATCACCTGGACATTAGCATTACCAGTGTGAGCATTTGACTTAAAGCACCATTGTGCTTGTGTATGTATTTTTTTCATGGAAGACTTCAGAAGCAACTTAATGTTAAAATGCCAGAGGACCTTTTTGAATTTACTTCTTTCTTTTGTCCCGTAACATGGGGAAAGGATCAATTGTTAGGTTGCCTCAATATACAATGTCTTTTTTTAAAATGAGACAAAAAAAAGTTTGTTATGTTTAAATAGAGGCTTTACACACAGGTACAATCATGCTCAATGTTTACAGATGCACATGATGAACTATAGCAACCGTTGTTGGATCAGGTCTCTTTTTGGATCCGAGTACCCGGCAGACCAAACTCAACATAAGCTACACTCCTTAAGAAACTAACGCTCATCTCAGTGGGATGCCTGCCAAGTCCGCCTCTAACGTACCTGAATTCCCACCAAAGTGTCAGAAGGCAGGCGGGGGCTTTTTTGGGATTTGAAGATTTTCGATAAAAAGGTATGCGGTGAACTGAATGTTACCTGCCGCCCCATATTGCATTCCAGTGGATGCCTTAGCTGTCGGCAAACAGGGTGCCCTCTGTGCGGCGTCTGTGAGGAGGCCTATCATTTCCCTGTGGCCTGCCGGCACTGACCCGCACGTGGGCCGCAGAACAAGACCCCCTCTGTGTGTTCCTCGGTGGAAAGGTGCCCAGTGTGTGCTTGACCCGGGAGAGGATTGTGATGCCTCAGCAAAGTTAACCCCTGTTATTTTACCTTTTAGTGCCCATGCACACAGGAATTTAACCTCTTGAGGACATTTCGCATTTTGTTTCAAAGTAGGAAGCTTCTTTGAATAGACCCACTCTTCACATGACTGGACAAATCATGCTCACTGGATTTGGCTTGGTGTTATGTAGAGGAACCAGATAATAAAGACACTGGGAGTTAAGGTATTGTACCGGTCCCTGCATCTTTCGGTCTTGACGTGGTAAACGTCCCCCACATGTTGCTCCCTGCAGCTTAAACAATATCTGACTAGCAAACATCAAAATGCCTTTCTCACCTCATTGCATTTTTCAGGATGATTAGATCCAATTACTTAATGAGAAACATGTGGTCAATCATGAATGTAAACCCCCCCCGTAGAAAATACACAAAGAACTTGCTTGTAAACGTTGGATGCATTCATGATTACGTATGTAAAAAAAGTATGCGTTAAAAAGCTTTGTTGGCATAATATTTTAAAAGAAAAATGCATGATGAAGTCAAAACATTTATTCCTTCCCTATAGTCTACTTTTTAATTTGTTATTGCTCAGCCCTCGTTCACACAGGATTGGCGGTATCGGGAGCTTCGCTGAGGAGTACGAAAGCTGGAACATCTGCATCGCTCGCCAGACGGCAGCAGGTTGAACAATTGACGGTTGCTGGGGCTGATGTTTTTTTAATATACTTTTACATCAAAGCAATAATTAATTTATTGGTGTTGGAAAAGTTATTTCAGTTCTTTGAGATCAAAAAAATCTAACGCAACATACAAATGAATATATACAGAGTTTGAGTCTCAGTTCTGTTTGTTGACAGAAGGTCCAGATAATGCCCCAAGAATCCTGACCACTAAGTGCAAAAAAGAGATATTGTTGTACATATCTTTATTTGTGTAAATGTAGAGTGACTTGTTAAATTCGTAGATTATTTGGCACAATGTCTGCGTATCCAAAAGGTTGTCCAGGAATGTAGATGTGTGTATTAAATGACAACATTTGCAAAGAAATCCTAGACAACAGCTAGCATGCAATTGTCTGATAATTCGAGCCTTTTTATCCAGTTTGGAAGTCAACGCCTTGAATTTCCAGGCCTCGTGGTGCAAGGATGTGCAAATCCGATGAGCGGCTATTTCTTTTCAAAACAGCCTTTCAAGACATTACGGATGTAGTGATGCGTAACGTTGCCCACAATGCGCGTGGAACAAGAAGATAATGGGATACAAAAGGCGCCCATTGAGCTTCTTAATGTGTCTTTACTTCACTTGGCAATTCACGGTGGATAGAATGACGGTCCAAATGATAGATTAAGGCCCAGGGACACTGTATTTCCCCCCTAGAGTCACAGTTGTGTGCCCCTTTTTCTTGGAATGTAAAGCTGAGGCCTAACTTCCACCTCTGCTTCGGACCTTGCGGCTGCAGTGCAACATAATACACTCCGTTCAGCCATATACCATCCGGCCTCTGGCTTTGTGCACCCTTGAATGTGGCCTTTATGCTGCCGTTTTGTTGATATTTCTCTACGTGTGGGTGGGATTTTCTTGTCCTCTTCCCAATACTTGGCAAGGCAATGTGGGGTTTGCTCTTGGCAACGTCAAAATCTCAGTCTGGGGGCCTTTGTAGCCATTCACAACACTGTGAATGTGTGATGGACAGGGAGCTCGGATCTCCCAGGTCGCATCCTTTTTGGGCTCAAACTGCGTCTTTTTTCCTCGTCTCTTTTCCCCGTGTCTTTTTCACCGAGGTCGGATGCCACAGGGCCCCAAGGGTAATTACTGTGACAGTAGAGCAAAAGTTAGGCTGGGCTACCCAGGTCGCCCAATCATGTTTTCATCATCGGGGGAATGTTTTTCTTTGCGGACGTAATAAATCCCCCTTTTGACATGCTGCATTTACTCTGAGTACACACAGGAAGAAAGACCCTGTTTTTTCTCTCTCCCTCCAGTTTGCCCCAATGCTTGCAACAAGCTGAGGCAGATCATTGTTGCTAGATTGCCCTCACTGGTTTTCTAAAAAGGATGGGTTTGCACGCTTAGACATTCCGCTGTGGAGGAATTTCAGAGGTATTTGCACTGGAATTTGTTTTCCCCCTGGACTTGGAGAGAAAAACTCAGGAACATTATGAATTTTACCCATAAAGGTCTGACAAACGCATGGATCACTCACTGTCACATAGCATTCACTGGATTGCCTAAGAATAACATTTTGCCACGACGTAGGCATTGTGAGCACCTTAAACTCTTTCCAGTCTCTCAAATGCAACACAGAGGACACAGCGGTTTATTGTTCCGTAGAGAAAGTTTGCCATGCCGCTATTATTGGTGGAAGAGGAGTAGAAACCCGATAGCCCTCCATAAAAAAAAAAGAATGTAAAAAAAAACGGCACATGTTCCTGTGCTGATCCCTGTTAATGAGAGTGGGTGTGTCTCACCCTATGCACCAGGCTAAGGAATCTTTAATTAAATCACACTCTTGGACACAATGCTGCACATTTGTTGCACGCGCCTGAAATCCTACACAAGCATCACTGGCGTGCGAAGCGTTAATATTGTACACACAGGTTGGGACTTTATTTAGATTACCCCTCCCCAAGGGTGTGTTCACACGGAAAAATGCAGATTCTATTTTATTCTCACATACATATAGATGTATATATATCCCGTGTGAGGGTGAAATGCTAAGATATGGTTTTCTTCCTTTAAAAAGCAAATGTTCATATATGTCTTGTCTGTCTTAAAGAAAGCATGAATGATATATTATAAAAAAATGTTATTTTTTTCTCAAATTCTCCTCACATCTTGAGAGAAATTGATAAATCAAAAACAGACAAAATATGAGAAAAGTGTCTTTTTTCTGCTGCTGTCTACTGTTATTAGCCAGTTCAATCGGTCATTTTGTGCCCTGATTGGATGGGATACCTGCCTGTCTACATATCCTACCTGCTCACTCATACCCTCACAATGAGGATATTGAGGGAAGGTCTGGAGGGAGGCCTGAAGGGACAAGCGGTCAGTATTGCAGTCTTGGTGACCTTCATTGGGACAGAGTTGGCAACACTGGGTTGTTTTTTCTTAAAGAGTTTGCTCACTCTTGCTGGTTTCACAATTGTTCACCCAAAAAAGCTTTACCCATACAGTCGCATGCCGATACTGTACGTACATAAAAATGATTGCTCTAATCGTTCCACCTGTCTATACTAGATTTAAACAGATGTTTTACTAAAGCAATTTGAAAGGAAAATGAGAAAAATGTGACTCCAGCTGAGGCCAATATGAGGCGTCAGCAGTTTGCCGAATCGAGTGGGTAAGAGCGTATTTACTTGTGTCATGTTATTTTTACTGTGTACAGTTGTCCATGGGACATAGTTAACCGTATGTAGCAGGCTCATTATAAACACTCCCCAAAGATAAGCATAGTAGGATTGAATAACCGTAGCAACAGGCTATGGGGCCTAAACAGACCTAATTTGTGACGTTATACGTGGAATTTCCCAGACTACAACAATAGCATATTGGATTACCCAAATTGAGGGGTTTTACCCTTTAAGCCCACTTCAATTTTCTTTTTACATCAGAGTTGTCATAGAGGTTCTGGGAACCTAATCAGGCACTTCTTTGCCTTCTGCGTGCCTGTCTGCCTTGGCAAGCCTTCGTGACATGACTCTGAAAATAGCCTGAATACCTCGGCATCATTGTATTGTGTTGGGAGTGTCGGATTATAAATGTGAAGCAACTCTGCTTTGAGGCTAATGTTCCTCAGGGTATTCACTCCTAGACATTAATACAACCCTTTAATTAGATACACTATCTGTATAGTAAAGTATATTTAATCCGGTTCAGCATACTCAGCATGTTTTACTGCTATGCTTTATTTGTCCTAAGCGGTTGGGCTCCTCTCATCTAGAGATAACAGTAATGGATTTAACAGTGTGTAGTTAGATAAAGTGGCTGCCTTTAAACAGCATTAGATGAAAGCAAGCAAGTGGTTTTTAATGACCACATTATCAGTTAGCAGCTCCATCCACTGCAACTCGGTTACTTGTCACTCCACCGCATAACATTCCATAACTTTCCCTTTGATTGCACATTGCTCAGATCTCTTTGTCATTTTGGGAGATTTTCATGTGTCTTATATTACCACTGAGCCCCACTGTAGCCGATCCTTCAACACCTGCAAGTTTTGGACGTATAGTTGCCAGACGAGGCGCAAGGTACTTATAATTATAGTATACAATTATAGTAATAAGTTGTCAAAGAATGTCCTGAACTGTTATTTCATAAAGAAGCTTTTTTATATAAAATCATTTCACACATTGCTAACTAGCTAACTAGTCGCTAACTAGTCTTAAAACACGTTCTATATCGGCCAAAAGCAGAAATGAGTAAAATCCTTGTTGGATTATGAACAACATTCGCTCATAGTTTTTTGTCAAAACCCCCATTTACATTTCCAACGTCCCAGTGTGACAGATGAGTGACGGCAATTTATCACGTTGTCAACCTCTAAACTAATACAGAGCCACAAGTTGTTGGCAAATGCTGTTTGCGGTGAAATAACACGCTAAACAAAGGCCCATAAATCACTCGCTGTTTAATTACAGTCCGCTCAAATAAAGTCCCCAAAAAATCAAACACATCAAGACGACGTAGACTGGTTTGCTTCACATTGGCTCAGAGACTGACCAAACATTTGCATTTCCACGATTCTTTTATCCGCTGGGGAAAGTTAGTGACAATGTTTGCTTGATTTCTGGGTTGGTCTCTGCCATTTGGACTGCGGAATAGAAGACACAAAGGAAGACGACAACCAGTCGCAGTGAACACAGTCCGTCTTTGAAACGGTGGCTCGTAGTCAAAACAATGACCGATTTCTGTATTTAATCTGAAGCGGGTTGTTCACACAAGCACTTCAAAGTAGTTCTTGACTACGCCACAGCGAAGGAGCATTTTAATGAAGCTGTGCTTTTCAACCAGCAGATGGGGACAATGTATTTGAATGTGTCTGCCTTTTAAGCTGTGATTTACATGCATACTTGTTTGTGAATACCAATGGACATTAAAAGGCGTCATTATAGATATTCTTTTTGCACAGTGCTACCAAGATAGGTTTCCTTTGGCAATTTTAGTCATTACGTTTTACGATTTAAATTCCACAGAACTGGTGGAGAAATGGGACTTTTCCCAATTGAACCCTTCCAACTCCAAACCAGTGAAAAGAGCGCAAACCAGTCGAATAATAACTAATAACTAGTCGAATAAAAAATAATAACTAATAACTAAATATGTATTAACTTCTTTGGCTGTCTTCATGGAGGACCACATGATCAAAGCTTTAACAAATGTTGTTCTATAGATTGAAATGATTTCAGCCATTTAAAGTGACTTGCACGAGTAGGAAGGACAGCAGTATTAAGATGTGACGGTTTTTCAGTAAGCTTTTTCCCCGGAGCGCCGAAACATGACACAAAAAAAGTGACTTGAAAAAGTGAAGTGAAAAGTGACTTTTTGAATGAGGGTTTGTTTATTTGCCAAGTCATGTGTGCCATGTGGCTCCTAAAAAGGCAAAATCTTACCAAGTTATAAACCTTACTGAAAGAGAAGCCCATTTTCTTCTAAAGCTTTGACTGATGCCAATGTCCACACTATTGAAAGCTCCCATGCTGAGGCCATAGCTGTGTAATGTCCCATCATTCTACGGCAACGAGTTTCTGAGAAGTTAATTTAATTAAAGCGGACAAAAGGCCTCTGGCACCTATGAAGTTTGGGTAAAATGTGAAGCCGTGCGACATACACACACACACACACGGTCTTGTGGCAAGTCAAGCGTGATTTACATTTGCATAATGGCAGCTCTCTATTGCCATGGGTTACTGACTGACAGCACCGCACACAGACAAGTCAACAAACACACACACACACAACTGTACGTGTAACGACCACGCTTGCTTCCTTACACCTATAAACTCTCAACCTTCCCCTCTATAACAATTTTTCAAATTCTAACTTTAATCCGGGCCATACTTAACTCTACTTTCAGTCTTGTAATTGGTGCCAAATGCACAACTCAGAGTATGTCTGTTGCCTCCACGTGGCTCTCGACGTAGTGACACTGAAGCTGCCAACAATGGCAACAGCGCTGACCGAGCCGACACTGTGCACCTGAGGGGGAACCAGAGGGTGGCCGCCATACTTCTACGACGACTCAGCCTTTTATGGTAGTTTTGTTAACTAACAATGTGGCCGTTACCTAACTGGCATTAATGTAGGCTTGTAATGCAAGTTATTTTATTGAGGAAAAAAAACAACAATCATTTTCCCCGACCAAGTTTTGTTACTTAAGAAAAGTCCAAACCCCTACTTTTGAACCATGTAAAAGCACGATGGAGCCCTCTTATTAGTTAAGGATTGATCGATTGATATGATGATCAGTTTAACCTGGGGAATTCTGGAGGATTGCAAATGTCACACGGCCTGTCATGGACTGTTTATTTGCTGCCAACAAAAGTCAAACCTGGATCCGTGACAAAAAGCCACTGGCTGCATGGAGCTTTGTAGTCTCTCATAAATGAGCACTTCCAACAAAGCTACTTAAAAGAGACGGACTGGGTTTTCACATAGTTGTTCAAGCCGTTTATCCTTCATGTGTTACCAGATTAACTCATCACCCTAGGATCGTAAAGTCCATTTATCTTCAGTGATTTTAAATGTGCCTATGGTCCTTAACAAGCTGTCTTTGTGGTTCTGCATACTAAATCATTGTTCACACATGTGGAATGTAAAGACTTCATGCACTCTAACCTGCGATCAACGCCGCTCTGTTTCTTGGAAATCCTCAAAGGGATGATTGAACTCACCCTTTCTGAAGCCGAATGCATTTTTAAGTGAGTTTGCCGTTGGTTACTTGCTTGTGTGGAGGAGAGTCTCACTGGGTTTATTAAAAAAGGAACCGTTGCCATGTTTACAGCCTGACCAATGGTTACGTCAGGTTTCTTCCACCACCAGAGGAACTCCTAGTTTGGTGATTAAATGATTTCTGCAATTTGATGTTCACATGGTTCCGTCCCAAATGACAAGTGTGAGGTCATGCAACATGCGCCTCCAATTTAAACCCACGCCGTTCCCTCATCCAGCACGCATGGCGGGGAGGAGAACTCTGACAACACACCGGCATTTCACACACTTCTTTGGCAGCAGCATTCAGCGCGGCTCACTCATGGCTTAGCACTTTGAGGAGCGATAACAATCGGCCAGAAAGTAAACCACTCCCCCCCCAACAGGTTCAAAACCGTGTAAAAGTGAAGGTGAAGAGTGAACCGTGAGAGTGTTAATGTCAGATATGCTTCTCCTGTTCCTCGCCCTGCATGCTCTGCTTCCCGACGTCCCCTCCTCGCTCATGGATGAGCGGCGATGAATCCGTCCGGTCTGAGTTGGTTCCCATTAACGGTCTGTTAAAAAAAACAACAACAACAACAGTGCGGCCCACTGGGTTTGGAGTGACTCGGTTAGGGGGACGAGTTGCAAAGGGGGGACCTCTTCACCTCAGCTGCCATTGAGTTGATTAATTAGTTCTCCGCCTCATGTATTTGGGAAAACACGAAACTTAAACACGGGTACCGAGCCAGAGCTGGTTCATTTGACTCTACCTTCATTTCATTTAAAATGCAAATAACCTTCAGTACATTTTGAGAATAAAGGAAATTAGTTCTGGGAAAAAAATAAAAATCTCATCGCGCAAACATGAGCTCCTGGCATTCTAACTTTCCATGTGATGATGTCCTGACGGTGGCTTTCCATCGCGCGTGCGTCCGCATGTGTTTCCTCTCCCCTTGCTAACAATGAACCTCAGGAAGTGTGTCAGGATAAGAGCCAGACTGCGAGGCTCTCTTTAGCCGGTGCATCCATCTTTGAGGGACAATAGCATCTAACGTCTTGTTAATCCCACAAAAGCGGATTCCGTGTTCGAGAAAGCTGTGGATCTGTGAAAGGGAATTACTGCCCCGGGTGTCTTTGAAGAAAACTCTGCGATGTCCCTCTGGCTGGTGAGTGTTGTTGCGACTTGTCATTGTGAGCCGTGGGTGGTCAGGGATTCGCTCCCATCTCGGGGGTCAGTCCAACCCCAGCTAACAAAGTGCGTAGGCAAAGGATTCCACTGGTGGCTTTGCTTGTTTTAGGCTATTACTGCAACTCTAATGTATTAGTCCGACTTAGTACACTTAGTGTTGATTCCAAACATTTTCCAAGTAATTCCTGGGTTTTTAGATTGTGTTCCTTCTTTTTTGACAACTGCAGCTCCATTCATGTAAGTGAGCTATGACAACCAGCCGTCTATGGGTTTGGGTGGTACCCTGCTATTGAAGCATAATGAAGTATTTATATCACTTCATGACACTGAAACTCAGTAAATCTCAATATATTTTGCATTCAACATTGTCAGGTATTTCCTAGTGATATAATTCAAAAATGTACTGTAAGATTTTGTTGTCTGAGCTGAACTATGACGACAATTCTGAAATACAGAAGAATGTCGTCCATCAGAAAAGGGATCAAAAGGGAAGCTGTCGTTTGCGCCTTAACCCATTAAAACAGGTTTCTATAGTGACGATCTCCATCTGTCTCAGTCCTGTCCTTGATGTGGAAGGATCCCACTCGAGGTTCCCGGATGGCTTAACGACATTACAGGCGCACAGAGCACAATAACTTTCACGCCAATGACAGGAGGCCGTCTGCTCGTAGCCGGACGTGGTGCCGCGTCTGTCATTGACAGATGAACCATTTAATTAACCTTATCACGTGACCTTCACGAGGGGGACTTTTACACGAAGGACAGATGTAATATATATATATATTTGTTTTACTTTGAGACAACGGACACACAGTCAACGTGCTCATTCCGTGGGTGTTCCTGCCGTTATTTACCGAGGTGTAGAGAGACAGGGCCGGCACTTCACTGGATCTTCATCGCTTTTCATCACCTTGGCCTACATCCTGTTCATTTCTGCCCCGTCTGGGCATTTACGAGGCAGCCGATGAGAGGCCTCTGGTGTTTGAGGCCAGTTCATAATTGCAGCACGAAAGGTGAAATTGAGACTGTGGGTACTTTGTGTTAGGCCGGTGCATTTGTGTATTCTAATTAAAAAGGTTAAATAGCTCATTCCTGCCCTTTTGGAATGCATAGTTTGCTCCCCTAACACAAATAAAGCTGTTGGATCTTTTTTCTTCTGTTTTCTATCCACATCTGATTTATTGGTTCCATTAAGGCCATATCAGTTACTAGAAATGTGGGAATTTCTTTGTGAATATGAATAATGTCATTGGTTTTAAATGCACACTGGCATATTGGCAGTATCATTTGCATGCAGTCAGTGAGATTTGAAACTGTGCCTTGGGAGCTTTGAAGAGCTTTGTGCCTCCTTCCGTCCAAAGAGGCTTTGGGTTGACAGCCGAGACTATGGCTTTCCTTAATACGGAATATTTCATTGTGCACTCCATTTTTTCACCAATGCGGACTTAAATGTCCTGTGATTGCCAATTTACCAAAACTGTTTCCATCTGCTGACTTAAGATAGAGCATCTCTTTGCGGTTTTCAAAGATGAAATTAGCTTTCATTTAATTCCTCATGGCTTACTGCCATGTGCTCACGTTCCCAAGGCTCTAATTTCCCCAAAAATGGACGCCTCGGATCAATAGTCAGAGTGGCACGAGATAATTGCTGCATCAATCACAGCCACTTTGTTGGGGGCAATAATATAACATGTAATATTTAGACAGATGGGTCTCTATTGCAAATAGTACTATTGGCTATGGTCATTGATTAAGTTCATTTGAAATGTGTTTTGTCTTTGCAGGAGATTCTGGATAACACATCCCGGATGTATACAATGCAAATAATGGTATTTTACAGCAGCATGTGCATACAGGGCGTAATGCTTCTCGGCTGCAGCCTGGCTCTCTGCTATTGGCAGCGAAAATACACGTGAAATATGAGAAAAGGTGAAAGCTCAGCACACATTTAAATCACAGAGTCTGCAGTGAGCTGCAGTGGAGGTTAAACACTATGGGTCAGCCCGTGCTGCCCGTGCAGCAGAGTGGGCAGGTGAGAGTGACTGAGCTAATGGGGGCACAGGTGCCCCGGATGAGCTTAATAGGTGAGCGAGGCAGAGTGAAAGAACTGGGGCACAGGGACTAAAACTAAAATAAATACCTTTTTTAAATGCAAGTTGCACAGGTTACACGGTACGTTAATGTTGGGTAATATACAATTAAATGGACGTCAGTCCCGCATTAAAAACATGAACGGTCACATCCCCTCTTATTCTCCCTTGAACAATGACCCATGACTGCCTAACCTCTTCTCTGGTGTCTCACAATGAACAGTCCTGACGCTGCCAGATTGAGACATAAAACCAGCCCATTGTTTGCGCTGCAGAGAGGCAGGAAGTACACATGATGTTGTACTCGCTCCAGCTCTGGAACTGGTCCCTCTGCCAGTATTGTGTAGTCTCTTTTTTTTAACAGGAACACAGGAAAGCTGGTGGTTGTTTGATTACCTCGCCGTGGAGTAAAAGCGGACAAAGCCACTATCGACGTAGCGGTCTATAGTTTACACACTGCCTTCTCGACACCTTGTTTCAATTTCTGAGTAAAAAAACATTCACATATGGGGTCCCCACTATCTAATGATGGAAAGTAAAAAGGCAGTTCAATTATGGGAGTGTCCCTCAGTCTTTAACTTAATTACTCAGATTGTATACAGGCTCAGAAGGTCTATGGCCATTTATGATTGGTCAGTCTCCATTAGTCACCCTGACAGCTACAAATGCAACAGCACCTTCCACAGAGAACACTTGTCTCCCCAACACACAACCACTCTTTTAATCTTAATCTTTTCAGTTTTTATAATTACTCACCTTATCTCCCTTCGGGATGTTTTCACCACTCAGCCTTTGACATAAAAAAGGAGTAATATTAGCTGCATCCAAATTGGGACTTTAATTGCTGGGAGTTCATTGTCACACCACTCAGAATCGTACATTGATTGTTGTTTCAATGCTCCCAGACTCCCTGCAAGAGACCCCCCTCCCCCCTTTTCTATGATAAACTGCAGACCCCCCCTCCCTTTTCCATCACTTTAAGTGCCTTCTTCTTTAACAGACGGCTCTGCCCGACCCACCCCACACCCGCCCACACGGTCCCTCCTAATCATTTCCTTCTCGTGCTTTGAATAGAAGAACCTGCAGCATCCAGAGAAAGAGAAGGCAGGAAGGACGGATGCTGTAGGGATGCTGGGCAAGAGAGGGAAGGATACATTTAAGAATGACCTCAACCGCACTTTAAGGGAACTTCTATTTAAGGAAGCCGAAGGAAAATGTACTGTAATTTCTTAGATCACATCAGCGACCATTCGAGGATTCCTTCCAGTGAGAACCACTAGGGTTATTGTGTCTCCCACTCAAAGGACGGGCTCGAGAGGGAGGGGAAGGAGTGGCAGCCGTTACACAGTAGAGGACGTGAGAAGGTTTTCGGAGGAGAATGGGCGGACTAAGCTGGTGTCTTACCACGGTCTTCAGTTGGGCAACATTTTTCTTCTACTGCATCTTCCCATTTCGGAAACAGAGGAAAGGCAAAAATAAGGTATTGATCATGATTAAGATTTGAATTACTGTTTGTTGGGAATATCTTAGTTTTTTTCTGTTCTTTGATATACAACGTTTAAGATTAGTGCACCTACATGTTGAACTTCAGTGATTTTCCTGATCGTTACAGAGGAACAAATGCTGCTTGTTGCTTGTTATAGAGCTACACTAATTCTGGTCAATTATTTTAGCCACGCTAGCTGTCGGAGTGGCTCCGGGGTCTAATGGGTATTTCTCCAGGGCCATCATTCAATCTCTTCATCATGGAAAAGTCTCAGTTTTACTTTACTTATGAGTATGTTAGCGTGATGACTTTAGTATTTAGCTCAAAGGGCAAATGTCTACAGCCTCATAATGCTGCTGACATGGCAAGAGACTCCACATAGGGGTGAAAGCCCCCAACCAACTCCGAAATGCATTATTTCATTCATTGGTTTTCTCTCTCCATGGTCGTTACTCCATATTGCAAAAAGGTTCCAACAGTTTGTCACAGATCGTAGATATTGTAGAAAAACTCCCAGTAATCCTTCTAATGAATCCTTGTGACATTCCGTATGATCAACTAAAATGTTGACCTAATGACCTGTAGCTTCTGACACAGGACGTGTGAAACAGTGGGATTAGGAGCGTCTGCATGCCTGTATCCCCAAATGCCCCAACATTTCCAACTGCAGTTGCCAAATGGAAACAAAAATGAATATTTAGGTGACGCTAGTTAAAGGCACAGAGGATGAGACAGGCTGGAGAGATAAGCGCATTAGGATGCACACACACACACACGCTCCAACACACAGACTAGGATATTACGTGTCTGACTTTTGCCTCTTTTCACTGCAGTAGGTTGGTTTCTTGCAAAAGCCTCCTCTGGTCCTGTTTCAGTACCCTCACCGTCACGGTGCGGCCGAATCCAGGGATGCAGATTCAGAGCACGGTCCTGTGCAGGCTGGTCTCACTTACTCGTGTTCATGGGTCAGTGTGTGGACGGCCCTTCCTCTCAGTGACACAGAGGAAAACGTGCACACACATGTGAGTGTTCTGCAAAGGGAGGGTCCGGGGTCTATTGTTTTCAACAGATGGGAGTCACGGGGTGTGCGTGCACGTCTGTGTGTGCAGGGCCTGCTAGCGTGTGTTCTTCCTCTGTCTGTCAACAAGTGAACTCCCCTTTCATCTCGCAGGTTCTAGGACGTCAGCCAAGATCACACCCCTCTGTTTACATGTTCACTCTCCTCTCATCTATCTGCGTTTATCAGAACTTTATCCGATTTTCCCCACCCCTTTACCTTGAACTTCCTCTTGTCCCGCTTTTTTATGTTTTGTCTGTTGACGTATTTTCTCAATATTGAATCCACTGTAACAGCATGTGGCGCTCTGCTGCCGCCCTGCTGTCTACCCGTCTTTTCTTGGTTCAATGACAGCAAACTGACACCGGTTAATCTCCTTAATTTTCTGCGTCTCGCTGTCCTCGCCGTCCTCGCCGTCCTCGGCGCTCTGGTTTACGAAAGAACACAGAAATGATCAAGGTCGCAGGGGCACTGAAACAAATCCTGCAATTGATCTGTTTAGTGTTTGAAAAGAATATAATACATTACGACGTCCTTCAACCACGCACACCCCCCCCTCCTCCCCCATTATCTCTGCGATGACTCCGGTATTCCGTAACTGTGCTACAAACAAGTGTTTGATTGTGGGGACAGTTTGTTCTGGGACCACCAGTGGGTGCTGCAGCTGCACTTGGTTGTTGTAATGTTGGGGAGGTTCACGGTCGGAAGTTTAGTTCCAAAATGACAACAACAAACAACTCCACAAACACTTCTTGTTGTATCAAATCATACGAGCTGTTTTTCTGTCCATTTAATTTTTCAACGGCGTCACATTATTTAGCCTACCATTTAGAAATCTAACATCCGATTTAATTTCTCTCATGCTATCTTTGTTGGCGGCGCAGTGAATTCTTACGCTATAAATAGCAGATATTCTGTTAAAAATAAACGATGCATCATGTACTTTTAGTCACACGAGAGTGTGTTGACAGTGTAAAAGTAGAACACAGTGTGCAATGTTCTGATGGTTCAGTTTTTATTTGAGCCCAACTAAGCCCTGCTGGACATCGCCAAAGCGCGAAGTCATTCAGTGACTATGTGCTGTGTTCCCAAATAGCCTCGAGCTGTTTGATACACTGTGTAAAGTTCAGTCTCATCAACCTCTTTACCACCGGCAGCAGCAACAGCAGACCGCTGTCTGAGCAAAAAAGCACTCGATGTTGCAACAAACATGCATGGAATAAGCGTGTGACCTATTTTTAACCCGCCCCTCAAAGAATCTGAATATATCAAATTCAGAACCGGAATCATAAAGCAGAATCTGAATTGTAATTGTTTAAAGCCAATAGACACTCAACAATTCCATACTGTGATTATACATCAGTCTTTTGCTGGTCAGCAACTGGCCATTTGTCCTTGTGTGCGCTGATTATTTTGGAATGCAACTAACACACATGTACATTTTGTTGTTTTGTTTTTGAAAAACTAAACTTTTGCCACTGTTGCTCTTCACTGAAGAAACTGAAGAAAGAAAACAAATGGAATAACGGGTGAACCAGATTCAAAAGTCACATTATTATTTTGCTGTATCTAACTTATGCACATGAATGTTGATGTGGGTTTGGAAAAGTCTTTTCTTTCCAACAGTAACTCATGAATATTTAAAGAAACTTTTCAGTGAATTTGATCACATCATTTGTTGTTGTGGTACGTTGTAAGAGAGATCCTCACTGGATTAATTGTGCGCCCTTTGTCTCAGTGTTGTAAATGTAATCCTCTCCTACCCAACAGTGTATCCCAATATTCTCTCTCTGCACAACGGGATTGGTTGACGCCTTTAGTAGCAGTGCGACAGCTTAGAAAAATCAGCAGTTGCTCCGTAAAAGTTTATTAATTAATCAATTGACAATAAAGGGTCCCTGATTTGTAAAGGCCTTTACACATATCATAATAGTATAACAGACTAACTCTGTTAACTGGGCATGCTTGATTAATATGAGAAAAGATGAAATACTGCATAGTTCTTGTATTTCCCAGACATTATTCCAGCTGGTGTCAGGGTGTGTTTTGGTTAAGTTCAAATGTTTTCTCCCTACCACTGTCTCCTTTGGCAAATTTGTTTCTGTAGGGGTGGGCCGCAGGAAATACCGGGGGGATTAATCCTCTATGCCATTGGCTGAGTGAGTGAGTTTGCAAGTGTCTGTATGTGGGTGGGTTTGTGTATTTATATAGTCTGAGAGAAATATGTAAGTGTGTGTGTGTGAGTGTGAGCGAGCAGAGGGAGACGTGTTCTTTGGCCAATGTTTGTGTATATGCGTATACGGTGAATTCGATAGTTTAAATGATGTGTTTATGTTTTCAGGAAGTAGTGGACCCGGGCCCCAAATTTCTGTCATGCATGAGAATCTTTGTGTGTTAGTCAGAAAATGATGGGTCTATGTGTGTTTACAGGTGCATGTAATGGTTACATTTGATAGGAGGTTTGCAGTATGTGTGTGTGTGTGTGTCTTAAATGAAGAATCCACACAAAGGGATGAAGAGCCACGCATGGGGCTCACATGGTCATTGATGAGCAGTGAGAACTTAATGAAGCAGCTCTGGCTTCCTGGCCCCTGTGTGCTCTTTCTCTGTAGTAAAGGATGAAGATGAAGGGGGGCGGGACTTTGTTTGAGGCCACTACACTGTCTATAGCAGATCCTCAGGAACTGTTTTTTTCTTTGAGAAGGGAAAATGTGTGTGTGAGGCCACTGGTGAGATTTAATTTGACAAAGGAGTGGTCAAAAGATAAGCCTGCTGAAATCCATTTTTTTATTCTCCTGATTCTCCAGCTAAAGAAAATACGAAAACGAACAATGAATTGATCCTGCTATTGTGTGTGCATCCAAAGCCTGATGAGTCTGATGTTTAAACTCATCGATGAGACATGTTTCCTCACCATGAACACACATACACTGCAGTTTTCTATGACTCAATCCCACATACACCATTCTGCTTTGGGAAATACACACTTTTAAACTTGAACATTAATGTATTAATGAGTGTGTTAATCCACAGCTGAAAATAGTCCCCAAGTAATGCGCAATTTTCTCTAGTTTGAGTGAAGTTTGCTAAAGAAAATGTTTTAGAGATCTTTTTTAGGAACAGAAATGAGTTGATCGAGTGGCACAAGGTGGACACATGGTGTTGTTGCTCTCATGGGGTTTGTTGATGATCCCAAAAATATACAAGCATGTAAGTCATCCTTAAATAACAAGGTGGAGTGAGTGGAAAAGATGCCTTATTTTGGTATCGATCATTTATTGGAATCTCACTCAGAGACTCACAACTGATCACTGACCCTGTCAGGAGAGATGCAATCTCAATACCAGCCTTTGTGGATTTCATAGATTGGGGTTTAGGTGCAAGAGATATGAAGTGTAAACAGGTGGCTGCAACCGACACTGTTACTGATACTATATTTGTTGCATTTTAGCCAGTGGAGAGATAGAGAGGCGGATAGATTTCTGGAAAATTGTTGGAAAAATAGAGCATGAAATAATATCAAACAGACGGTGTCTTCTGTGACGTCCAAACTCACAACGATTTAATATTTACGAGTTTCTGGATAACTGCCGGTGGACATGCAGAGGTCATGAAATATTAAAGGGGGCTCAATACAGAAATACACGGGTAAAACAAGAGGGAGGGAGGGGGAGGGGGAGTGCGGTCGATTCTGCGGGGGGCGAACAGGGAGGGGGTGGGATCAAGGAATGAATGAAATTAAAAGTGGTGAGAAGTAGAGGGGTAAACGGGGAGGGAGACATGCGACCAGAGCGAGTGAGAGAGGAGGAGCAAAAGAGATGGATAATAAGCGGCGCGCCCCCTCCCCCTTTGCTCCCGTGGCGAGGTGGGGGTAGCCTTAACCCCCCCCCCCCCCTCACCTCTAAAAAAAAAAAAAAAGGGCTTTGTGAAACTTCTCCCCGGCAGAAGGGGGAGAGAGAGATAGAGAGAGCGCAGAGGAGAGGAGAGGCAGTCAGGGTCCGGTTGAGAGGAGAAAGTCACACAAGTGAGGAAGAGGGAGAGAGAAGGAGCCCCGAGGTCAGAGCCAGTGTTTACGTCCGAGGGCAGTCGTGGCTGTGCAGCGTAGGGCAACTCTTCTCTTTGATGGATTACACTTAGGGAAGCCCACCGGTCTGTAGCAGCAGCAGCAGCAGCAGCATCCCTCCTGCCAGTCACCATGCCGTCTGTGTCTGTGAGCCTGCCAGCAGCTCTGGCTGGACCTGCGCGCACCTGGGTCTGTCTGTCCTGCATGTTCTGGGTGAGATAACCTCCCAACTTCTTTCTCTGAATCCGATTCCATTTTAAACACTGGAGTTGAATTGGTAACCTTGTTTGCGGACCGTGACCCGGCCAAGCACATGTAGTAACATGCAAACTTCACTTCGAGTAATTATATCGCAGCGGAATCAACATTATGAAGCAGTGTGAAAGGCAGTTGAGTGACAGCATCAGCTTGAGGATGCGCGTCAATGCTTCCGCTGTGATTGGCCGCCACGTCGAGGAAGGTTGCGGGATCATTTCGGTGTTGATACTTAAGCCCAGAACCATTGGGAGACCCTGATCAAATCAAGCTGGGGATCTGTTGGGTGGTCTGCTTGTCGGGGGTTGTGTTGAGGGTTGGGACCCCGGCAGTGGGGGGCCTTGGCATAGTGACACATTTAAATGAGGGAGAATGGGAGGGTGTGTGAAGCCGAGACAAACCGAAGTTCTTTTCTCCCCTGAGAAACATATTTCATATTCTTCCCCGCAGCACGGACTCGAAAATGTCTGCTCCGACACGGAGTGGAATTAAACGAGTCCCATGCTCCTCTTACCCCTCAGTCTCTCGTCCTCACCCTTCTCCCACTCCCTCTGTGTCCCGCTCTGTCTCGCTCTAGGTGGTTGAGAGACAGCTATTTTTTGCTTTCTCTTGTATAATTCAATCTGCCGCGCATTCCCGCTCACAGTGAGGGGCTGTTTGTGCTCTCGTGTGCCCTCTAAGCCCTGAAGTGGTCAGTGAAGAACTGTGCTCATGTGTGTGTCCACGCTAAAAGCATTGTGACCGCGGTCCCGACATTTGTCTTCAAACACAGAGAGAGCTTTTCCTAATTTGTGCTGATATGAAAGAACATTCCTGGCTCAAATACACAACATACAACGCTGCTCTCCTCTTTTTTTGGGGGGACTGAATGGAGGATGAAAGAGGAGAATGCTTGAATAGACCATTGAGATCCATCCTTTCCCCATTCTGCAGTGGTCCTTTGGGACATGACTGCACACCACAGACTGAGCTGCAGTCCTTTGCGAGGAGACTGGATAATCTTACAGGGCTCTTCATCAGTTAATTACCGTTCTTTCTTTCGAGGAGGGTAGGCGAGGTGAAAGGGGGGGAAGAGATGGGGGGGGGGTGGGTCTCGTAAAAGAATCTCAAAGCCCCCCAGCTAAGCTCCGGGTCACTGATTGACTGCGTTAGAGCACTGTATGACAAAGCGAGCTCACTCAAGGGGGCGGGGTTCGATCGGAGCCCGGGCATTATTAGCAGATCTATGTTTGGCCCTAAAGCGGCCCTTATTTGGGCACACCTTATTCCAACTGATTGGAATAAAGCTTACTGTTAACCTTAACTCTAACCCCAATCAAAACATGAACCTTTTTTCATGACCCTTAAGTGATTTATCAAGATCAAAATCTGAAAAAATGGCAGAGTTCATCACAGTTCTTCTTCTTTGTAAGGATGAAGTGCTGTACTTCAGTCTAGACTGTTCAGGTTGTGGAGCATTGACACAGACATTCCCCGTGGGCAGATGGGAAAGTGAGTACATCTGCAAAAGCTGTTATGAGGCAAAAAAGAAGCAGAAGAGATGGGTAGAAAATAAAATGAGCATTTCAGAGCGAGTGAGTACGTGCAGACGCAGGAAACTGGACAAGACAAGATCTGTTCCTCAGCACGGCCTCACACGGAAGGTTTCCTCTTGTCAGAGCGGGCCGGTCCTGGATGGCAGGAGTTATTTCCAGCGCCAAAGCAGAAAGTGAAAGCTCAGGGAAATATGGGAAATGACGGGAACAATTTGAAGGACAAAAGGAAATGAACAGAAGATGCTCTGTGCAAAACCAAGGCCATGAAAGAAGACCTTCGGAAGAGTGCCCAACACTCTGCCAAACGCTGAATAATTGATGAAAAAGGTTTTTTAGGGAGAGTTTTATCAGGTTTCTCTAAAAGGGACGCCAACACAATCAAATGTCCTCTACCTGCCTGTGAAACTCTGGAAGGGGATGCGAATCCTGTTGACATTCAAAAATGGCCGGTTGTGAATGCGTTGCCTTATTATGGGTTTTGCAGCAAAGAGGTGTGATGGAAATGATGTGTGCCAGGCAGTCGCAAAGAAGCCGTAGAGCAAGACAGGTGCAACTCATTGAAAAGGTGTTGTTGTAGGAAGCGCTGCCTCACAAACATTGACCCATGACTGCAGAGTTTTCAGGGTTCAAACAACTCCTTCTGGATGATCGATATCCATTACCGTATGCTCCGTGCTCCTAGCTTCAGCGTCTCAAAAAGATCGTTCTGGGAAACGGTGTCGTCTAAGGAATGTTAGGTCATTGGTCTTTAGCGGTCTTTAGTTGTCTTGACTTGACTTGAATACAGACGAGCCCTAAACCTGTGTTTGCTGGTTCAAAGTGACTCGGACCACTAGAGTAACTTCTGCCTCTGAAAGCAGGACAGCAATGGATCATGTCTGAACTCTCGGTCCATTCTTTTGATTAAAAATAGTCTCCTTCTCCACCCTGTCCTTTGTCTCTTTCTCCTGTGCTGGTTTGACACACGCAAACACAACTCTTGTGTTCACAAGATTACCTCTGATTTTTGTTAAACAAAAGTTCCACACTGGGGCCCCTTTTTGAAATATGGCAACAATTCTGTAATGTAACATCTGGGATTACGCTGCCCCAACGTTTTTCACTATAATGGATTTGCCATGCCGTTGTTTTCTGTCTTGACTTTCATCTTGTTGTTTACAATCGCGGCGAGTTTGCATTTGCAATGAGACTCGTGCTGTTTCATCTTCTGGTCCTACGTTGATAAAATCCTGAAAACCAAAAAGGGAAAATTAACCTTTGCTCAGTTGATTTATGAGAGTTGTTGAGCTTTGTGTAACACTTCCCACCCGCCTTTTTTGTTCCATAAGAGACCCCCAGCTTTATGCATGCTTCACTGGGCGCATTGGCCCCGAACCTCCCATGGCCTGCTGACTTTAGCCAGTGGGAAGTCTGGCATCCAGTTATTTCACTGGGTTTTAGTTATCCCAATTTCCGCCCGGTAATCCAGAACTATTGATTTATAAACCACTGTTAAGTAAGTTTATCAGTTTTACTGGTAGTAGTAAAATGGGATGTAGTGATGGTTTAGTGTTCTGTATTTTTTCACCATTAAAGCAGTAGTGTCTGTTCTGACATTTAGCACTTGTCATCATCTCTTACATCACACAAGTCTTTTGTTATTTTAATCTCACATCCCTGGGTTTTAATCTTGGCCCCCCAGAAAGAAGTTGGTCAGTACTTTGTTTTTGCCTTTTGTCGACTAATTTCCATCCCAGCCTTTGATTCTATCTGAGGTGGAACACAACATTATGACAACATGTTATATTCAGATCAGCAGTAATAAATAAAGTCATAGCCGTCAGAATAAACTGCACATTACCTTTGAGGCTCAACAAGTCGTATGATGTCATCATTTTGTACAGACAAGTTGTTGCATTTTTGTTACGTTGAGTTGGCCGGCTGTCAATGAGTTTTTTTGGCTTTCAGCAGTAGAATTAACTAAAATAACACTGAAATCTTGTTGGGTTGAATTGCATTCATTTTCATTATTAACTTTTCACCATAGGTCAAAATGTGGAAGAGACGAAACCACATAATTAAGTTATATTTCACATTTTTGGTCCTGAAATTACAGCTATTGCAGCATCTTTGCCCGATGGTGGTGCTTTACACTTTTAATTTTGATTACATTTTTTGGGAAATTAGCAATGTTTGTATTTTAAAATCTTTTCAGGCTGAAGATGATAAAAACATGTTTTACAACATATTTTGTCTACCTACGTATGTTCATAGCTGTACTTACACTTGTCCTCTTGGGAAAACATGTATACATGTGACTTTTCTGAAGGAAATACCTGCTAGAGCCTTGTGATGGAAGGTCAACAGTCACATTTAGAAGTGAAACACCAGTGGGGACTTTGCTCTAGACTGCTGGAGGTGTTGTGAACAAGTAATGGTTAAGTTTGGACAGCTGAGGGGAAGGTCAGTGTGGGACGTGGCTCCCTCAAATACCAGAACGAAACAAAGAAATCCACCAGCAGTTTGTTGGCCAGTGACACATTGACTTTGCAAGCATCATTTGTGTTTTGCTCAAAGTACGTTAGTTGTCTTAGACAGTCTTAGCCAGACAACATTAATTATCCTAATCCCAAAAGTGAAACCATGTCTGAGGTCAAATAGTCATTCTGCGTATTTTCTCAACCACTACTTTTCTTCACCTCTATAGAAAACTTCAAGAGATCTACAAAAGATAAGCAGGAGAATTCAAAAGGATTCTATTGTATGTTGGAAAATCCAACATACAATCCAACAATTAGTAGAATGACAAACTCAAGTCAATTCAACTAGGAATTCCTCTACTAAATAGTGACACCATCCTGATGGATTTCTTCAATTTATCCATAATGTTCAATTAAACAGCCACGGTGAATGATATTGCCCCAAGGAATTGTTTGATGGCATTATCTCCTTTTCTCTAGTGAAGGATGGTACAGTTCTTGCTGCGCTAAAGAGACGTGGTAGAACGCAGCGAAGCCCCTTTCTCTTTGACCAGTCTGTCTTTAAAGGTTCGATATCTTCCTTTATCAACCCAATGTAAGCCGCCTTCTATGGCCATGCTTCACATCTCGTTTGTTCAACACAGTTATTATGAGCCAAAAGATTCTTTACTCGTAACGTGGACTCGAGCGTTGTGCTTCAATGCCAGAGCAGAACACGGCGTCCAAGATAAACCGCTGAACGTATTTTAACAAGACTCGCCGATCGATTCCAGGAAACGCGTCACCTCATGAAGGCTGATAGCATTTGTGAGAATGAATGTCCGTCGGAGAGTAAGAGCGAGGAGCTTTCTCCATCTACCAGTATTCATGTCTCGACCAGGCCAACTGCACAGTCGGGATTGTTTGAGGAGATTGAGATCTTTCTTAGTTCTCTAATGTGTCCGTCGAGGGCTCTCATCAAAGAGGCCCACGGAACTTGTTAGCCATGATAACCTCTAACTCTGGATGTGATCTGAGACCTCCCACGGATACCTATGCATTCAAGTGTAAGGCCAAACAATGCTCATTGGAAGTGGCGCTGACGGCGTCGTGCTGCGCTGCCTGTGCATTTCTCCAAAGGGATTGTGATTTATATTTGAGGGCTTTAACATTCTTCCAATTTTTTACTCATTAAGCGACTCAGTTTGTAGTGTTCTCAGTGCCACTCAGGAAATTATCATGAGAACAAAATGCCTCAAAGAACGTGTCATCCCGATTTTTCCTTGAGAACAATTTGGTTGGTGGTTAAAGTTTCAACAGATGTCTCAGTCCCTGCTAATCCGTCACGATATGGAACACGGTTTTCCGTTGGCGGTCTCCTCCTGGGATGAACTTTGTTCATGATTAAACCCGTTTATCCCACTAAATCAATGTTGTTGGCAAAGGCCACCGGCCTGTTTTTATTTGGGACTGGTATCCATCTTTGTTCCACATGTGTGACTTATTTTCACGGGCTGCTCGTTTTGCATGGCTGTGAGAGAAAGTTGAGAGCTTTGCTTTTAAAACAGAAAGCTTTTCTCTAACTATTTAGAGATTTCCATTGAAAACTATTGAAACAGGATCTTTATGAGTTGCATACCGGCGATTTGAAGTGAGATTTCAGCATGCATACCTGAACACCGGCCAGGAAATCATAATCTAATTTCAACAGTCATAGATAATTGTATTTTACGCTCGCAGTGAACAGATTACTTGGAAACACCAAATACAAAACAACAGTCTACAAATCAGAAAAAGAGAAGGTATCCAACTGTAAAAAAGAAGAAATGAATAGATAGAAAAGCTGACAATATAAAAAATAAGTAAAGCAAGACGTATCAACAACTTAAATCTCAATATTTTCTGCAATACGTCATTAAATAAAAGTGTAAGGATGATTTTTACTTCTAGCCATTTAAATGCACTTTCTTTGAATAATGTAGTCTCATGAGACGTGTGTGTTGTGTAGGTTTCTGGAGCTAGAGAAGCAAACGCTGTATACCAGAATAAATCATCCCCATCTCGTATCTCAAATACGATCACGCCTGACTTTGGAAGTTTTTAGTTTGTTTTGGTGCAATACCATTTTGATTTATCTACTTTGTTTACTTTTTAATTTACGTTTTCCGAGGTGTCTGAGGGGCTTTGGCTGATAAATTCCCCTCATAAAACCACAGACTTTTATTTGCCTGGGTTCATTTAAAGGTTCAGCATGTAGCATTCAGGGGGATTTATCAGCAGATGTCGAATATATTTTTCCTAACTTTCAATGGTATATAATCACCTGTGGCTAAAAATGGTGTTATCTTAGCTTAGAATGATCCATTTCTATCTACATAGGGAGCGTTTCATCTTTACAGACTCCACCGTGGTGCACCGTCGTGTTGCTACAGCGGAAACAAACCAAACACTGGCTCACATCTTTACCTTAAGGCCACAGTAGTTCTTCATCACACCTTTTTAAATACCTACGATTTAATAATGCAAGGAGACCCTGCAATTACAAATTCCAATGTGATTAAACCTCGTTCTTATTTATAATAAATCAGCCGTCTTGTTTTTTTTGCTATTGAACTAAGACAGAATTAATCAAGAGTTGACGGCATGTTGGCAGCTCTGCGTGGCGTAGCAGGGCTTTTATAATAACATTACCTAATGATATTATTACCTTTCAGATTGTTTTAGCAGATGTAATGTTTACATGCTCACCATATTGAACAATGAGCTCGTTTGAAAAATATTTACAGCGGCAATGAACCAAGGAGAATTAGGGTTATTTCCTCATATTACAACATGTTACAACATATTTTACCATTACATGCATCTCACAACTCAGATCAGATGTATTTTTGCAACCAGAGGACTTGCCCCCTGATGGCTATTGCAGACAATGCAGCTTCATGACACGTCTTCCTTGTTTTGACACGTCTTCACTTATCAGAATAGGAGGTTTCTTCCTGGTTATTATACTAACATTTGCTTGTTAAATGCATGTCCTGAGCGTGGCGCCTGTAGCGTTGATGGGGGGGGCGTGTCCGTTGGAGCGGACCGTTTATTTATAGTTAATGTGCAGCATGTCCAAATTGCACCAAATCTAGAAATGGTATGTATTATTACACATAGTTACATTCAAACCAACGCTTAATTTGGTTTAATCTGCATTAAAATATAGAAACATCTTCACTATAAAACACACGCAATGTGTTCCTCCCAGTGATGCTGATGGTCTGTGAAGAAGGAGGGAGTTTTATCCTCCCCTTCCACCTCTTGGATGACTGAGTAATTTCCTCCCTGGGATCCACCTCACTGAGATGAAATACATGTAGAGAGTGGTTAGAGATGGGGGAGCGAAGGCGGGGAGGAGAGACTGGAATGCCTGGGGTGCATTTTTCCCCCAAATGAAAAGCAGCTGACCGTTCATTGTAAGGCCGCTTGGTTAGCGGGAAGCAGAGAGCAGAAGAAAAGGGAGGAAGTAAATGTTGAAAAAGGAAAAAGAAAGCTCTCTTCTCTGGTATTTAGTGGTGAATTGTTGCCTGTCGCACTTGTTCTGTAGTGGGCTGCGTACAATTAGGGGATTCACAGACACGTCCTCCTTCAACTGAATGTATTGGAACTTGTCATTCAGGAGAAGCTGGATAGAAAAGCCTTAATTGGAACCAGGCTTATTCTGCGTTGAGTCATTTTGATCCGCCATTTGTTTGTTAGGGAGTTAATCATTGACATGCATCTCACACACTACACAACATCTAGGAATAATATACTCCAAGAGGCTTTAACTGTCACTAGTGTGATTCTAGCGGATAGGAAGTGAAACGTTCTGTGGTGCTAACTCAATCTCAGCGGGGTCAATCCATGAAAATTATGTATTCTGATGTATGAATTTGAGTGGGATAGAAGTAGATCAAAGCTGCTATTTTTCCTCAAAAAATGTTTTGTTCAAATTGTTGTACATTGTCAGTACAGCCTGAGAGCAGTAAATGAGCACAATGCTCTGACACTAAAAAAGATCTAATGAATAAATAATCTGGTATCTGTCCCGTAACAGGACTTTGTGGGGGGCGGGGGGGCGTATAAGGGGATCAGCGCAAACTGGTAGCATATTCTTTTGTGTTTGTGCAAACAAAGCCGCTGTTGAATCCTTCTTTCCTGGTTTCTCACACTCATAACTCTATCTTGTCGTTTCTTCACTCAGTCACTTCATTGTATAACAAATGACTCGTAGGTTTTACTTCTCACGCATTTGATTTCAGGGTTGCGAGTTTTTGTGGTTTTGTGGGATACTTTTGTGTTGGAGCTTGTTTCTGATATAGTGTGTCAATTTACATGGAGTAACTATTCATCCAGGAAAACGCCCTCCCTTTATTAGTGATAAAAAATGACACAGGACCAAGACAATGTGCAACTGATACCCGGGTGAGTGAGCCAACATTTGATTTTCACATTTAGTTTTGTGTCACAAGCCGTGTGTCTCTTATTTGCTCGTGTGGTACCTTATTAGATGACATTAGATGGAGAAATCTCCTGTGAATGACGCTCGACGACGGGATCTAATAAAATAAGCTACTGAGCATTGTGTTATGGGAACTATGGGATCCCACGTTTTTTGGGACTAATTCAGGATATTTCAGCCTTTTTATTTTGGCTTTTTATTCTTGTAATCAACAACGTTTTGGTTGGAATTGTGATAGTGAATCCCTAGAAAACAGCTTACATTATGTACAGACACAGAATAAACTTTACAATCGGAGGTATTTTAGCCCAAAACGCAGAGCAGCACCAGCTTGTGGCCTCTGTTATCTGACTGAATCCCCTTCTCCGGGAGTCTTCCTGTCAGCTGTGTGTGTGTGTGTGTGTGTGTGTGTGTGTGTGTGTGTGCACCAAGCTGCTCTCGAACTGGATCACAGTGCACAGTCAAAGGAAGCGCTGCCGATCACATTGTAAGGATTTCTGTCATTTCCTTGTTGAAAGTGACAACCTCTCTGTGTCTTTCTGATACACCTTCAGTGTAAACTCTGTTTGGGTTCTTCACGAGGTAAGGGAGCCAGAGGGAGGATGTTAAGGGTGCGTGTATGTGTCTGTGGGGCATTGAGGCAAAGGTGGATGAACACGAGAGGGGGAGGCTGGGTTGGACCTACAGCTGCAGTCTTTTGCTAGATGGCTGCTTTTAATAATAACAGACTCTTCCTGCACTGTGATATTATTCACCTTTTTTAGGTTTATTTATTTTCATTTATTGTGCAAACAAAGTAAACTCTAACTCTAGGCCTGGCCAGGGTGAATAGGAAGGAGGTCAGGCAGAGGGGAGGAAGGGATGTGGAGATGGGTCAAAGGTCAGTGGACTCCTACTTGTGGCCAGAATAGAATAGTCGCCTTGTGAGGAGGGCAAATGCACAGTGGGAAGCGGTTAGGACAAAACATGAGAAGAAGGCTGGGAAGTCTCCTTGGGAAACAACAACAAACACTCAAATTGATTTTTACACATTCATTGAGTCGGCGATCGTCCCGTACACACACACAGTCACAGATGGGGACATGTGGTGGTCACCCCTGTGCGTCCTGTTAAAATGTCCATCCATGCATATGGTGTCCCATATGAGAGACGGCGGCGCGCTAACTCTCCGATTAACCCAGTCGACTGGAGAGGTCTCGTTTAGTCAGGACAAACAATAGCCTCTTATTGGTGGGGGCGGTGGTGCAGTGGCGTCCTGCGCGTTTGTGTTTATGCCTTTCAATGACTTCATTCAGACTGTAGGAAATCACTGGGACACAGACGGGGAGGCCAGACGGCTCGTACTCGTGTGTCTCGTCTGAATGGAAGGCTAACAGACAGACACTCGAGCGACTAATGACGGTCTGTCCATCCAGCCGCCTGTCAGTGCTGCGGCCTGTCTGACTCTGAGCCGCTCTCCGACCCACACCACCAATTAAAGTGTCCAAGTTCTGACGTTTCTTCTCCAACTAACCAAGCTGAAAAACGTAAAACATATTATATAAAAAAATGTAATTGTAAATAAGATTATGGATAAAAAAAAGTAAATCTAGTAGATCTAAAAGTATCTGACCAAAAAAGACAATGAAATTGGCATTAAATAGATGTGAGGCTTTGTTGTTGTTGTTGTCTATAATGTCCAATGCTTTAGACTCTGCACATGCATGTCAGGGAGTGAGCATGTGCACTGAGCACATGCAAACACAGTTCCATGTGTACATGAGGTAATACTTGGAGGGCTGAAGGTGAATGCCGGTGTAATCAGAATAGAAATCAGTGTGTGTGTCTATAGAAGTCTCTGCAGGTAATAGTTTTTGACTTCAGAATTTGAGGAGAAAAACAGCCTCTCCGTTATCTTATCCAGCTGGAATGTCCGTCACAGCAGAGAGTCTGGAGGGATTTATCTCCATAATATAACATTACCCAACGCGCGCTGAGCTGCTCAGTGTAAACGCTTCCATTCTAAAACCTATCCATTATCTGAACTTTGTAACTCAGCATTTTGATAAATACCCCCTTTCAGGGACCTTACTTGAACAATGAGTTTCATGTCATCGTCAAGCAGTAGGTGCTTTCTTTCACACTGCTGTGTGTGTTGCAGTTACATACATTATAAGGAATTGTCTTTCGGTGGAATCTCATCTGATTAAATAATATAATAACATATCCCGAAATACACTTACAATACAGTCCAGTCATAAGCTGATCCAAACATTAAGCTCCATTAACCCAGAATACAAAAGTATCAATCAGCTCAGGGCAGAATTTTCTCTGTATAACGATGGTGGAGAATAATTTGTGACGGAACCCAAATATTAGTGCAAATAAATTGTACTTCCTGTATCTCCCTGGCAGACAATGAGTACATGTAATGTTGTCTATGTATTGAGTGACTCCCCAGAAAACATGTTGGGCAATAACTTGTGAAAGAGGATTTGCATTGGCAAAGACATTCACGAACTTAATAAATGAAGTTGTAACTTGGCAACGTTGTGTTTTCAGCGTGTTTCTTTTCCCCCAAGTGGCCAAACTAATTAAATAACTCCGCCAAAGAGATGGGATTGGTCTGGCTGGACTATCAAAAGTAGAGGTCGGGGCTGAAACTAAGGTAGGGCCTTTTAGCACCTCCCTTGAAGGTTCCTAGAATTCCTGTGAAATTAAAAATGACGGGGCAAAAATGCCTCTGATAATTAGAAGAAACCCTGCAGCCAACTGTAGACGGAACCAACACAAACACACACCACTGTGTTGATAAAACATACGCAACACTGCATTTTTAAATATACTTGTTGGATGATCTTTATCCTCTTAAGGGCCTTTTTAGCCGTGGGTGTAAAAGAAAAAGATGTAGAGTGACAGTGGGTTATTTAAAACATCGCTGGCCATGTTCTCATGTATGTGTGTGTATTTGTATGCTTTGATGTCAAAGTGTGTACATCTATGTGCATGTGTGTGTGTGTGTGTGTGTGGCTGCACTTTCTGCACGAGCGTGCCCGTTTTGCCTGTGCGTGCTAATGAGTGTGAGGCAGGAGATTATGCGTGTGTCTCTAAGGGAACAGGGACTGTTCCCAGGAGCTGCAGTGCCAGAGCTGAGGGGGGTATGTGTACACCCTGACCCCAGCTTTCGGGGGTCCCGGTTGCCTGTCTGAAACCATTTCCCTTCTTTGTCGCCCATTAGAGAGACCAAAGTGTGACGCGCATGTGAACGGCCGAGTCCATTTGCATGGGTCCCGCAACACGCTGAAACAGAAAATAATCAGCGAGAGCCGCGTCTCTGGATGAGCTGGCAGGGCTGCCTTTAACTCTCTAATTCTGGGTCTCCCCCCCCACACACCTCTCCCCGTTACCGATGTCTCCCCAAGCGACTCCCAATATACTCCAGCCATCCCCCCCAAACAAACAAACTCTGAGCGCCGCGTGCATTGCTAATGATGGGAAACAATTATGGGCTCACAAAAGGGAGTGTCCCGCCCGCTTGGTGCAGTATTTACATAGTAGTTTGAGGTTAAACGCGCGGAGCCCGGGTTTCTGGTTGGTGCAAGAGGACTTACATAGACAGGCCGGCTGAAGAGATCTTTCTTTTGTCTTGCTTTGTAAAGAACGATGTTGGAAGTTAAACCCTTAAAGTAGAGTGAATTTCAATTAGGGTATCCTCGTGCACAATATACCCCTCAGACCTTGTTTCACCCATTCTACCCCCGGAAACAACCGGTGTCCGCGGTGGATTTGAAATAAAAATAATTATAAGTAAAGTGCATAATCTTCACATTCGAATTTTTCTGATGTTTTCTGCCCATTTCTTCGAAAATCTGTATCGTATATATTATTTCCCTCTGAAATATAACAGAGTAGAAGTAGAATCCGCATCGCTCACAAAAAAATGAATCACTTGTGTGAGCGAGTATTTAGAATTTTAAACATCTTTAGCTGTTGAACTCTTATTAATGACTATTGTGTAGACAAAAGAACTTCTCAGGTATCTCTTCAGTTTACAAAATCGACACGGTTTCATAAGGGACAATAAAAAAAACGTGCAGTTCGTGTCTTTTCTCCAATTATATACATGGCAGTTGCATCCAAAACAGATGATTTCAAATGCCGACTGAAACTCCCTTTCCTGGCTACTTGATGACTGTTTTGGGCAACTAAGAAGGTGGTAGAGAGTAGACACTTTGACGAAAGCGATATAAAGAAGGTGTTTCTCTGACTCTTGCGGCCGGGTCATATTCTTTCTGCTCATAGCATTGAGTCCTTTTATATTGACAGTAGATCCATGAACTGGTCCACACGTGTCATTCCAGAGGTATCGATTCCTGAAAAGTGGTGACTTTTTGACAGAAATGTCCCTCCCTAAAAGACAGAAATTCGGACTGACAGACACACACAGGTCCAAAATCACATTACACACTCAACAGTACCGTTAAACCCACTTATCACCCCATTTCCAATCCCCTGAAATCCATTTCCAGATTCCCAACCCAGCAGGTGCCAGCTGGAGCCTTGGCATGGCGGCGCCTTGGATAACGCTGTGCGTGGATGCCAGGCAAAGACTTCCAGCCCTCCCCAGGAAAGCCCCCTTGCCAACATGGCGCGTCCCGCTCAGCCATGGTCATTGTTTCAGCCTAACTAGATTAAGCTAATCGTGTTATGTGGCGGTGAGGCGTAGCCGGGGGACGGAATGATGGGTCGGCTGTGCTGCTGTTGCCATGTGGCTCAGAAATACAAACACTGAACCGTCAAATAGAGTTTGATAGACACCAGAGGCAATATTGGTCTGTTTACTTTCATAAACAACCAAATGAGCTCCCGAATTGTGGAGAACCACAGATTGGGAGAATATGTGATGCACTCATACAGTATGTTATTCAGAGCTCCGCCTGCAGATTCGGAATGCTTTTCAAACGTTTGACAGATTTCTGTCCACTTAAATTTACTGAGATTTTTGTTTCTTTCATGAAGGACAATTATTTAAGCTGACTTTTTCTCGAGTGATATTTTTAGTTTTTCTGTCATCTGTGCCACAACACTGGGAAGGCTTCCATGATCCCCAGCTGTCAAATTCCAATGGCTTTGGTGATCATTTAATTGTTCATGTCGTGCCATACTAAGATAATTATGTTTTTTTGTCCATCGCTTTATTTGAGGGCCAAATGCCTGGAAAAACAATTACATTCCTAAACATAAGCCAGCCATTTTAATAATCCAATATTAGCATGGAGTGCCCGAGAAAAACAGTCAGCTGCTAAAGTGACTGTTTTTCAGTGCGTTGCATTTAGCTGGGAACTTCTTTATTATTTTATTCCTTGTTTCAGGTCACATCTTTCCTCTAGTTATTATTATTGTTTATCTTCAGAAAATTCCATTCTGAAAATAAAAGAACTGTGACTGCAGGTGCATATTTACTACTGCCAGTGAAAGACTGAGTTGCATCATGGGAAGTGTGGGAGCCAATGTTTCGGAGCTTAAAAGTCTGGATATCTTTTTTATATATGAAGGCTATGTATTAACTGGATCCTGCCCTGCCTGGAAATTGGACATTATGGGAAACAGATGGGGCTTTTCTTTTGCTCAGTCAGTTCCTTCTGGTAATAACAGAGGACAGCCAGTGAATTGAGGAGTGAGGGAAGCCCAACAGATACTCAGTCTGGTTTATCATTCAAGTGTTAGGTCTGCACTGTGATTGCACACCCCAGCCCACTTTTCCAACACGTTGCCCTTTAGAATGAAGGAGTAGAGAAAAAAAGGTGTCGTTAGTGGTTTAAATAAATAATGTTAATATACTGGGGTTCTTAGTCTGGGAATTCTTGCAACACAGGATTTTCCTTGCTGTGCTTTGGTATATTTCGTGTCCTAATGAAAAAGCCTGTGAGTACTCTCCCGATAGGCCCACCGCACGGCGACTTTTACTCCTGTCCAGCACACACACACACACACACACACACACCCCATATGGAAGCCTCACGGCTGGACGCTGAACTGGTACATCCTGCTTGGAAACATCCACATAACTTCATTTTTATCTCTTAATAAAAAATATTTACTTTAAGGGGGGTATGAAATGTATTGTGAGTCTCCATAATGTTACCTGTGTCTTCTGGTGATATTACTGCATTCTCTTTAACTGTCACGGTCGAGCCAAAGGCCAAAAAATCTCAGTCAGTGTTGTACTTGCCTTTGTCTAATTAACCCTGACTCTGTTAACTGGTTTACAATGAAGTACTTTATAACTACAGTATTGCAATGTTGCAAAGTCGTGTGTGGCTTACAGGGGCATTAATTGGGGCGGAACTTCCAAGTATAACACGAGCTGAACAAAAACCGCGCAGAAAAGATACCGCACGGTCAGCGATGGGACGAGGGACAAACAGAAACGCGATGCCGGTCACTCGTAAAGACACGGGGGGACAAAGCTTGACGTTCCTGATTGCTCTCTAGCATCCCTGAATGCCGTGTTTTCAAACCCTCCAGGAAAAAGACTGTTGGAGGGAGGAAAGTGGGTCTAGAGGAAAGACAGCCGGCTGCAGACAGACATAGAGGGAAGTTTAGTGGGGTGAGAAGCTCCGGCAGGGAGTTACGTAACACACCTGCAAGGAGGGAAATGAGATGACAGGAAAAAGATGGACAGGAAGGAAATAGGAGGGTGACAGACTGAAAGGGAAACAGCAGATTAGTGAACAGACAGACACTGGCCTTACTTTTATTACATCTCATTTTTGTTCTGCCAATTCAAGTTCTTACAACCTCCTTTTTGGGTAAATTAAAAAGGACCGTATGAGCATTTAACGTTAAGTGTCACGTCTGAGATGAATGTGAGAACGAATGTATCTGTAACATTGGCAAATATTTGTATTCCTACTGCGAATGTCTTTCTTGCCATACACCTTTTAAAAAAGGTCCAAAACGACTCAACCTACCTGGAGCCATTGAGGTCCAACGCTGACATTCCACCTCTTTTGTTGTTGCTTGTTTATGTGCAGCCGGAGGAGTTGGAGGCCCTTCATTCCCATACGTTCCGGGTGAAGACTTTCAAGAAGGCCAAGCACTGCGGCGCCTGTCAACAGACCATCAGCCAAGACGGACTCATCTGCCGAGGTCAGTCCCCTGTGTCCCGAAACTCTGATTTACAGATGTACTCTAGGACACGGGGACGTCACAGCTGGGTGTCCGGGGATTATGGGGGCCAGGCAGTGCCCGATCAGAGGGGAAACAGGGGAAACATTCTACCAGAAAGGATGGTAAAAGACTGCATTCTCTCTACTGACCAGCAGAGGACGACTCCTGTGATTGCAAAAACAATTGTCAGACTTTTCAGTTCTATGGGAAATAGTGAGCATACTGTATCACCATACTTGAGGCTTCATAGCGGCAGTCCACAATCCAATGAGGGTACAATGACTATGTCCACTTATTATATACAGTCTATGTTCAAAATGCTCTTTTTTAAGATTGAAATCTATATATCTATTGTTTATTTTAAGACAATGTTGAAATATTGTCACCAATACTCCGTTCCAAAAGCCCTTTTTTTCAATTTAGAAGCCCACTGGGCGTAAAATCGTACCACATCCGTACTGACTTTCAGGGCCTGACGTTCGCTAGGACAATTTAAGCCTAAATGTAATCTCTAATGAATAATTGCTTAAAATTAAGCAATTGAGCAAGACAATAACTATGCAGACTAAACTCAGTTGTTTGATGATGAAGATTCCCAAGTCTCGAGCACTGAGAGCATTTGCACTAACAGCTCTAACTTGTCGGGACAATGAAGGCAATATCTATTACTGCAGCCATCAGTGGTCTGAAAAAGGGGTCATCCGAGGTTACCTGGGGTCGTCTCCGTGTCAGGGTTTAGTCAATTAAGTGACAGGGGAGGGGAAAAGAAAAGGCCAGAGGTGAACAGCTTCTCACTTTCCTTAATGGTGTTTACTGAAAAGAGGCAATGCAGTTGACAATGATGACGATAAGAGATTAGCTTGGTTTGACTGATGCAATCAATTTATAGGATAGAACTGGGTGCATGTTTTTTGTTTCATGGTTCCTGACTAAATGTTGCTTTCTGTTAAACTTTACATGCCGGGAGTCCCAGTATCAAGCAGTTTTTTCTACTGTTTTTAAAAATGTATGTACCCGGTTGGGTGCGACTGAAGTATAATGTTGAACAAAAAGCCGGAAAGCTGGAAAGTGAACGAGATTCATGAATAGACTTTTAACATGGCCACCATTTTCTGAACAGAATGCAGTAAACCCTTTCAGTCTTGTGCTCAAAGGGGGCTGGAACCAAATCAGAGAAAACGTGACCCAGGTCTGCTCAACACATGATGTTGTAGTGGAAATGTCTGGTCTCAGACTGATAACGCGTGAAACCATGCGGAAATGGCTGCATGTTTGGTTTGGCACACCAATATTAAGCTCGCAGCTTCCCAAACCTGACACAGAAGGAGTGGATGTTTGAAGGGCGCAACTTAGAAAAACAAGAGCATTCTCTGCACGCTGCTAACATCTTGGACCCTAAAAGCAATTTAAAACAATGACATTTCATTTTCACACTGTACTGTGTGTAGGCCCATCCTTGGAAAGTGATCAATTTGACAGATTAACACCTATGCATGACCCTGCATGGTTCCATCTGCTCTTGCTACATAGTGCATTTTACCCTCATGTAAAGTCCTTTGCACACTCCCCCACAATCACACCTAAAAGTTTCTCAGTGCAACCTTAGTCTGCCGTGGTTTCCCCTCGATCTGTTTATGTGCCTTGTGCAAGGGCACCTTAGAGATGGTAATGACGGACAGGCAAGTGGTTCATTTTTATTTCTCTGCACGGATTTAACCGGCTGGTCAACGAATCAAACCGACAGCCTCTCTCAAAGTCTGTGCCGCAGGTGCTATACAAATTGGCAAGTGCGCCAATATTTAAAATGCTTTGTTTCTTAATTGACTGAAGTGCTTACCCGGCCACATTTTGATATCACTCAGTCTAAGCTGGTAGTTTAGTTGTCTGATTGTCTGGGAAAAGGACAAAAGTACTGACTACAGCCATCACCTCCCTCTTATTCTACTGCCTTAAAGAAGGCCTATAAAATGAAAGCAGTTCACCACCTGCATTTACTCTGCATTTTACTCTGTGATCTAAGTGAGTAAAATGCTTGAGTCCAGATGTGCGTGAGTCCAGATGTTCTTGTTGTTGTGCATTGGGCTTTGAATGACATTACGTCTTTGTTTTATCATAATCAGTGTACTTATTTTGTGTAGCATATCTGTATCAGGTGTAACTTCTGAAGTGACTTCTTTACCATTTCAAACTGTCCTTCAGCCTCTTATTAGCAGTATTCATACCCACAAAACATAAATAAAGAAATCAGTTAAATTCATGGAAAATACATACATCAAATTTTTCAAAGAAAAAGTAATATATATTTTGGTTCCACAAATAACCCTTGCTGTTAAATCACTCTGACAAGTAATGTTCACTTGTGTGTGCAGACAGTCACTTAAACGCTCTCGTAAAATGATACAAGACAGCACCTGGGGCCCACACTTGTAGACCTGATTTATTGGGGAAATAAACCCCAGTGACAAAGCGGCATTTAAGTCTATTCTGATTTAATTGACCCTGGCTTGCTTTTCTCTCTCTAGTCATGCCTATGTTTGGTCATGTGATACGAGCAAACTGTGTGTGTGTGTGTGTGTGTGTGTGTGTGTGTGTGTGTGGCTGTACTGGATTTAAGAGGACAGCCAAGAGTGCTCAACTTCTGATTCACAAAACTCTCATCAGCTGTGGCTTCATGTCCAAGGGATGCACAGGATAGAATGGGAAGGAATTTTCCCCACTAACTATTTTCCAGGAAGTGAATGAGCTAATGCCACAAAATGTACAGAAGAATCTGGAAAGTTTTATACCCGAGGTCAACGTATAAAGACAGATTTCTGTGACCCCTCCACCCCCTTTAGACAGACAGCCCCTCCCATCTGCTGCCCTTGTTTACAAACATTCTCACATGGTCTCGTAATGACACAAGCACTTGCACTTCCTCTCTCTTTAGCGGTTGCCAGGATACACGGTGTTAGTTACTTTAACAATGGCGTGTTGACGCAAGTCAGCGCCGCAATTTTCCAGTGGAAAAAAAAGGGAATGTTTGGAGGACCGGTCCTGAGGGCAGGAACTGCCTTTCACATTAATTTGCTGTAATGAAGTTGTGGTTGAATGAAGGTTTTGTGTGCAGGGGGCTAAAACCTTATTTCTCTCCTCAGCAGCGTGTGGAATCTGTTTCCTCCTCCTTCCCACAACTGCTGCATGTAGCTTTTGTAAAGAACATCTTACAGTGAAAGGCCATTAATAAACCCGCCTTCAAACAAATCTACAAAGACTGTGCTTTTTCAGTGAAGGGTGCAGCTCCAGCGCTCCGGGGAGGTGGAGGGGGGTAAACACACGCCGGTTTGTCCAGCATGTGTTCAGCGAGGGGGAGGGAAGGTTGTCATTGCTTGCCAGGTGGGTGTTTTTTTGTATGTAGAAATACGTTGGGGTACTCGTCGTGCAGCAAGTACCACGGGCTGTATACTTCATATCACACACACGCTAAAAAGTATGGCGCATGTACAGTGCTCAGGCGCACAGACATAGCGATCCACTCATTGGTGCCTTCCTCGCTTCACCAAGTCATTAGTCCAATAAGAGGAGCAGGTGGATGAGGACGAACATCGGTTTTCTTTGGATGATGGATAGTCACTGTCTCCCAGTCTAACATCATTATCCTAATGCACTAAAGAGACCAGACATTGGCTGTCCACTCAGCCACAGGCTAGAAATTCAGCTTCTTCTTCTTGCTTGAACATGCTTGGGAAACTTTCCACAACCGTCCCGCCTTCAGGTCAGCTTCTCTGACACAATGTCCACTGGCACATCGGTGTCAAACATTCATGGGATTTGTGGTAAGTGCCAAACAGTTCTAACCCAGACCCTGCAACCGCAGCGCTGTTGGTCAATGCATTCAGGCCGCCACCTGTGGGATGAGTTTCAACACTGCAACATGTGTATGTCTCCAGCACATTTGTTTTGTTCACACCGAACAGTAATAGTAGCAGTACACAGACAGTATTTCACTACAATCAACTTTAATTGTTTTGTAATTTAGTTTAAACTCTAAATTATTAAACAATTGTCATACCTTTTCCATGTTGTACACATCGCTTTTAAAAGATTTAATTCTTAATGTTCAAAGTGTATGATTAATCTTGCCAAAAGCAGTGGAGGGTTAGTTTCCTGACAACAGGGAAAAGTTCTCCTGCTGATGAAGACAATGTGATATGATTAAGTCACTGTCAGTAATTGAGTCTTTCATGAGACAGAGTAAGTATCAGTATATTGGTACTTGCCATATGTACAAGTATGCGCTTCAGATGATGTAGTCAAAGTTCTCTCTTTATACTTTATAAGAAATGAAAGATGAGACCCAGATGATCTTGCACTATAATCTGCCAAGCTGCTATTCCTCTGAGCTGTAGCTTGTGTCACAGCCACCAGGAGGCAGCAGAGTCCTTTGTTCCTCACAGAATACTTCTATCCATCTGCAGCGGATTCATTTGTACGCTTCTAAATATTTCAGCACATACCTCACAGTAATTGTCTGTGTATTGGGCAACTGCAGTTTGAATGAAGGGAAACAGCTGCTTAGACTGAACAGAGTCAGACTAAAACCCACCCTTGAGTCATAAAATGGACAGACAGATAAACAAACAGAAGTCATGTTTAGTCAGGTTGAAGCAAACAAATGACAGAGATCACAGAAGGATTCCATGGGAAGTCTTACTCAGGATTTAATCTGCTGTCCCGCAATGTGTTTGGGGGAATCTCCCATGTTAGGAAAGCCTTAGCAGCTGGATGAAGGTGGGGTCGGACCCACAGAAAGCCAACACTGCAGGGACTTTAGTTGGGAAAATGCGTGGGCTGAATGATGACATCCCTGTTTCAGTCTGATGATGGATAATTCATTAATAACATTATCACAGAAGAGAGACACCACAGAGCGTGTAGGCACATGAAACTTATTTATTTTTCAGCGGTTAAGACTGGAGGGTTAGTCACGAAAGGTCATTAGCTGTTCACGGTCACTCTTGTGGAACAGCTGAGAAGCTCTAATAAGTCTGCATGTCTCAGAGGATATGTCACATGACCTGGACGCCGGTGTGGAACTATACATACCTTCCAGACAGGACACGACACTTTTGTTCATAGTAGGATGTATATAGCAATAGATGGAAAAACATTTTAAAGTTGTTTTTTTTATTCTAAAGCCTTCTCTAAATTAACAAGTAATCACTTCAGACAGCAGGTATTTTCAGTGTGGCTAATCTCAGCCACAATCGCATAGATCAAACTTTGACACTCAAAGCTAAACATTTTTTTGCAGTTCATTACATAAGTATTTGAGAGTATCAGAAAAGCCAAACTTAATATTTGGTACAAAAACCTTTGTTTGCGATTACAGACATCATACTTGTCATAGTCTTGACCAGGTTTGCACCCACTGCAGCAGGGATCTTGGCCCACTCCTCCATACAGACCTTCAGGTTTCGGGTCTGTCGCTGGGTAACAGACTTTCAGCTCCCTCCAAGGATTTTATATTGGCTTCAGGTCTGGAGACGGGCCGGGCCTCTCCAGGACCTTGAGATGCTTCTCACGGAGCCACTGGCTGTGTGTTTCAGGTCGTGGTCTTGCTGGTAGACCCAGCCACGACCAATCTTCAATGCGGGTGGAATGGTGTTCTTGGGGGTTGTACTCATCCTTCTTCCTCCAAACACTGCAAGTGTTTAAGACCAAAAAGCTCTATTTTTTCGACCACATGGCCTTCTCCTATACCTCCTCTGGTTCATCCAGATGGTCATTGGCAAACAGACAGGCCTGGACCTGCGCTGGCTGGAGCCGGGGGGCCTTTCTGGCGATGCAGGATATTAATCCATGACGGTGTAGTGTGTTACTAATGGTTTTCTTTGAGACTGGTCGCAGCTCTCTTCAGGTCGTTGACCAGGTCCTGCCCTGTAGTTCTGGGCTGATCCCTCACCTTCCTCATGATCATTGATGCCCCACGAGGTGGCATCTCGCACGGAGCCCCAGACCGAGGGAGATTGACCGTCATCTTGAACTTCTTCCATTTTCTAACAGTTGCGCAAACGGTTGTTCTTCTCCCCGAGCTGCTTGTCTGTTGTCCTGTAGTCCATCCCAGCATTGTGCAGGACTACAATTTCATCCCTGCTGTCCTTACGCAGCTGTCTGGTCTTGGCCATTGCGGAGAGGTAGGAGTCTGTTTGACTGAGTGTGTGGGCAGGTGTCTTTTATACAGGTAACGAGTTCAAACAGGTGCAGTTAATACATGTAATGAGGGGAGGACTTTCTAAAGACAAACTAACAGGTCTGTGGGAGCCGGAATTCTTACTGGTTGGCCTGTGAACAAATACTTATTTCATGCAATAAACTACAAAATATATTTTTTAAATCTTACAATGTGATTTGGGGGATTTGTTTTAGATTCCGTAACTTACAGTCGAAGAGTACCTATGATAAGAAATGACAGACTCCTACATGCTTTGTAAGTGGGGAAAACCTGCAAAATCGGCAGAACAAAATGTACTCATCCCAGGAATAAAAGCAAAACAATGAAATGTGTCATTTTTTGTGTAGACTTCACAGATCAAAATCTCAAAACCTGTAAATATAATAATCCACTCATCCATGACAACACAGACACAAAACATTCAAAAAGACAAATGAAATACAACGCACATCATTTACAACATTGTCTTAAGCACAAAAGTGACACTTTTTTTCCCGTTATCACACATCAGTTAGTTATTTCCCGTATTGAAAACATGTATGGACATCTGCAATCTGAATGAGTTTGAATTAAGTAAATGTTTTTTCCCGCTATAGAAACTTTCATAGCACCACTGACATACAAAAATCCTTAAGATGAGGTTTCAAGTAGCTATAAAAGATGCATAGTAATTAGGTTTGGGGGTTTACAACCTGTAAAGGGTTTTTTATTAGAGACTTTTAATATAATAGTTAAAAGTAGGAAGTAAACTCATGTAAGTCTGCTTGTGTCTTTGGCCCAAGTAGCATAACAGTATTACAACGGTGCGAGTTATTCAAGGATGAGAATTGTGCAATAACACATCAGACTACATTTAAATACAATAATAAATGCTTTTGGTAGGTGTCATCTGACAGGACTGTGTATGTACAATGTGTGTGCACGTGTTGTGATTGTGCCCCAGAAAGAGAGGAAAAGTGATGGAGTGAATAACGGGGTGGATTCTCCGGCCCTGCCCCTCGGATTGTGTCCAGCGTTACAAAGGGTCCAGCCCAGCCCTGTGGGAGCATAAGCTCACTCCAAGGGACCCGGGGGAGGAAATCACCCACACACACACACACCCACCTCCATCCTTTCTCCCCCTCCGCCCTCCCACCGTTGTGTTGTGTAGCATACCTCAGACCCACAGTCAGCAACTCGGTGTCCACACTCCTCATCATCTCCTCTTGTCGACCCGGCTGTCCTCTGATCAATGACTAATGTGAGCAGTTGTTGCTCTCCCACTCGGGTTATTCACCCTTTTCATATTTTCGCCAACCTCTTCTCTTCTTCCTCCCCTTCATCCGTCCCTCCACCAGGAACATTTCTGCTCTGTTTATTCTGCGAAGCTGCGACTTCCTAAGAAGGTAAAGCCCATGCGGGGTTCTCTGGGCCGGGGCGCTTTCACACCCAATATGGATGTCCTGCTCCTTCCCATGTGGCCCACGAGGCGTGTTGTTTACTGGGGAATCACGTGCTGGGAACGGTGCCCTGTTGGACGTTTTCTTTTTTCATGCTTATCAAGCAAACGGCCAAGAATGTTCAAATGTCACATCTGTGAGAGCATTCCATGTGACTCACGTTGCATCAAGACTTATGAAAAGCTTGGTGCAGGCCTCAGTGTGCTTTCTCTCTCTCCATATCTCCAATACAATAATAGAGCACACTTATCCTGGACAAAGACAGTTTAAAATAGTAGTGCCAAAATAATTCATCTGTTGCCGGGTTAGATAATCATCAAATGTTTTAGCAGAAATGCAGAATTATTCAGTATATTATTAACTGGTCCAAGTTCCTCAAATGATCGATATAGCTGGTTCCTCAGTATTTTTTAGCATCATTAATGGAATATCTTTACGTTTTGCAACCACGTCTCACCAATCAAGCTTTTGAAGACGTCGCCGTGTGCTCTTGTGACGGCTTATCCCAATTGATTTAATATCACAATATTAAGACTTCTAGACAAAACGATGGATCCCAAAACATGAAGAAAATATGGAAACGTTTTCTGTTATGCTTGTCAGAGTCTTTCCTCATTGTGTGTCCCCCACTAGTTGTCTATAAGATCTCCATTCGGTGTGACGCTGGGAACTGAAGTGCTTTAGAAGACTTGGAACTGTGTATTCCAGTAGGACTTCATGTGCCACCCACATTTGAAGGCCTCTAATTTAAAAGTCAAACTGACTTTCAAATGTTACCCCCCAAGAGCAAATATAGTCCCGCATGTGCTGAAATAGAAACGGACTGCCCCATCATGTAATGACACATTTGGCTCTGAAAAGGAGGCTTCTCACACTCCTCGTCTTGCAGATGTACATGAAACAGGGAGCATCATTTTGCCTTATATGGTACACGAGGAGGACGATGTCAATCAAGTAAATCTCCTCAAAATGAAGGAGTGATGTTGGATGTGTGGAACAAAACCAGAACCAAACAAAAGTCCGCTGAAAAAGGTCGAAAAGCACACTTAACCTTTAACCCCCAATACGGCGCAAGCTGTTTAGAAGAAGCTACACATTTTGTTGAGCAATAATAAAGGGTTTAAAACATTTGTTTGTTTTAAACACAATGTTAGAAATGTCGATAGCTGATGAATTCTTGTTCTTGTTGTGAAGTCATTCAAAACAATCCAAGCATAAGTGCTAAACGTCTGTTGCAATTGAACTCAAATATCAGCTATAGACTGTATATAAGAGGTGGACGTAGTTGACGTGACAGCCATTGCTGTGGACTACTACTATATCTGTATTTTAGCTGTGGCTATTTTTTGGCCTCTTAATATCACATGGCGAATGCTGAGTTAGACATTTGTAGGCAACTGGAATCTGGAACTGGAAAAGCCTCAAACACAGACAACTCCCAGTCTGTCCGTAGCGACACCACGGTAACGACAGCGTCAATCACAAGATAGTCCCGCTCTAAGGCATACCTATTTTAATCTAAATAATGTACTGAATTAACATCATGCTGGTCTCAATCGCTAATGAGACCCTTCTGGTCAGTAAAGTGTGTAAAAAAGAAAGTTTTAATGGCAATGGCTACTTCTGCATAGCTTCTCTTCTGAGGTCCGCAGGTGGCCTCCGGATATTTGCTCAATGAGAAGCACAGAAGAATTCTCAAGTTTGAACGCTGGACGTCTGTGTTAATACGCCCCAAACAGCCAGTGAAGCGACTGCACAGACGATAGCGCTGAGCTAGCTGGCAACCGTCGCGCTGACTGTGTGCGGGATTGAACCTGTGTATTTGCGTTCGGCTCAGCCCCTCTCTTCCGTTTCCTCACGTCTCTGTACGTTGATGGAGCCCATTCGTCAAAGCCCCGGTATGAGCGGGATTTGTTTTGGCTCAAGTTGAAAAAGGTTCAGCTCACGTGGTCTCGTCTTGCCCACGCAAAGTTGTTCAAAATGCGACTTTCCAAAGACCTTGAAAAAAAGAATCCTGCCCTGAGAGGATAAAAATTCCATAATGCCCACCAGAGCACATGGTTCCAGGAACAAAAGGCCGTGTGTGATAATTATCTCGTGTGATTAAGGGACATACATCAGAGAGAACGCAGGGTGTGAGAAGCACACTGTGTATCTGGGGCATATACATTCATATAGGCTACGGAAAACCTACGACACAACACAACCTCCACTCACGCAATGTATACCAATGACAACTAATCACAATAGATATTACACACGCTTTGAAAAATGTGTCTGGAGACAGGAAGAATAACTCGTTACATAAGGTGTAGGGCGTTCCAGTGAAAGCATACAAACTCCTCCTTTATTTGGAAAGCTTACGCCTCGGCACGCTGGGCTGTGTTTTGATTCTCTGTCCCGCAATTTATGAGCTGCTGGTCCAGGTGCGCTCACTATTGACCCTTATTTGTAGATCCAGGGGGGGCCCGCACAGAGAGAGGGCAGCGGGGCAGAAGGGAAGCTGCAAAAAAATGTGTTGAAATTCAACAGTAGAACGATGTCTTTTATATTTTTTGCACTAGATTTGTATGAATTACATAAGACTGGGGACGGTTACAGAAGAACTTTAGCGCTTCAGTTTTCTGTTCTCTCATCAGTGTTGTTTCCAGCCAATGCAAGCAACTAAACCCACTGCATAACTCGCTGCTCGGCATCAAAAAGCCTGCACACCAAGCCACCAGCTAGCCGGTGACCGCAGTGCAGCATTTAGCGGCCAAAGAGCCACATAACGGTGTCCAAAACAAAGCTGTTGAGCAACTATTGGACTTACACTTACCAGTTGGTCAGGAACATGAGTCCAGTAGATGCCGGTGGTATTCTTTATTTGGATTTGTAAATATAGAAGTGACTCTATTGGGTTGTTGTGTGTTTTGTCATGCGAGCAGCAGTGTTGTGTGATTGGTCGGTCCTCCACCGGCCAGAAGGAAATATCTCATTAAATATTTGATGGATTGCCGTGATTTAGCAAAGATATTTGAAGTTATAGTCTCTATTTAGTTCTCTTTGGCGGCACATATGAGCTGTAATTGCTGGGTTTCAGGCCCTATGGCCACAATCACCTAGTTTATAATACTGCAAAAGCTATGCTTTCATCAGTTGGCCATACGTTGAATCCCCATTTAAGGTCCCCAATTAAATTACTTTGGTAATCACGTGACTTTCCATCTAGTACAAACAGCAGGCCTGAGTTGTATATATTCCAGTGTATATGTCCACATCTAAAGTAGCTTAGAAATAATATTTAGTTAACATGTTCGTGGTCTCTCTGGTGAGTCCTTACATTTTCATGTGGAAACACTCACATTCTTCCCCTCTTTGATCATTTGTGAAACCTCATGACATCTACTGATGGATTAACAGTTCAGTTTGACATGCGATCAGAATCATGACAAGCTAAACCAAGATGCTGTTCATGGTAAAAATGAGCGTATTACTACTTGTTTATTGTGAGCATGGTGCTTTAACATCCAGAGACATTATGTGTTGTATTGTATTGCCATTGGACATTGTTCTGTCCCAATGTCCCAATCAAAGGGCGAAGGTGGACTATTGCACGTGTGCGTAACAGAGCCAGGACAAATATCAGAAATTGTTCACTGGACAGATATTCTTTCAGTCTGGAAAACAAGTGCTGTGCTGAGAGGAAAGTGATGTTCTTTGTGGAACATCTGTGGATCTCTCTGTGAAGCTCTGCTCTCTCATGGTGAATACAAAATGTCCAAGCTTGTCTACCTACCTGTCGTCATTCATCTCACCTTCACGTGTCATGTCCAACTCTGCTGATCACGATCTTTAAGTGAATTAAACCACAGATGATATTTGACTTTGATCACAGAACAAACACGCTGGAATGTGTACTAACCTCTCACTTTTTCATACTTCCTTGACAACTACTTAATGTCATGATTCATGCTGGGCCACAGTGTTTGGATTGGTCCACAATATTTGGGAGATTTTTATGAGCTGTGAAGTTAATTCCATTTTTTCTCTCTGTTTTCTCTAGTGTGCAGAATAGCATGCCACAAGAAATGTGAAGTCAAGGTAAGAGTTAAACCACACACCTAAAGACACAAAGGGGATAAAAAAAAAAAGAGGCGTGATGCATCAGATGGGCTTTTACTTTCCACGTGAAAAAAACACAAGAAAGGCCCCTAAACCAACCGAACTTCCACTTTAAAATCCATTTGAGCTTATCGGGAGGAAATATTATGTTTGGGTGTAATCAGCTACTCTTCTGTGTGTGCTTCCATGCAGCTGTGGGGGTTTGTTTATGTTCAGCAAAACATCTCAAGAATGTCAAAACTAGTGTTCTTTGTATCAGAATGTTTTCCTATTGGACGTCTTGGAGATTGCCCCTGCGTCTAAAAATAAAAGACCTCTCGATGGAGCCATCGCTTGATTCATCTCCTTGTACAAAGGCAAAGAGCACGTAGGAGAAAACGGGAGGGGGGGGGCAGATGGAGCCAAAGATCCTGCAGGCTTCTTAAAGAAGGAAAGGTTTGTGTGTAAAAGTACATCGGAGAGGTTTACAGGGGGGGGGGGGGGGGGGATTTGCTCACAATCACTCACACACTCACACATGCACACCTATGTTTATACCAAGCCTTCATCTGGTATCCATTATTCGAATGGGTGCTTCTTGCCAGCTTTGCCTGATCCCTCTTTTACTCTCAGGAAATGCCATGGGTGTAGCAGACAGGCTGAGCTAAGTGCGAGGTGGGGGCTTTGGCCGGCCTCATGTAGAACACAACAAGGGAAACGATAAGCCCAGCCCATGCCACCTTTCTGATTTGTCTTGGCAATCGCAATTTTTACAGCCTGCATATTCGGTCGACACACTCTTTCTTCAGTGCTTGCGAACATACATTTTGGTATCTGGAGTGCTTCCAGACTGTGAAAGGAGTAACTCTGAATATGAAGATGTTTACAGTGTTCACATGGGCTATTTCATAGGAAGGAGGGAAGTAGTAACAGCCAAAAACGTTCACAGTTGGTTCTCTATTTGGGGAGTTCTGTGTGAACGTTTTTGAGGGTAAATATTTAGCCAAAAGGAGGGTGCAAAATATTATTTTTCATCTGTGTGTTTCACATGTGTTTGTGTCGTTGTGCTACAGAACAATGTGTGATGTATTAAATCTACTTGTTGATAACTTTTGAATTTCAGGAAGTCAAGAGTGAAATTTGTGGGAGGGGACGTTAAAAGGAGCCCAGAACACACGTCCTGTGTCTATATATGTACAAAACTGAAACTTTCCATCTCCAAAAATCACGGCAGCATTTCCTTTTCTAAACAATTCAACTGAGAATCACACAGCTTTGGCAGGAAGCAATTTGCTAACAAGCCTGAGATGAAAAACAAGGGAGTGACCACGGCAGGGTCATGCTTGATCTCTATCAGCACTCAGTCAGGCCTGCAAGAGTTTTGGACACATTTTTATGGAAAATGTATTTTAAGAAATAGATAAAGCTTCTTTGAATGTTCTGCCGTTCATATATAACCGTGTTTGTTAACAATCTGAAGTCCTAATCATAACTCTTGGCTGGGACAGTTATCCCAAGTACACACTACAGTTATAAATCTCTGTCGCTGGGTGAGATTAATATGCAGCCCGTGTTTAACCTGGCAACTGTAAACATCTGGTCAGACCTGTGTGTGTGTGTGTGTGTGTGTGTGTGTGTGTGAACACCGTGAAGTGTGTTTGCTCTCAACTGGATGGGAAAAATGTCTGAAATCTCGACAGCAACATTTCTCTCCTTGGTGATGACCAGAGTGTTAGATCACTAACTACTACATTTGTGCTAAATACCCAACATGCTATTTGTTTCACACATCCTCTTCAATCCAAAAAACTTCTTTCTGAAAAATCCAGTGGCTGCATCTCAGACTTTCCCACTGTGCAAGGAAAGGAAAGGAAAAAACTTCACCAGTGTGTTCTAAAAAATAACAGGCTCATGAACTAATTTCATCTTGTTTTGAGAGAAATATTTTGTGTGTTTCTGACATATAAAAAATATAGATTTTGAATGATACTCCGTTAAAGTCAGAACAGGAAAGACGTAGGATCCATGGAATGATTCAAGCAAACAAAACATAGTTTTTTAGTAGTCTTTTGGTGCTGCTACAAATGTATGAAAATTTTTTTAATCTCACCGGACATTTAGTAAGATCTGAGATCTTAATTGATAATGCAGTTTAGTTGCATTGGGACATTACTTTGTCGTAGGCGGGATTGAATCGTCGACTGCTTAAAGGCTCCTGAGCTTTATTCTGAGACATGCAGTGTAATAGAAGCCACAATAGAAGCTCCCGCCAACATCGGTAGGGCCGGGAAAAGTTCCATTTCATCGTCCACAATGCAGTTAACAAAAATCCACAACATTCTCTTCCCGTTTTATGCAATTACAACAATTTCCCTTTCAGTTTGACATTCAGCATAAACATACTGTAAAAAAAAGAAAAGAGAAACAAAACTCGGCTCCTTAGTTGTGGTCCGTGGTCTGTGTTGTTTATTGCAGCAACACTCACCCTTAACACCCATAAGCGTTTCAACCCCGGGTGCTTTTTGCTCAGTTTCCATTCCTTGTGTTGCAAAAACAATTGGTGGAGCGCGAAAACAAGATGCTTACGGTGAATCCCCAAAATCAAGGGGTGCTAACAAAATAACAACAAACGTGTGACAACATTTGTTCTTATATTGCCTGCCTTAGAAAATCCTGAATGAATAAACGTTTGAATAAAGACAAATAAATCCATGTTACAATATATAACTATGCCCGTGATAAACATAAAATAAAGTGGGGCTTAGCGTGGGCAATCCTGAATTTGAGCCTGAAGATTCACCAATCTCTAACTTATCTTTATTCATCCAAGTCATTTCTCTACTGCAGTTCACTCGTCAATAGAAAGCGAAAATCGCCCCACTGACCCACTAGTGTCTTATGGGTTGGACACTTTAAGTCAAGAACAAGCCGGTGTTGAGAACAACCTATTCGATTTCGCTGATCGCTCGTGGCCTGTCGGGTGTGTTTTGAGAAGGAAACTACCGTGAAGGAGGTCTGAGAAGGCAAAGTGGACTGAACATGGGCTCATTCTCCACTCATTTTCATATTGCCCAGCTACTGAAATTCTCTGAATGCGTGTCAGGCGAAAAGTCTGGCGATTCTTTGTGCTGGCCGCACTCCACTGTGGCTTTTTGGTATTTCAGATGTGTTATTTGTGACCCCTTTAGTTCCTTTCGTAGAGCAGGACGTGCTTGGGTTAGAGATCTGTAGCGTGAGAGGAGCCCTACATGACGTCTTTGCATTGCGTAACAGTCAAACAGTCTTCGTAGCAGCTCTTCATAGGTCGGTCATTTCATGCTCAACCAACGGGTGCATGTTCTACATCTGAACATTTGTGATTGATCTCCTGAACTTTCTCCATTCCAGGAAGTTTCTGGATAAAACTACATACCACCATGTGCATGTCAGTGGCACCCGATTTCCCACATTTCCAACATTTCGAAGCAGGGCATCTTTCATCATTATTTATTGAGTCTTTGACACATTTAAACACCTTTATCACCGTTTGTGAGGTGCGTTTCTGAGAGAGAACATTGCGTTTGCAGCTGACTCGCAGCTTCAGTAGCTACATGCAGAAAAACTCGACGTGGTATTTGTTTTTCTGTTCTCTGGCAGGTACCGAGGTAGACTAACGGTGTCGGGAATCCAAAAGGACGCAGTGAACTCACTTTGGACGTGTTGTTTTTTCTCTGATGGTGCTACATAATAGAAAACGTTGAAACTATCAGGAAGAAGAAGGTAAAAAGGTATAAAGAGTAATTAGGAGAGTTGATGTGTTCAAATGTAACCAAAATAGATGAATAGAGGGAATAAATGAAGACAACATCTGCTCATTAGCATGCTACACCCGTGTGTTGACAGTTGTGGGTTTAAGTGAAGTGTTTCTTCAACTATTGGATGAATTAATGACATTTGTAAACATACATGTTCCCCTCAGAATAAAAAATAACTGAACTGATCCCTTTACTTTCCCTTAAGAGCTTTATCTTCACCTTGTCAGAGTGCGAATTACTTAGTAATTTAAATTGATCTCAAATATTATTTAGTCATTTATCAGCAATTGGATTACTAACTATGTCCGCAGTTCAACTTTGATTAACCTTTACTTAATTAAATTTAGGCAAATTAGACAATAACAACCAGTATTTGGCAATTTGGGAATCTGTGATCATAGCAGTGTTTTCATTGTAATGGATAGTGTGTATATTCATTGTAATGGATGGTTCATTTATAATGTATATCTTATAATCAATAAACAAATGTGATCACAAAATACAATTTTCAACTGATTTGTACAAAATCACTTGAAACTGAGAATTTTGTTTTTCAAATTGGAGATCATGTAGATAGTAGAGTCCTTCTAAAAACAAAGCAGTATTCTAGAGCTCAAATCTCCAGATGCTTACCAGTTACACTAGGTCACATCTGTTTTCTATCTGCTCTAGGCTAATATTGATTTATTTTTTCACTGTTCAATGAGGAGTCTTAAGCCATTCTGGGACTGGAATGAAATCACAGAGCTAGCTCTCACATCAGAGAGTGAGATGGAACAGGCATTAATAGAAAGACGGCACACATTGTATTTGTACATTGCATAACCCTGAGTGAAGGTTCAAAGGTGTCAGCGTGGTATTGAATCCCAGCAACAACACAAACGACTTCCTTCCTTTTCCATGCAGTGGCGCTCTGCGGAGAGTGAGAAATGGGAGTTTGCAATAGGAAGGTGAGGACGTAGAAGGGTGGGGGTGAACTCCTGTCAAGAGAACATGTGGAACTTATATGTAAGTGTTATGGAAGCGAGTGCGGGCCAAAGGGAAATGGGTGGGGCGGCTGTATGTGCTGTACTTTCGAGTAAGCAGCTTGTAGTCTGATCAAATACAGAGCCGACGGCTCCGAGGCGAATTGAATTAGCTGTCACAGGACAGAACACGTGCTTGCCACTCTGCCCTCCTCCTTATGACACCACGCGTTTATGGGCAAAAAACACGGGGTCAATCATATGGCCTTTAATTTGTTTCTGAACATGTTTCTGAATTGAAACTACCGCAAGATTTAGAAAATAAGCGAAATAAGCTGTAAACACAACATTGACGTAAGTGATTAAACATGCGCTCATTAGGCATCCAGCAGAGCGGTGAGACTTCAACAGTAGTTGCGTGCTTCAGAAACAAAACATCGAGCAGAACAATGTTGAATTGCTGCCTGGTGATAATTGCATGTGGGTTTGTTGCGCAGGATGTCTTTCACATCACACCCACTCCTTCAATCCACTGTCGACAGAAATACTGACAGGTGCCGCTCTCAACTTTGAACTTGCAAACGGAAAGCTGCCGTCGCTGTTTATGCTGAATTCCGAGCTTTGTGACTCACTGGTCCGCCATACTGTCAGCTATCCCCGTTCCACCGCGTGAGGGTCGGGGCTTACTCGAGCAGCGCTGGCTCATGACCATGTCCATAGCAAACGCATGGTAGCGACATGTGCATAGATACGGCAGAGGAAACAAACAGTAACGCCCAGCCTGTAACACGATGGAGTAATCAAGAGTTGCTGGAAAGAATGTCGACCACGGGCCAAGTGCATGCAGGACACACAGCGATGGAAGGAGGGAGGGCAACGGCTCTGAAGAGCATGCGGTTGCATTAGCTAGTTAAGATTTAATTGCCCCACACAATTTGCTGAGCATGCGGGCTGTCTTCCAGCACAACTAATCTTCCCTGACCACTGCACCAGCGGGCTCTTGCCCGTCGAATCGAGTGGCGGCTTTTCCACTGTGTCTGAGCTCCTGCGGCCTTTTCGTGAGCATCCAGGAGAAAAATCAATGTTAAATCCACTCTGCATGGGCATTCGTGGAGCGTTCCAACGGGCGCTGGAGGCCAGCGATCCGCTCGCCTCCGCGGCTGCCAGGGAAAGCCTGAGTCAGACCGGTGGAATGGGACCTCACCCAGGCAGCCCTCTTTCTCAATGTCCCTCCCTTTCTGTCTGTCTCATACGCTGCTCATCCGCCCGTGTGTCACCCTCTCCCAAGGATGCTGTACTTGTTGTGTCCTCCTGCTGTCTCTGTCTCTCCCTCGTGCTTTAGTGGTGCTCCATTGTCATTCTTATTGTTTATTTAAATCTTACATTTCACGTGCTACCAGATAGGAAAACAGAAGATTTCGTAGGTTATCGAAGTACTGGTCCAACATGAGAGGACGTCTAAGCGTCCCACTGTCCTCTTGTCCCACAGACCGGAGTCACGGGATCCTGAAGGCAATAAAAGCCGGGACACGGGGAATAGAGGAGGCCAAGAAAGAAACATACTGGCCTCAAATATAGACGGATTCCCGTGCTTTTCAATCCCTAACAAACAGAAGCGTAACTGTTGGCACAACTGCATTGCAGCAAATGTGGCAACACCAGAGCTCCAAGGGAGACCCGCACGGACCGAGACAGACGCCAGAAAACAAGGGGAACTCCCACCCCCCCAGTGTTCAGCCCGGCCTCCTCATTAACCGTGTGCATCGCACATAAACAAACATGTTGTTTTGTAACCATAAATCATATGTTAGCCCCCCCCCCACACCACCCCACCTTCCTTCCTTCCTTCCTTCCTTCTTGGCCCTTTTCATTAATAGCGAATTAAACAACGGCTCCTTGAGCCGACATCTGGTGAACACGGCTTCAAATAAAGGTGTTACTTTTAGACTTAGCTGCCGTGTAATTACTTACGAGCAACATGAAAGACGATGGTCATCCGCTCCATGTCGAGGCGTAATACTTCACTCGCCAAAAATTTGTACCAAACATTCCTCAGTAACGTCGCTTTGTCTGCTACTGGATAATAGCAGGTGAGCCTGTGGAAACTAAATCAAAAACAACGTTCTGGTTGACTATCACCATAATTGTTTCTGAGATAAAATCCAGTGTTCCCAAGCTTTTAAATCAATATTTGCAGATGAAGAATTGATGAAATCCCTGTAATGTGAAAGGAGTCTTTTAGTTCCACAAGGAAACATGACCTGGTTTTGCAGATCTGCTCAGCTCTACGGAGATTTTTAGCATCTTTCAGCTCTCGTTTTTTCAGCTCACATATTGCTGTTTTGATTGAGTATCATCGCTCTCATCAGATTTATATCCAGCAGCAGCAGCAGCAGCTTGAATCAGTACGATACAAACAAGCTGGTTCACGCTCAATGCTTGCATGCAGTGCACATGTAGAAGATTCTAACCTGCACACTGTTACATGTTGCTCTTTTTACTAATGGGATTTGTAAGATATTGCCAAATTGCTGTTTTTGAGAAGAAATAATCCAGGTGGCTGATTTATTTGCCACGTCCATCATTAATTTCCTATGCAAATGGTTTTTCCCATGCTGATGAAGTAATTCTTCATTAAGATTATTAAGCATACAATAGCTACAAATGTGGAGTGGATACAGTTCTGCACTGTAACAAAGTGATGCATTCCACTTTGATGTCAGTCAGAAGAGAGACGGGTCAACTGAATTGTTGCAAAAAAGGGATGAATACAGATTTAAAGGTACATTTTGCATTTTTGTGCATTCTTTCCAGGTAACATGATCCATGAATATGTGTCTTTTTCTTTATTGGTCGCTGGGAATTAGTTAACGGGCTAGTAATCAAACAGTGATCAGCAGTCTTACTGTATTGGGTCAGTTGTGCATGATTTCAGATTCGACATTCACATTCATATCTCCTTTTATCAGCATCATTAACGCAGAGTTCAACTCTTGGAGTCAGTGTGAATCATTGCCGTTGTGAGTTGAAGGACTGAGCCGGTGACCGATAAGTCTGTATCTCCACGCCGCTGTTGACACAGGCTGACTTTGGAGTTGGTGTGAAGTCAATGGATTAATTCATGGTACATTACTTTCTCTCCTGTTGCAGCTGTAGAGGGAGTGTGTGTGTTTGTGTGTGAGTGAAAGTGAGAGCGAGAGAGTTAAAGAGACGGAAAAGAAGGGTGCGTGGGGGGCGACTCATATTTAACGTGTAACTTGAGAAGCTGATAACGAGGAGAAATGAGCATGTGTGTGTTGTGCGAAAGACAGTGAGGGGACGAAAAGGGGACAGAAAAGGGGCTGTGCTTTTGTTTCATGTCCCGTTCCCCCTGATCTCCCTGGGAAATCCGGTTCAATATTTCTCCTCCTTTCTTGTTACTCGTGTGTCTCCCCCGTTTTTGGGAGGAGAGCAAAAAATGGTCTGAACAAGAGGGAGGAGAAAAGCCCGGGAGAGAAGGAGAGGTGAAACACCCACAGCCAGTAGAGCGACTTTGCCTGCTTATTCATCACCCGGTGCTGCACTGCGCCGTTCCAGTTGTGGGATGTTATGGGATCTGTCTTTGGCTGCACTTCTCCCCACACTCGCATAAAGACTCTTTTAGTCATTTTCATGCTCGTTTTCTTGGAGGAGGAGTGATAGAGGGAGAGACTAGCCAGACCTACTCGCCCGGAGCCTGCAACACAAACACACACCAACTCTCTCTCTCTCTCTCTGTCCGCCTATATCTCTCTCTCTCTCTCTGACACACACACACTTGTACACTCCTCCGTCTCCGCGCTGCACCAAGGTAACAGTGAGTGGATTTAGCTTTAGCCATCTGGTTGGCGCGCAGTGAAAAACCTCGCTGCTGCACAGAGAAGGAGGGGAGGGTGGCGGGGGGGGGAAAGAGGACGATGCAACACTAAAACACAGAGGAGAGACCAGAAAAATACAAAGAGTGAAAGAGAGAAGGACACGCACACTGAGACAGGATGGCCACCGCGGTGTTTCAGGTAAGGAGTTTGGTTGCAAGAGGGTAAAACATCTGCCGCCTGTTTGGTATTGAAGCTCCCGGCTGTCCCAAAGCGCTGCACGCTTTGCTTACGTCTCAGACGTATGTTCTTTTTAAAAAACAAATTGTCATGTGTGCAACCCGGCATCGAGGGTTGTGAGTTTTAGGGTTTGTTGTTGGGTCTTTGCATATGTATCGAGTCATCAGGTCTGATATGAATGTGCATTCTTCTGGATAGGTCTTGAAAAAGTGATCCGAGCGGCAGCGCTGCCTCTGTGCTTCCCGCGGATGACTACGGATCCACAGCACCGTGTGCGTGTGAAGGAGCATGTAAGGGAGAGAGGTGTGAGTGCGTGTTTGTTGTGTCACTGCAGACGTTGGGGCGGCTTGTTTCTGGAGCGCTCGTGTCTGTGTGTGGTCCCCGTCGGCTTACCATGTTTTGTGGTCGGCGGGCCCCACGGTCGCGGCTGGAATGACGGTGGTGGCCGTCATTTAGTGTGTGTTTGTATTCACTGCACTGTATAAACCCAATCCGACACAGAGGTCCCACAGTCTGAAAAGGGAAATGTGCCAACACACATCAGCCGTACCTCATCTGTGAAAAATGTATTAGTCTTCCGCAAGAGAGAGAGAGCGAGAGAGAGAGAAATGTGTGTTAAGCCTTCCTCCACTGATTTCAGTGTTGTGAGTGTCTGCAGCCATGAACTCAGCCGCAGTGGTGTTTCATAATAGGACCTTGCCGAAGTTGTTTGACAAAAAAGATCGCCCCAGGCGTGAGAAAACCCGACTGCACTTTTGGAATTTTTGCCACTTTGAGTGAGTCACAATTGCCTCCAATTTGCCTCGAACTTGGGAAAAATAAAGCGCACACTGTGAAATGCATAGATTGTCAACGTGCCCGTGTGGCTGTCCGGCTTGTTAATGGATACTTATTTGCTTTGGAGGATTGTGCTGCCTGCACGTTATACTATATATGATAAGCCTTGAATTGTGTTTTGTTCTTAAAATATGCTTCTAACAGATGAATTAATGTACCATAGTTCAGGTGGGGCCTTCGAAAACAACTGCAGGCTGATGCAGGTCCGATTGGCTGTATCTACCTTGTGACGTTCTAGATAGGAAGGGTTCACACCCAAAGTTACTTGGTTATTGGCCGCTATCACTTGCAGGGTTCTGTGCACCGTGTACGTACCCGGTCGCTCCAAAGTTCCCATCAAGTACAGTGTGCACAGCGCACTATAATGTACATGACAGCTTCATTGTGTGCAGAGACCCAGAGGCCAACTCGTACTCAAAGCTTAAACACTTTAGGGAACAGAGAGAAACTGCAGAGTCGTGCAGTGATTCTCTCTTGGTTCTTGTCCACGAGTGAGCCGCCACATGTCACAGTCATTCACAACCCAGTCGCCAGGAAATAATAACTTCGTTAATTCCTAGAAACCGCCGGGTAGGTTGAATGAAACAAAAATATGTTTCATATGAGCCTTGTGTAACACTTGTAGAAACCCACGATGACATGTGACTGATGTTGGAACACAATATGTTAGGTCTGAGCAGTTTGAGCAGCAAAACCACAGTTTTAGACTAAAAAAGAAATAAGGGAAATTTTGGTTTTAATAACCGTAACAGTTACAACAGTAGCATCAGTGATTAGATGACCTGATGATCGGGTTAGGTAACAAGCGTAACTGCGGCATGTAAAAAAACCTTACGTACAGCGTTGAGTCGGCGCTGTACGTTTCACACCGGACACAAACAGTGGTCTGCAGGATGTTTGTTTCACACATCCGGCCCCCTTTGCACCCACCTTGCCTTTCGCCCTTAATGCTACGTTCTTGTTGTGAAACCACATTGCTTTTTGACAACGATCACTTGACGGACTGCGTCACCGCATCGTCCTCTGTTCCACTGCTCTGACTGAATGCAGAAACATTCACATTCAAGGGATCTGTGCTTTGCAGAAATCTACTATGCTAATCATTCTCTCCTGGCAACTGCAGCATCTGAGCCATAGTTACAATAACACCTTCAAATGTGCTGTAACTCGCGCTATTGGACATACTGACGACACCGTGTCCCGTGTGACCCACACATTCCTTTTAAGCATTCCTTGTCAAACACAAATGTAAAGCAGCGCTGTTCTGCCCGGACGGTGGCATTACCCATGACTCCTGGTTGTGTGGGAATGGCGTTCATCCACTGGCAGGGAGCCCGTGCCGTACTGGGTTTCAGAGAAGGCATTTTTCATCATTACCATCTGCCAGGGAAACAGTGCTCCAGTCAACCCCCCCTCCTTTAGGCAGCTCATGATAGATGCCTAACCGCAGACACACACCACCACACATGCAGCCAGGACGGCCACATAGAAATGGTTTGGCCGTTTTGGGGAGTGTGTGTTGAGGGGCTACGTCTGTGTGTGTGTGTGAGTCTCTGGGATTAGGCAGTGGTCCGTGGCCATTAAAATCCACCAGCATGGATTTTCATGCTTGTCTGCTGATGTTATCCACCATTTGTGTGTGTGTGTGTGTGTGTGTGTGTGTGTGTGCGCGCGCTTCTCTTCCTAAAGGCAAAGTTTAACCTTTTGAATGACGGTAAAAAAGAGCATTTTGGTTTTCTTAAAAAAAAAAAAATCCTGATTGATCCCGAACATTCTGACTGTGCAAATCACGTTTTTGATGAATGTCTCCACTCCTGTTATAAGAATGTAAGCTTATTGTTTCTTTGATCCTCACAAAACTTCTCTGCAAAACTGTAATGTGTGCGCAGCAATTTATTCTTTCCCTTTGTCATCTGGACTAAATGGTGGCACAAAATGTGAGCTTGCAATACATTAGCAACATAAATAACCTCTAGCCGTGCCAAAGCATCATAGCCTACTGTTAGGCTTTTAGTGTGATTAATAGTATCCATTGAAGGCACAGTAAAAGTGTCGCATTTTGCAAGGGCGTCATATGTTTCACTGTAATGTAGTTACTTAGCAGGTCCACTGACGAATATGTTGTCACAGGCCCAGAGGAAGGCGTTTAAAGAGTGTATGACGGAACATATCCGGAGACTAAAAATGAACACTGGACTCTGAATTTACTGCTTTGAGGCTGTAACAACTTAGTACCTTTTTAAGAAGCGGCAAAGACCACCAACACTGACCAACACAAGCCTCATTCCTTCACTCATAACGATGGAGTGTTTCCAGTTATACTGTTTGGTTTAATTTCTTGCCACAACTCAAATCGTCATTTCCACCAAAGCCGTGCGTCAAATCAGGTTTGTGTTTCAACTTTTGGACATTAGGAGGTCTTGGTTGGTTTCCACTCAAAAGGAGCTCGACTCTGAAAGAAACCAATTGCCCACAATCATTACGTCCCCCTATTTGTCCTTCTGTGATTACTGGTGCCAGCCCACTCAGGCTAAAGCTGTCTACAGACCCTCGCAGTCTAATACCCCTTAAGTGGAGGGAACCTCTCATGATACCCCTAAAAAACCCGAAACATTATAGTGAAACATTTAATGACGGCTAAACTTTCAAATAGCTCTGTGCAATCAAGCTTAAGGATTGGTATAATGGCCCTTCAGCGTTGGCATTTTCGTAGTCATGCAATGAGAACGAAGGGAAAATAATTTTCCCAATCTGACACGTCTTATTAGTTTGACATGCAGCTGCACATCATCGTTTGCCGTGACAACACCAAGATGGCCCCCAAACTCCCCAAACGAATGGCTATGCCGTGTCTTCTCGTCACATTGTAGCTGTTAGCATGATTCTGGTGTGGAGGCAGGCAGCCTCATTTACCTCCATCTGATAAATTGTACCTATTTGGCTTCAAAGCAACTTGATCTTCATTGAATGTGGCTGTCCCAATGAAACTCAGCTGAAGTTGTGTTGCGTTTGGGGCATGTGGAAAGCCTCAAATTTTGCGATGTATAAATTTATTCAGCTTGTATTGCTCCGATGCCATCAGATACATGAGCTAAGCCCTGCACGTCGTCTGACAGGTAGGATAAGTGGCAACCTTACTCTGGGGAGATTTCAGTTTCTCCACTGTAGAAAGTCAGAAGTACATTAATCACGGCCATGGACAAGCCTTTTCCCTGTGCATGGTATGAATACCTTCTGTCAGTTTAGTGCTCAACGGAGTAGAGGGTGAACAAGGTAGATGGTTAACATCTACAACTATTCATGCAGATGCTGTATTGTATCCAGTATCCACTCTGTCCAGGTGAATTCCACTGTTTAGAAAATTTGGAAAATGGTTATTCTTGATCTTATGCCGTAGCTTGGGCTAATGACTACTTCAAAAATTAACCTTTAGTTGAAGCCTTTTAAGCATGTCAACCGACAGCACATACAGAACCATTTATTTGACCTCACTGCAGGGTTTGCTAAAGTTTCTAGTTATCCTTAATAAAGAACATTGTGCTTACTTGATAGATAAAGTAGAAAGAGACAGACAACTTAGGATATTTTCGTTTTCGGGTTTTATTCTGTGGCAGCACCACAGCCCAGTTTTGAGGTCTCTTAGTGTGTTTGTTCAGCAAGCATAAGAGAGACAAGGGTTCATGAGGTCACATCTTAAGAATCCACCTCCAACACCACACTGTTCTGTTTCTATCGTAGCTCTGGATTTAGTTGCTGACTTCTGTACTTTGATGCAAATCTAATGGACTTTGACAAGATGCCACCGCTTTGAACCTCCGTGGTCACATATTACATCACTGCGTACAGCTTTTTGGAGATTTGCAGCAGATTTGGAGAAGCAGCTCCTGGCTATGCCCTGAAGGCATCAACTTGCATTAGACGTTACTGGAAGGTACAGCCAGTGGGATGGAAGACAGTACATATTTACATTTTTAATGTAATACCCCTAACCATTTCGGAACTCTGCTTCCCCAAAACGACATAACTTACTGGTTACAATAAATCCACACAAAGACGAGAGGGTGCATATTCATTTTAGCTTGATAAAAATATTTAAAGTGCCCTTTTTTCAGTAGAATGATCCTTGATTTTCCTTTTCTACCTTTTGTTTCAGATAGTGAAGAAATTAAATTTCATCGTCGATTGATGGAAAAAACATGGAATCAGTTAGATTTGATTCAAATAAAAATTAAAACATCATCAAAAGTGCAGTGTGATTCCATATGACATCCATGTGAACTCTATGCGTAGTATGTGCCCCACTCGACTGGAATGGCTTTCCTTCTTCTCCGATATTAAGTCGTCACGTCTCTCGGAGGAATGTTTATAGAAAGCAGACCTGGTTTCTTGGTTCTGCCAGGAAGGCCTCATGTTGTTGTTTGCTTTAATGGCTGATTGATGGTGAAAGGGGCTTGGTCTCAAACAGAAAGACAGGAAACTTGCCAGGTGCCAGGTTCCCAAATCTCCCCTTGCAGCCAACATTTGCCAAAACTAACCCGGTCCGCCCCCAAAAAATGTTTCCACGTTTTAGGTGTCTGGATACGCTCAGTGTTGACGTTTGCAAACTAAAAAACGTTTAAAAAAACCGTCTGTGAAACAATTGGTTACTTTTAGGCAACAGAACTAGTTAATGATATGGTAAAGTCGTAACGGTGTAACGTAACAATTTAGCATAACAACATTCCCAAGCTTATTCATGACTAATGGCAGTGCTGGTTTTGTCTCCTGAGACAAATATTTAAAGTATTTATAGTATTACTTGTGCAGTTGATGCTTTCAGGACAAGAAAGACAGGGAGAGATTTCGGCGGGAAGAAATGTGAAACCTGACACAGTCCATCCATCTGTCATTAAACGCAGTTCAGTGTGTAGGTGTGAGTTATAGCGGTAGTTGCCTGTAAGATCCTTGTTAACATAGATATCCTTCCCTCCCAGGGGCTTTCTGCCAGAGTTATAAGTTAATAGCTCATCCTGTCGGGGTTCGGTCTTAGTACAGACTCGCCTCAGCTTGTCCAATTTCCCTCCTGACAACAACCTCCTGCGTTCTGAGACCGAGGCGCTCCTTTATATGCAAAGTCGATATAGCCCAGAAAGACAGCAGCGAATACGGCTTCCACTTCCCCGCCGCTTCAACCAATGTGGAATTGAAAGTCTTTCTGTAGTTGACGAAACGGGATCACCACAAAGCAGCAGACCAGGAGGTTAGTTACAACCCTTCGGTACGACCAACAACAACAAATCTTAATTTGTATTCATTCCTTAATCCTGCATGGGTTGGTTTATGCAACACATTTACTTTGATTTGGTTAGTTTCAGGAAAAGATCATGATTGAATATGTTTGTTACGTAACTTTAAGTAACGTAGGTAACTCAATTTATGTATGTGACAGTTTAAGTTTAACTAAATTGTGGTATGTGAGTATAAGTATGTAACATAGGTTAAGTACATCCGTCAAAATTACTACAGCCACTACATTTCAGCATGTTTTATAATAAGCTCCTTATTCAAACCCAGGACCCATGATGTCAATTTCTTTTTTACAGCTACCAAAGGGACATCTTGAGATTTTGTCAATAAATCTCACGGCCTGTCGTCAATTGCACAGTCTGTTTATATATACGACTATGGTTAAGACTGTGGCAAACCATGAATTCTACCGTGTTAAATATTAGTCGGCACAATTGCCATAACTGCTATAACCGTAATATCCTATTTTGTGGCAATTTTTATTGTGCATTACAGGCTCAATGGTAGTTGGGATGCTTAATCATTTCCAATCATTTTGGGGTCTAGTTTCTGACCCGGCAGTCAGTCTACTGCGTTAAGGGTAGATTCCACTCATTCTTTGAGCCCCTCAAAAATGTGTTGCGCTTACTGTAACTGATATTCCTGACCTTCACTGTGCAGAATGATTCATGGACAGTTTGTGTTCGCATACAGCTGCAGAGGGAGGACAGTTTTCTCTGCCCTCACCGTGTATAAAATTTACACACACATGTGATGGGAAAATTTCAGTGAAGTTGAAGACACCTTGTATCCAACAGTTATACTTTAAAATGAACATTTGTTTAGGAAAATGTATATCAGACACCAATATAAACAAGTTTGATACTGTATGTCTTAAAAGTAGATATTTTAAGACATACAGTATGAAGTCATTCCTAAACCCTTTCCATCTCATGTCTTATGTTAGACTGACCCGAGTGCGTCTTTATACTGAATCCTAACATCTCCTGGGACTGAACAGATGTTCAATGACATCATGTGGAAAACTGTTTTCATCCTAACAGTGTCACTAAGATACAACATTTGGGGGATCGTGAAAGGCTATTATTCACTTTTGACTAAGGCAGGAGTTCTCCCATGATTCTTGTTTCTAAGGTAAGCTAAGCTAAGCTAAACACCCTCAAGAACGTGAGAATCTGCTGTACAATTATAGTTATGAGCACTTGGAAATATTTGTAACGCTTGATAAAAATGATCATAACACACAAAGTTAAGTGGAAATGCATTTTCTAACGTTTATGTGCTGTTCTTGGATAGATAAAGTAATTCAACTTGTTTTACTTCACGCAAACCAAAAATGACCACTTCAAATAACTTATAATCACATTACAATGAGTTATCCTTTTTTTGTTGAATTGGGTTCCTTCCCATCACAAATTGCACAGTAGCAATGATACAACGGCTCCACCCCAAACCCTAATTCGCTGTGGCAGCCCCCCCCTCGCTGCCCCTCCCCTCACCCCTTCACCACTTGGCCTGGTGCCAGACTGTGAGAACCATGCTAAATGTGTAAATTAGCGTGCTGGTAAATACCGGCTCTTAGCTGAAAGAGCCTGGGAAGGGAACGTGACCCCCGCCGTAACTTCAGAACAAAAGAAACAAGCCGTAGCTTCTCCCCTCTCCGCGCCGCCACTCCTGTCTAACAAAGACGGGGTGAGAATGAGCAGGCGCTCCGCTCGCCGGGACGCCGCTTTGAGCCGCCGAGAAGAAACATGGCAGGGGCTCAAGTTGTTCATACAAAGGCAGAATTATTATGTTTATTTTTCTTTATGTTTACTTGATCTATAACAGATTTATCTCTGTTTGGCTTTTTTGCAACTGCAGTGACGTTGATTTTTTTTTAACTTAATCTTTAACGGTGCGCACACACGCACAAGCTTCCACGACACTTGGATACACTTAAACATGGAGTATGTAATCAAACCACAAGTATTTCATCCCCATTAAAGAAATTGTAATGTAAATAAATGTACACACTTACGGTATCCATATGCACAGAGACATGCATACACAAACAAACTAGACACAAACTCACACACTCATGTGCTTCTAATGCTATGAAACATAAATCTGAGGCAGGGAGCGTTTGGAGATGGCTGTTCAGTTGCGTCCTTGCCCTTCAGTCCAGCCCGCTCCATAAATATGATACTTTCCCTCGAGGTAACACAGAGGCCGTAACTTTCCCAAAGACAGAATCTGACTAAAGAAAGATAGAACTAAAACGTATAGATGTAGTTTGGACAAAACCTTTCTAGTAAATACAAATTCAGAAAATGTATAGAAGCATCAAAAAGGTTATGAACCAATAACCGACAGAGAAGTAGATCATCTTATAGTGATACGGCATGGGCCCTTGGACCCGCACTCTCCCCTTATTCCTCTGTACTTTGATAACATCCCAATAAGCCCATGCTGACCCGCACTCTGGCACGATCCACCATCACGGCGGCAGAAAAGCCCTCTGTTGCTGGTTATGGCTCACAAATTGAATTTGCACACTGAATAGTTCTGTTGGGATGTGCCAGACGCAAGGAGCTGGATAAACATAAAAGCACTCAGGGCAGCGGAGTGTTTATGTGCCAGCGCGGAGGGCCCGGAAAAGTTTCTTCAGCCGCAACGCAATGGCCCCATGCTCCTCTCCCCGCTCAAAACACGCTCACCTGCGTGGCAAACGTTCCTGTGCTTTGAAGGAAAGCTGGAATGTGCTTCTCTCTGTCAGCATCCATCACTCCGCTGTTTGATTTTCCTACATTAAGTTTGAGATTTATCGACGTCAGCCTGTCAGAGATTATACTGCACGCTATTTCCCCCCAAAATGACTCACTTCATCATTTATTCACGGCTCCGCATCGTCATTAGCGAGGATCTTCAACATAGTCAGACCTGGGAAACAGTTACATAAGATGACCGCCTGCAGTGTGCCAGTAGCTAGCAGCAAGCTGCGTTCATGTGGAGTTTGTCCCAGAAGTGGAGTTCTGACATGGACTTTAGTCTGCGGGAAATAGGCCCTTGTTCAGTGCTGCTGACACAAGCATGTACGGAATGCAACAACGCGGTTATTCTTCATTTTATATTAAACTCATTTGAATACTACAGATAGCATCAGCACATGCTCGCTCACCAGGCCTCTTCCCCCCACGCACAGCACAGTCCGGACAAAGGCTCGTGGAGGTTTTTATCTCAATGCAAACGCGGGTCACAAGCCTCCGGTTTCATTGTCCGCTGGCTTCAGATGTAAAAAAACAAACACATTAAGTGTGGATCTAGGCCGATGTCATAGTACGGGTAGCTAAAAGGTAGATCTGAACGCATCTGTTGGCTGCACGCTAGCAGCTCTGTGGGGCTGAATTATTGGGACAGTTCTGATTATTTGACCTGTATTTACTTTCAGCCACTGCTTCAAACCCAAGTGCTGCCTATAATAAATATTCCCTGTAGTTGCTGGGAGATCCTTGCTGTGGCTTAGCAGACCGGCTATAGAGCAACGTTTCTCTTCCATACCCATTTAGAAGGCAACTACTTAGCATGAGGGAGAATGTGAGCTATTCTGACGTGGGCAGTCTACTACCCGCTCAATCTGACCTTTGCGTATTACACTGGCATCATTGGCTAACTTGTCAATGATTTTATCTCCAACATAATGAACTCTGTTTCGCACAAATACATTTTATTCAACGCATTATACAAATGTTACCGAAGCCTTTTGGATGTCTGTGGACGAGACTGGTTCATGAAGTGGTTCTTTGTTTTATGTTTTCCCCTCTTGTGCGTTGGCACAGTTACACAATAAACTCACAGTAATTTCTCGCAATGCAGAAGATGTAACAGTTCATCTGAGGGCTGAATCTCTGAACATCTCCGGTCATTTGAAGCAGCGCTTATTGTATTCATTGACTACCGATTTCAGGATTGGACAACTTTCAATGCCACTCCATCTGGTTTGTGGGCTTGCCCACATTTGATTGTGTTTCCAGATAATATTGCCTTGTGGTGCGTCACAACTAGAGTCCAATTATTCAACCAGACTCCCATATGCCCCTCAGTGTGAAAATAAGACTATTCAATCCATTCATTTTGAGTTTTAAGTGAAAAATGCAAGCTGTTTTCCTCCTGCTGTTTTTCATTGCTATTGCTGGCCTTTTTGTTCTATGATGACAGTCTACTGTTGATTGTTCTTGCAACAATAAAAGGAAGGAAAAAATCAAGCGGTGATCGATTACCCACCACAGATATACATAATAGTCCAATCCTCCAATCCTTTTTCATGGTAGTTTTAAATGGGAAACAGGCTCATGTCAAAGACTCATACATACACGGTTGAAGGATATGTATAAAATTGAGTAGGAAGTAGCAATGTCTATCACATACTATTGATCATTGTATTGGCTCATATTGGTGTAAATAGCCTCTGCTCGGGTCATAGCTTAGCTTATTCTGTTGAATATTCATGTTTCTACATCACTGTTTAAGGTTTCCTTCCCACACACACACACACACACACACACACACACACACACACACACACACCGACACTAACAACACAGTGTGGATGTGTTATTCAATAACTGTCTGCGAGCGCCCCCGCAGTCCTGACAATAGGTCTGGTCAGACAACATAAGAGAGGCAGCCTGTGTTGGGGGATGTGGTGTGTGGAGTGTTGCGGCTGTTAATGTAAATGTCGATTATGCATAGACAAGATAATAAACCATGTCATGTTATTTGTTGCTAACTAATTAATAGTCTGCATGTTGCATGATGCCATTATCAGGCATCTTAAGGCAAGTGATATACATGCTAAACTGTGAGTATTAATCGTGAGCATAACTGCTATATATATACTGCTATATAGTCCATGCGAGCATACTCACATTTTTCGGACTGCAGATGGAGTAACCGTCAAGTCCTTTCAGGGCGGAGGTAGTGTCAGGTGGAAACCCAGACCCGGCCTGAGGAGACACAAGGGGGCAACCTAAGGAGCAGGGCCTCTGAGAAGAACGGCACGCGGTTGTGCATGGAGTGATAAGGCTGCTGGGGCGGGAAGGGGGTTATGGGGAATGGAAATTTTTGGACTAACTTGTAGTGGAGGTGATTTGAGCCAGACAGAGATACAGTATCCTGACAACTCCAGACACACTCCATCATGCCAGACGAAATGATCAGAAAACAGAGACGCATTCCACAGTGATGTGGTAGGCTGCTGATACATAAGGCAACCTGCTGTGACTGAGAGCCGTCACAGAGGAACATTTTTATTTTGGCGTCACTTGGGAGATTCAACATCTCACCTCCTTGCATGGGAAAGTACTAAGAGCCGTTGTGTTGGAGCATGACTCCAATTCAGGCACTGCCTCCTGTCATATCTGTGTATCAGCTGCTTCTGCTGCTACAAGGGAACACAACATGTAATCTGATGACAGTAATTTCCTGTAGAACTCTTAATTCCTCTTTTCCACATGGGGTAACAGCTCTAAACGAGGCTTCAATGATGCATAACTTGTGACTTGTGTATCAACAACTTTGTGAATCTGATCAGCAATCCTAACACCACGATGGCAGTCATCCAGTGGTTTGTTTAGTTTGGTGCATGAACGTCCACTGCTGGTGGATCGTTCAATTATATAATGCCTTAACCTCAGTGGCTATTTAGGGCTTTGTTAGTTTTAAATTACTTCGGTTTGGTTTGGAATTGCAGCTCGCAAGGCAATATTGTCTTATTATAAAAACATCCATATCAGTGAAAAGACGTTGCAGTACAGAAATGCCCCGAAAAACATAATGAGCCTGTTTTTGAAACTGGGTATCATTGCATTCAAGGCTTTAAATCCCCAAATCTACCATCTAAGCTGTGAACCATTCTGCATGTGTATAATGACAGCTTTGATGACAAGACATGGTGTTTAAGAAAGGTGGAACTTTATGTGATCTAGATGTGTTCAAGACGGGCAGACGCTGAATGTGCTTCCTTCAACAGTGACAAAAAGCAGACCCGCACCAAGCAGAAGGCTTGAGTTTGTGCAATGACACAATTAGTCTTGGATAAGGGAGGTGGTAGCGAAGGAGCAAAGATGAAGGGGACCTTTAGTGGGTGACAGGTGTGATAACCCACAAGTCAAAAGCCTCCTGGAATCACGAAGCCGGCCCTGTTCTATTTTTTGTCGGCCATCTGTGGAGGACACGGTGGTGGTTCATAGCTAACTGGTGAAAATGAAGTTAGTAGGACCTCTCCCTTGTGTGTAACGTCAGAGGAATGATGGCAAAAGGGCTGCGAAGGGGAAGAATACAGACGCACAGGAAGGAACCGGCAGTGGCGACATCCTGTTTGTGTTCATCCTCATCAAAAGGGTCATCGTATTCTGGAAGCTCTTCATTTGGATCTTCTGTTAGAGGCCATTATCATTATGTTCTTCCTGTTTATCTGCCTGTGTCATCATGCTCATGCTCGAAGAATGACCACGGAAACTGTCGGACAGTAATCAGATTAGGCCGGCCACTGGACAGATCATGAGTTTCTTTACCGGCTAACTTCCCCTGATGCTTCAGTTGTGGTCGACTATGTCGAGGAGGATTTAAGATCAGAGCCCTATCTGGAGAGATCAACAATTAAGCTTTTTGGCGGTTGATATTTATTCTGGGTAATTACATTTTTTTTTTAACACAAACCAATGTTCTTCTTTAATCTAGTTTTGTCCAACTCTGCGGATGTGTTGTGGTTCATATGAAACATACTAATGAATGTTTTTTTTTTGGTTGAGAAACGTCCAATTTCAACAAATGTCTTTTTTCTCTGGGATTGTCTGGCTGCTGGAAATGAGGTTGATGTGAGCCCTTCCACATTTGTCCGTTATAATAAAATAAGATCACTCATTTGTGCAGCTTTAAGTCCAATTAAGCCTGTCTCTCCATTCTGTTTGCATCTGCGTCTACATAAAGTACCGTTACATTGGCGGCATGTTGGGATGAAGCGTGTTTGGTGCACTTTCAAAATATGAAGTCATAAAGCCGAGCCTAAATGCAAACCAGGAATGTACGAAGTCCTCGGCTGTTCATGGCATCATGTACAAATATAACTGGATATAAGCAACGATATGACTAACCGTTTCTATTTGAATTCTTAGGTGTCTTCATCGTGCGTTCCAGCAACAAACTATGAGCTGGTAAGTAACACTTTTTTTGTTTTGCTTTAGTAATTGCTTCCATGCTGTACGTGCTCAGCAGGCATTATTGGCTCCTTCCTGCCGTAGGATTATTGCAAACAGGGTCGGAAACTAACAGCCTCTATCAGCTACACTAACAAGGTAGTTACCGTTGCACATAATGCACTATTATCTGGAGGGGCCCCTGAGACAAACCTGTGATCTGGAGCGATGTAAATGTACTAGAACATACTCAACCTTTTGCGTTCGTTTTCTTTCCTTTTCTTGAAAATTGTAAAACGAGGGAATTTGGGATGTATGAGCAGCTGTGGCATGATAACAACAAACAGACAACAAAGGTAAATAGAAAGCTGTGTCCTTGAATCACGATGACGTCTTTTGGGGTTTGAGTCGGCGTCTGAGTATGAAAGTGATTTTGCAAGGGCAATAAAATACGCCTGCTCCGTTGCCTTATTTGGTATCCACATTAGATGTTGTGTTGGACTTGGAGATCATCACCTCACTCTCTTTCTCGTATATTGTGTGTTTGAACGTTTTTTGGGTGCCTGACAAACCAAAGCAAATATCCCCTGCACTTTTCTATGCTCACAGAGAAAATATTTCTGTAAATGTCTTGTTTTTCTTTCATAAAATCTGCAGTGATCAAGCAAGGACATGTTATTATCCTCTGCAGAGGGTTTCGTACTAGATGCTTTGGACATGAAGACATCTGTTTTAGATGTGCTGAGCTTTCTTGGGCATTTTTGAAAGGGCTGCTGCTGCAGACACGTTGTCTTCTATATGGAAATATGACATTACACTTTACCGACTTCACCTGAAGCCGTTCACTGCTGCTACTTCACTGCTGATAGCTTACACCATTTGTTCTCACGGCGGTCGTCAATAAGAAAACGGGCCTGCAGTATTCACAACACGGCATTGGACCTCCATAGGCCGATCCCAAATGATCCTTTTTATGATCACGTCTGTGGTCGGGCAGTACGCAGAAAAATCTTTCTTAGTTATTCGGTGAGGTGAACAGAAAACAGACTAGATTAGTAGATTATATATTTTAATAGATGAAATAGGTAGAAGTGATTAGAAGCCGCAGGGCATCTGCCTCCATTTCACCTCTTTCATCTTGGCTCGCCAACAGGAGTCTCCCTTGAGGCTTTTGGCTTTTGCATCGAAGGTGCTGATTGCACTCATAAATGCTGATGAGATGAGCTGTAAAACGTTTTTCTTAGGTTACCTTTCCTGCTGAGGAGAGTGGAGACAAAACAAAACTCCCTTCAAAGATGGTCAAGCCTTCTGCCGGTGCAGAAATATGAATCATGATAATAGAGATGTGGGCTGAACGCATTATTTCCATGCACTCAAAGTTGAGTTAGGGTAAGGAACCTCTGTGCTATGTTCCAGTTCCATGAAAGTACATATTAAAAAATGCACGTTGATAAGTACGTGTCAGCTCTCTGGAACGGGACCGAGATGCCGCTTGTGTCCGCAGGGTGGACGTGCGAGCGTGCACGCCTCCGAGCGCTCAGGCTGTAGCCGTCCAGCGGGAGGTGTGTGTCAGCTCTCCTCAGCCCCTTGTTTGGTGAATTCCTCCGCACACCGCCTGAGACCAAGATGATTTACCGGCCGGTTCAGGTGCATCGTCGGTCATATATTAACCAAGTCGGGGGAAAGTGTTTTTTATTTTTTTTAAATACGTTTTGAGAGTCCGGACATTCCACCACTCAGATAGGACGAGCTACAAAGAGTACACGGCCTTATTACCAGATGATAGTACTCTGCACTGAATGAGATGAAACTCTGATATACACACACAACATACAACATACATACAACATACACACTGCGGTCCCTCATCAAGGTTTCCCCGGTGTTCTGATGCCCATTTCCCTTTAGGTGATTATACTTTACCTAAAATCTGGTTCTGGATATTACCTTCAATTTTTGCTGAATGCTAAACTCTGACCCTTTACGTACACCAGCATGTACAACTTGTTAAGAAATATACAATCTTGGACACCAATTAGAGAGAGGGAATTAGGAAACAGGAAATTGATGCCAACAGCCAGCCCGCTTATTGTAACTGATGATGTGTTGTTGGAAGATCCCATCCAACGGGGCTTATGACGGAGGGGACAACCCCCAACCAGACCCTCGCCTCTGTGTGTGTGCGCGCAACGCGCTTTAAAGCATGCTGGGAGCATTCCTCAGATGTGCCCTCATGTCGAGCCGGCGCTGCCGGGAATAGGTTTTATTTAGGACAAAAATAAAACCCGGCCTGATGGAGGTGGAGAGAGAGACAGACGTCAAGGATCCTGGTTACGTGGACTGCTCAAGAGACACACATGAAGAATGCATGCACGCACCAGCAAATATATGCACACACACACTCAGAAACCCATAAACCCCTCACACCTACGTCAGCCAGCTTTTTTTCCCATTACATACATATATAGGTCTTATGTAGTGGGGGAACAGGGCCAGGACATTGCTGAGTAATGAGTAACTGCAGGGCATAGATGGTCTAGATGTGGTCCAATTAGCGCTGTGTTTGGAAGCAGACATATTTCCCCGATGTGCCCCGTATTACGCTTTGTACACAAGAACCGACCAGGCATCCTGTAAAAATATACAGAATGAGCCCAATTCCCTGGGAAGTGTACAAAACCAGGCCATGAAAAACCTGTATAATATTGAACTAAAGAGCGTACGTAAGTGTTTCTTCTGGGTTCTACGTGACGCTCCAGCATTAACAACTGTGTATATGTAGTACATAAGCCCTAAGGGAGATCTACGGTGAAGTGGACGTCACGCTCAGTTTGTTCTCTGCAGGCATCCGTAGCCAAAGATAGAATGGATTAAGTGCTGGGTCAAAGTGAGAAAGTCACATCGATGCAGTTTTTTTTAATCTTATTTGAAACGATCAATCATCCGAATGCACTCAGCCCTTACGCCTCCATTAATTGGCAGAGCTTTTATTAGACAATTACCTCAAAGGAGGCAATTTGTTAAGCAGAGCAACCACTGCACATTTTCGAAAATAACCTTCTAACTCAACACTTTTTATTTAACCTATCACTTCTGTAACTTGTTGTTTTTCAAGCAAATTCTTCAAATGTCACACACACAATTTGTGTTATAAATTACAAGCAAACAGTGGCTTGTAAACCGCCGATTTATGAAGTCATCCTACAGATTAGGTGTTTCAGTAGCAGTACGCAGTAATTAACCCTCGCCGGCATTCCCACCGGTGTTACAAAAGTAAGGAGAAACATCAGTTCAGACTGTGGTCACCTTCAGCCTTCTTAGTTCAGGAAGGCTCGGCAAACTCTGTTTTCTTTTAGCCACAACAACACCCCTTCCCTCAAAGTAGGGGGGAAATCCTTAACCATCTAAGCCGCATGGTTCAGGAGGGGGGAATGTCCGTTGACCACTTTAGGTCCAGTTTAAAATATCTGCTCATTCACAGTGGAGAGAAAGAGTCCTGCTGACTTTCTGTATTTGCTATTTTGGGTGTTGAGTTAAATGTCTAAACAAGTATGGAACAGCTTACCGAAACATTTAGTGCATATATTCAGATCCCCCAAAGGACGAATTGTAATAGCGTTGATAGTGCCCAGTATCACGTCATGGTTTTAAATACTTTGATTTGGGTTTTTTTCAAATACCTGTCAAACTTTAAACGCAAACGTATGTTCTAATTAGCACATATTAGCACACAAAAGCTGACACCAAAGGGGCTGATGGACGGACGGATCCATGGATAGATATGTAGAAAGATCAGTGCCCAGTCTGCGTGCTTGGGATTGGCCAGATGAAAGCAGGAGGCATGAAAAGGGATTTACTTTGTTGATGTACCAGCAAAGGATTCACCAACTTTGACATTGTGGCCACAGTATGTAACTACAACTGTTGGTTCCTTCCTCTGTTGATGTGAATAAGCCCAGGAATGGCGACTGGCGGCCGGGAGTTGGGCTTAAACTTAACACGAGAGCGGAAAATCACATCTGGAAAGTTAAACCCGTGCATCTTTCGTAAAAGTCAACGTGTCCCCGTCCCCAACGCTGTATCCAGTTTTCTATATACTTATTATATTAACTACATTACACATTGTCTTTTGATAGAGGTGATGAATTATTACATAACATACAGAACATCTCGTATCTTCGCTCTCACAGGCATTAGACGGTCAGCCAGGCCAAGGAAATAAAAGTTAAATATTGCAGAGATGAAGTACACTAGTCTAGATAAGGCTTGGACAAATCCCTTTTCCCTTTTTTTCCCGTTTTTTTTTACAGGATGCTTCTGAGTTATTACCGTATTGGGACATATGCAGAGTCAAGAAAAAACGATTAGTGTGGTAGGTGTGACTGAGTAGACCCTGTTCACACACACACACACACACACACACACACACAAGGAGTAAAAGTACTTCCAGATTCCTTTAGTCCCTCCTCTCTCAATGTTGCAGAAGGCTTTAGGTTACATAACAGAGTGAGCGGTCCGGTCCGTATCAGTAGGAGCAGGGACAGACTGAGAAACACAGAGGAGGCGGTTTAGGGTCACCGGCGGCGCTGGTTTTTTTTCCCACAGCGAGGCCGTTCACTCCACTCTCCTCTGGTCCTAAGAGATCCCTGGCATTTTATAAGCCCCCCCCCCCCTCTACCTCATGGGGGGTGGGAACAGGAACAAGCACACACACTCCAACCCGAACCCTAACCCCTGATACATCAGGCCCACACAGCCCCTCCTTCCTCAGCACCATGTTTACATTTGTGGGACATGGCTGTGTGAACGCTGCAGATGAAGGACATTGGAGCATGAGAGAGGAACAGCTGTGCATGTGCGTGTCTGTGCATGTGTGTTTTTACTTGTTATTGAGGAGGATGAAGTAGTAGAACTGGGTATATGCCTTTAAAATGTATTATGTTATTATTCCCGTATTGTTATAGATATTTTACTAAATGCTTTTACTCAAATTAATGAGTCATGCGAAATTGGGGAGAAATACAAAAGATAACTGGTTTGTTTTACATATTTTAGTTTTTATCAAAAGGCACATGGGAGACAGTTTTTCTGTTCTTTGTTTGTATGTTGTAATGTCGATAGTAGACACATTTCCTATAATATTGTGGACTTGATTTACCTGGCCCAAGGTGGTGGTTTTACTTGCAGAGGGTACGTTGCATTGTAAATGCTGTGCTAGTGAATGAGTTCTGCCTTGAGGGAGAAGAAAGACGAACGTTTGGATAATTTACTCTGCAAACTAAAGTAAATCAGACAGGAGTTGCTCTGAGGTTGTTTCAGCTGTTGAGAGCCAGGATTGCCTTTTTAAGGCAGCTACTAGAGGGAAAAACATTTTTTATAAGGCTGTTGCCAAATAGCTGCGCTTTTATTTTCAAGGCAAACATACACTAGAGAATTTTCACCAACTTCCCAAAAATAGAGAAACTCAGGAAGCTCTTCCAATGTAATTTAAATTAGGTATACTTTACATTTATTCCCCTCTAATCAGAACCATCATCATATCAACTGTGTTAAGGCCTGCAGTTGTGTTTATTTCCACTAGAAGGCGCTGCTGGGTATGTTAGTCCGTTACCTTCTGACCTGGTATAATGACAATTGGAAGTAGAATTAGATTTATTCTGTATATCTTAATTCATTCAGAAACACATTTCCGATGTAAAAAAACGATTGGTCTGGTCAGCCGCAACTTTAACATATTCTTAGCATGAAACCCTTTTCGGGATTACATTACATTTTTTAGCCTGTACTGTTTTTTAAATTTTAATCAGCGCATGAATCAGTAGCCTGCATGAGAAGAAGGGCCCCATTCTCGCAAATTGGGCCCGTTGGCTGTGATTTAGTGCAACACAGTCTCAACTTTTCAACCTTTTCAACCCTGCATCAAGTACATGAATTCACGTTGCTAGGCTCTCAGTTTGGGCGCATGTCCAAAATGCAGACTGTAAACATAAGAGTACAGCTGGTGCGTAGCAGCTCTGCTGCCAGTGGGGTGTGTGTATGTGTGTGTGTATGTGTGTATGTGTATGTGTGTATCCAAAGAATTGTCCCGGGCTGGAAGGTAGTAAGTTCAGAGGAGAGGAAAGGATGAGTGGTCCTCGGTGCACACCCTTCTTCTGACTCACACACGCATACATATATAGACGCCCATCGTTTCACTCTGGAAACAATCCCGCGCAACCGCACACGCAATTGTGCACACATACAGTGAAGCGGGTTTTCTTCCATTCTTGTCAGTTTCACACACGCATCTGTGTGTTGACGGCTGTAAACACCGATCGACCGTCCTGGCACAGAAACCCTCCCTCTCTCCGGCCGAGCGTTAAAGATGCACAGCTGTATATTTAGCCGTGGGTCATTCCCCCCGCCGAGGCCCCGCTTCGGGCCACGTTTATCCCCGCCACACGCTGGCCGGCTCTGTCTTCCTAAAGGAGCGGATGCTAAAAGTTAAAAAAAGAAAATTGGTCAAAAGAGCCTCTGTGCTCATGTGAAATGAAGCACATGCTACGGCGGTGAGATGAATACCTGCGGGTGGAGGTCACGCTCAGAGACAAACACGTGGCTTCCTCCTCCGTTCCCTTTTCACGCGGCAGCTTTCACACGTCTTGAACATGAGCAACAAAGCGGACTTTGATGCATCGCATGTAACCACAGTTTGTCTGCCAATCAGCTGTTGTGTGCGTGCAGTCAGAAAGGGCCGATCTAAATGCATGACGACGTGGCTCTTGTTTTGGCTGTAATAAAAGCATTGTGCTCACCAGCCCAGATTAAGTATACTGGTGGTATCACTAAAAAGAAGTGAGCTGGGTTTGGGCTGCAAAGAAACTTATTTGTAAGTCTTTTTACATTATTTCCCTCTTTTTTTTCAATGCACTTCTATTCATTGAACTTTGAGGTTTTTTGTTGTTTTTTGAGAAAGACTCTGGATGTTACATGTCTTTCATTAAGAACTTTCCATCCACAAATCTCTGCTATTTATTTGGTGAATTAAAATGCCAAATTATATAGTTATATACCAAATATATCATGGTGGGGGAAACACTGTAAAATCAGTATAACAATGACAGTTGACCCAAATAGAGGCCGTTATCAGTAACAGCATGCAGACGTAAGCACCTATTGAAGGAATTATTTATCATGGCTTTAATCAATAACAACTCTTTTACCACACGTATTGATTCCCAGCTAAATAGCAGGAGATACCAACCATGTTTTTTTAAAACATTATTATACTGCTCTGCTATTATTATATCTGTTATTATTTTGCTACCACATGGGAGATCACCAGCTTGTATTTAGCTCCTCTCATGAGAACAAATGCAACATGATGCTCATCTGACTTGGCTAAAGGTGGCATGGCTCTAAGCAGAAAACAGCAAGGAAGCATCCCCAAGGAAGATTCCCCTCTCCCCTATTCTTTGCACTATATATTGTCTGAGAAATAATTGAGATGAATTATGATAGAACGATAATATAATCATCATATATATGCGTTCATATATTTGTGTGTGTAAACCTACACAACTAAAAAAATAAATGAAATTGACTCGCTGGGACTGAAAAAAGTGCTTAAGTCTCAAAAATGTTTTTCATTATATGGTACCATAGGCTGACACCGTAAAGTGATTGAGGCGCTTGGTTCCTCTCTCAGCGTTGACGAGACAGTTTGCTGTTAGTCACCAGCGTGTGTTCTCTCCAGCGCCGGGCCCTGGTGACGGACCGCTCGTCCTTGAGTCAGAACGTCACTATGACACAGCGGAACCTCATCATGTCAGTCTATGAAGTGCTCTATAAAACAGTCTATAAAAGTCAAGATCCAGTTCTGGCTTTGTATTGGTTTAACAGAGGCTTATTTTGCATTGCTTGCAAAAATTTGACTTTGAAAAGAAAGTTGATGCATTTACTTGCCTCAGTGTTTCGGTTACTAATGTGTCCTTTGATGAGGGCAGGGAGGAAGGGTAGAAACCTCTTCTGTGGAACATTTTGCCGGGACACAACTTTCGGGGCTTTCTCATGCTTCCCGAATCAGTTGCAAGCCCCATCGACAAAACTCACATACACGGCGCACACAATAATCCCTCATCTGGATGCGATTGTAACGAGCGGCCACGCACATGTTAGAATATATCAATGTGAGAATTGTTTGTGTCCGTGTTCCCCGGTGTGTGTTCTTCTGGGTCTGCACACAATAGGCTCTATTTGTGTGAGAATGCCTGCGGCTGCAAATTCTGACCTCTGAGTAAATCCGCAGTATGTATTTAGAGGCTGAAGCGTCGGTCTGGTGTTTCCTTTTCCTTCATTCCTTGAAGCAACTCCGTCCTCCACTTGTCTAATGTACAACAACAAACCACAGTTACACACCCACCTAGAGAGAAAGCACACAGTTGTGATTCGGGGACATTAAGTATAAAATATGCAACCGTGTTGCCATGGCATTTTATAATGAATTAAATCACCATTGCCTTTTTTCTTTGGCTGTTTTAAATGTTGTAACTTGGTACGTCACTGGTAGGATGGTTGCAAAGTCTCTCTCTCCATCTGTCTGTGTGTGCCTGGTTGGTGGTTTTCTCTGGGCGTTCAGTCTATATTCTTGGGCCTACACAGCCAGGCTATAATTTACCCTTTGCGTTTACTGTTTATATTCTGCTGAAAGCAGCAGAGCATCCTTTGTGTCACAATGCAGCTCCCCGTGTGTTTGCTGTGCAGGAAGAGGCCTCCACTGTTGGTGCTTCCATCCAAATTATATGTCTGGTGATATTAATAGGTTTTATTATGGTCCGTATAGCCAAAGCCTGATGTGTCCTGTCAATGACAACGTTGACATTTACACTATTTATATATAGAATGTTCTGTATTTTCCCATTGGTTTGGATTTTCCTGATTTTAATCACAATAAATTCAACAAAAATGAAAACTTTGCACTTGCTGTGCACAAGGAAAGACCTATACAGACACAACTTGTCAAAGAGATCATGCCCAATATATTTAGTTGTTCTGCAATGAAAAGTGGCCCTTGTCATTTGATGTCGTCTCTATGACGGATGTCTTTTTAATACTGAATGTATCCTACAACACATCTGTGCATGTGTGCTAGTTTGCGGTGAGCCGAGATCACGCATCACTCTGATGTTTTCTTCTTCTCTGCCGTGAACCCTCCTCTACACCTTCATCTCTTCTCCCCCTTAAACCCGACAGCCGGCAGGCGCTGACCCTACATCCACGCTCTCCCTACTGTCTTTCATTTCTCTCTTATCGGCCTTCCTCCTTCTGCTGCCTGCTCTCTCCCGCTCTGTCCCAGTCGGCCTGACCCTCCCTCTGCGTGTCCATAGCTGTATATGGCGTTGGAGACGAGAGTTCCACGGATGGACTCTCTGGTCTTGGCTAATGGAAGCAGACTTCTTTGTGTAAATATTTGCACAGAGGGATTATAGATGGTCCCACGCATTCAAGGTGGAGCCCCACTCTGCTGCAACGCCACATTAGGGCAAAGAATGGCACTGAGCGCAGCTCGGCGCGAGAGCAGACGATGTGGCGTGACCCAGGTTTTTGAGGTTTTAAAGTGTTGGAGGCAGTGAACTCACGTTTCTGTTTTTTTGTCCCTTTTGCCCCCTTCTTTTCTCTGAACAGGCAGCGAGCAGCGACCTCCCTCTCAAACACGTAGACACCATGGTGAGTTTCAACTAGCTGGCTGTTTTGTTCCCCACGCAGGTCCGGCCATCTCTCATGCTTAGATTACTGAACTGAGCGAGCAGATTAGTCCGCCACTATGAAACTTGCGGACGGATCACCGGTTTTGATCGTGGAACGGCGTTAATTGGCAGTAGACAGAAGCCTTGCAGCTGCGCTTCATCTGCAGCAAATACGCCGTAAGAAGGCTGATGCTCTTCTAAACTACAGCAACTTGAGGAGTATACTTGATACGATACACAGTCTACAAATTATGGCGGTCCCCATGTCCAGCTTTCTGCCGAACTCCTTTAAGTTTTTTTTTTTACAAAAGCTGTAACTCAAGTGTGAAAAATGGACGATGAGGTGTTTCTGAGCTGGGAATCCAGCCAGGCTGCTGATTCTCTTCCCATTAGACGTGTTTTCAAAGGCACCATCAGACACAGAGACCGCCACACGGTATCATAAGCTCCTGATCTTGTGAGCGGGAAGATTTGCCAGTGCAGTTTAATGTCAAGCTTTCTATCGTGGGAAGGTCAAAGGTCAAGGTCAGCTGTGCAGAAGGTCTGCAAGTTCAGAGTCACACTTTTTATTTTGGATTTCTACGATTTTCCACCAAAGATAATATTAGACATATATAACATAACACACAATTAATGTGTCATAAGTAAAATATGTTTGCAATGTCTTGCTTTAATAATAGAAATCCCCCCGATCCTCTTATTGAAGGCCGACCCGGCGCTGCCACTGACCCACAGACTCCTTGGGCTTAGCAAAGGGACACGGCACACTTCCACAGGGCCAGTGGTCTGTGTTGTGGCTTCTGACCGGTTCAGGTGGCACAATGCTGTGGCACCTCATTATATATATGAATATAGTTGCCATACAGCAATATATTGTTTGCATCTTACCGTGTGATTCTTGAAAGGAATTCAGCCTTTTCAATAACGCATGTTGATACGAACATTTTCACGCTCTCCCTTCAAAATAAAAGGGATCTCTGTCCTTCTGCAGTAAAGTTGGATAAACTCCCATCCACCATCCAAACTTGCACACCCTCACTGCTGCTGGATATGGGGGACACCACTTCCTGCGCTGGGACATAAACGAAAGGGCTGAATGACATAAGCACAATAACGAGCCGCTTCTGAAGTAATCTCCTCTCATTGTTTTTCCACTAAAATCCCAAGCTTGTGTGGAGAAGCCCACCGCATGCTTTACTATTGGCCGGCACCACTTTTAGCCTGTTGCAACATGTTGGAAAATGAATAGAATCAGAATCACTTAACAAGGACGCATTTTCGGACTATGCTCAAAAATTTGCATCATTCACCGCTACTGCGCTGGGATTTCACCGCGGTTTTCAGGGTGGACACCGCAGGGACTGATGGGTAATCAAACACACATTGCCACTTGTATGATCTCACTCCATAGTCAATTATGGTTGTTTTAGAAATAGCGGATGAACCTTAATGAAGTGGTCTGCGTGGCTTCAGGGTAAAGACTCCCGCATCCGTAAGTGCGTGTTGGGTGAAAAAACACAAAACAATGAGAGCACACATGTTTGCCTTGGACTCAGTCAGCCCCATCTATGATACAACTTCCTGTGAGTTTTATTTTGTCTGGGAAAGGAAGGATCAAGTAACCTATTTAGAGTTACCACCCAAAGCCGCATGCCGCATCACCGCAAGGATCAAAATATATGTGTGTGTGTGGCTGCTTTCATTGGCATTCCCCGTGTTTTTTCACTTTTCTCATACAGTGGAGTACGGAAGAGCACACACACACCCGCGTCATGCCGGAGCTTCATATCCATTTTTGCACGGCTCATGAGTTTTCCCTCTCTGGTCGTCATTTGGTCTTCAACTAAAGTGCCCGGAACAAAGTGAAACGGAAGTGTGTGATGGAATGTGTGTGTTTTCAGGCCTTCACTGTGCGTACACCTCTGCGTGACCGGCATGCATTGTGAGTACATCTATGCATGATGTGTGTGTGTGTGTGTGTGTGTGTGTGTGCGCTAGTGAGTGCAGTCTGCTCATGGGCGTTTGCTGCTGCGGTGACTGTGTGACGTCTGGGAGATGTTCGCCCCGCGCCTCATTGCCTCAGAGCATCCACAGCCATTCGTCTTATGACTCGCTTCTCCCGCTTCACTGGATCACTGTTCGCCTCGGACGTGCTTCCATTCAAATTTGAACTCATGAGATTAAACTGTACCTTCCGGGAGGCCAGATGTTTTCATAATAACTTGACATAACAGGTTGTGTGAATTCTGAATTTGACGGTCAGAATAAGATTTCCACACATAAACATACACACACACACACACACACACAGAGTGGTGAAGAGCTACTCAGCTGATGTGTGTGTGCTTGTGTGTTGTGTACGGGTCTCACAGCCCAGTGTGCCCGGGGCGACGGAAAGGGTTCGCAGTTGCATTTTAGATCCGTACACAGATGAGAAACAGGGACAGAGGGAGGGAAAAGTTGGATATGGGGGGGGAGATAACGTGATGGGAGGCTAAGTGGGAGGGGGGAGGGTGGCCACCACACAGACCGAAGGGGGAGAGAAGGACGGACGAAGACAGAGCGGACACACAAGACAGAAAAGCAGCAGCTTGGTGGAGGAGTCGGGTCTGAGCCGGAGCATGCCGCGGCCCACTGCAGGCAGCTACAGCCCAAAATAGATTCCCCCCTTTTCTCGTCCTCCTCCGCTGTCGGAGAGCAAAGGGAGACGCTTCCCGGAGGGAAACTTCACTGCCGGACAGAGAGCCCTGAGAGGAGGCCACTGGGAGCTCTCCAGAGATGAACCGAAGAGGCTCTTTGAGAAGGCGGCTCTCCTCTCTGAGGGGGGCATGGCGATGGAGTACAGGCCACCTTTTCAGGAAGGTAGGATGCGGTGGAGGAGCGAATGGATGGATGGATTCAGTCGAGTCCCGCTCTCTCCTTCGTTGCTTTTTTCTTTTTTTCTTCTTTGTTAGAGAGCAACATTTTTGCGGACATTTACCAGCCCCCAACGTCTCACCCGCTACTCTCCCTCCGCCTCCCTCGGGTTGGTTAATTTGAATGGCCTGCTTGTAAAGTCAACCTCCACAGATGGTTTTCATCTGGAAACAGGCCCGCTGGACCCCCCACTCCAGTTCCTTACCTCCCCCCTCCTGCAAACACGAGTTCTCAGAGCAGAGTAACAGGTCTCGTGGTGCGGACAGTGTAATGTTCAGGAGCAACGGTGTTCTACTTTAAATCTTAAAGCTTAGAAGACGGCTGCATCGATAGTCGTGGCTGAACAGCACACTCCGTCCATCGAACCACAGAACATCACAATGTCTTTCACTTTGTCAATGGCAGCCCCGGAGTGGGAGAAAGTCATCATCTCGCTCCTGAGCGCAGCCTCGCTGCGACGCGTTTATTTACCCAGATGGTTGCACTTTAACGAGCATGTCGTCACTCATGAAATGCTCTGCCTGCCAATCTGAAGTAATCTGAAGCAAAAGCTGTGAATTCACTGCAGTCTTTGCAGCACGATATGAGCTCCTTCTCCTCGGAACGCTCGCTCGCTGTCTAATTAAGGTATTTGTTTGCATCCCGGTTGAAGTGGTGGAGCGTTGTAATGCGCGTTGTCGTCCAACGACGTTTACCTTGTCATTAAAAAAAAAAAAAGAATCTTGAGAATATTCTGATCACAGCACAGTGGTCCATTCAGGCTTTCCCACAACACAAGCACTCGTCGCCGTCTTAGCCTCTGAACTCTCTTTTAGGCCATTTCTAGCTCGTTCATCTCTGTCCTCCCATGGCGACTTCACGTTATTGCCCCTGGCAACATACTGAAACGTTTAGGCTGAAGCCCAGAGAAATAAAAGGGGGATTGGCTTTGTGTCGCCTCAGTCGAGCCGCAGACTCACGTGAATACTTACTCATGTAAGATGGAGCAAAGGAAGGACACGTGGGATTAAGTGGATTTGAACAGAAAATGATGTCTGCAAACCCCATGTCGTTTGATTCATCATGTACATGTATTCCTTCGGTAAAAAGATTAATTGGAACACCAATGAAATCAATATGTGTTATATTGGGAGATCTTTCCTTTAAGTAGATCAAAGCAAGCTGCAGGAATGCTTTTTACTGTGATATCTGTATCAATAATACCTAAATGCAGGATTGGGTTCTGAGCATATGAGTATGCTTGTCTATTCAGTGATCTGATATCATGGCAGCGTATTATTTGTGAGCTCATTTATGCTACAGAGGATCAACAACATAACGGGTCACTCGCTATCCGATCCCAACATCCTGCTTTATTGCTGCTGTGCACGTGCCACTCATAGTAATCACATCCATGTAGGGATAGTGACAGACACCTGTTGATAATAGTATATATTTTGGAAAAATCAGATCAGCACATTGGTTGGGTCGATGCTCATATTCAGATCTTGGAATTGTGGAAAAAAACAAACATATCAAAACGAAGTCATGTAAAAGTCAAGCGTTAACCTCAACACACAAAATGGCGAGATAAGGCTATAGACCCATCAACAATTAATTCTTTCCCAACGAGCCCAACCAAGAAATTACTATCACGCAGTGTCAACATGGGACAATGCTGTATGTTTTCTTTTATTTGACCTCTGCTCATTTTAATCTCTAACTTCCTGCCTGTCAATTGCAGAAAAGGTTGGTGCGCCACCACAAAAGTAAAGGGCACAAAACGACAGAACTGCATTCACTGGTAGCTGAGTGGCCGGAACCAGTACTTATTTGTATTGTTGCAAATTTCTACAGCTGGCTTGTAATTTGCAATGTAAATCAAAAGGAAAGTGAAATGTTTGCAGATTGGTAGGATTTTCTTGTGGAAAGACTACTAAAAATGTTACCCCTTTGGGCTGTAGCAATAACATTGGACCAGGGCCGCTCACATGATTAACAGCACACATGGATGATGTCTCCTTTAGATCCGTTATGTGCTCTCTGACAGACGGTCAGGCGTTAGGAGAGACGAGCAGTCTGAAGCTCATCCAGGGGCTCCCGACACCGATGCTCAGTCAGACAGTCTCATCTACCGGATGATGATGGATCCCGGCCCCCTCCTGTGTACATGTGACCCAAACACCACATGGAAGCGACCAACGTCCACATGACCTTTGACCCCCTCCCTGAGCCAAACACCGTCAATCAAGTTCAGCCGCACTTCCTGAAAGACAACCCCAGCTCACACTCAGCCCGCTTTGCGCTCGCCTCGCTATATTTGCATTTGGTTGCTACATTTTTTTATCAAGGTTGGCCTCCAGAAAACCTCCCCAACTCCGTAAAGCCAGGCAGGGGCTCTGTGCTGGGGACACCACCACCCACTTCGAGGTGGTCATAGGTCCTAATTGAGAGGGATTATTCTTGTAAGAATCCAAACATTGTTTTTCGGAGCATCCTACTGTTTCTGCCTTCAACCAGATCGGATTTGTGGCAGAGTCACAGAGCAGCTTGGTTCTGGGACTGACTTATAAACTGATACTAAATGGAATTCTTGATGTAACTTCAAATACAATATTTTTACGTATTTTGACACAGCAGTGAACTTTTGATTTAAATAGATATTCATATGCATATGCTAATATTAAAGCACTTGTGTTCTTCTTCTTTCCAGGGCTCCACAAAATCTTCAAAGAGCATGGAGTCCCGGCGCAGACCCTCCAGGTAGGAACTCTTTTCTACAGGCCTCAAGTTTCCCATAAAAGGCTTCATTTGGCTTATTGGACTGAATCTATTGAAATTATTTTTGGAACTGATCTCTGATGTGTTCTCCAAAAGGAAAAAAAAAGATAACGAAGGCAAAGAAACAAATATCAAGGACCACCTTATCCTTCCTCTATCGCCTTCAGCATGAAGCGTTTGAAACAGAAAGTTCTGTTGTAATAGGATATGTGTCGTAGCAACATACCCTCCCATTGAACCGGACCTCATGCTGCTCAGTTGGACACAAAGATATTTGGTGTCGATCCCTCCAACCTCGGTCCCGAGGAAGTCACAGATGTTGTCAGTTGTGTAAGCAGTGTGTAAAAACTGTGTGCTTTGAGTTTGAGTGACAATTTGATTCCCTCGCAGCAACTCCAAGAGCTGATACAGAGTTATAAAAATAGTTCAACATCTGATACCTCGTCGTTCACATCATTTGTAATCGCACATTAAGAGATTGCACTCAATTTCCGCCCATATAAAGGAAAAAAAAAATCAAAGGGTTTTTCCTAAGTGCTTTAACAGCAGAGTCATGGAGGTTATCTATTGTGTAATGCTCTGGCTATCCGTCCAGACAGGCTTATTTACATTCTGATACAGACAGATTGGTTGTGCTACACAGCTGATACAGAGATAACTCACCCTCATGCACGCTCTCTCAGAGCTGTGATCGAACTAAAGTGCCACCAAAATAGCACCTTGTTATGTTTAGTAAAAGCTATACATTTTATCGCCTTAGTTTTATGGAAGGTATTTTTGGGCCATCTAACAAATGGAAGGTAATCTTTGATTTCAGTCTCACTCCAGTGACTCTGAAGCTGGAGGGATTGGCAGGAAGTGTGTTGATACATGTTTTTATTTGCTTTGAATGAGGTTGATCAGAGTTGAGTTCGTGGGCTTGAAAACCTAAACAATGAGCTAAAAAAATATATCAAAATATTATTCTCTATGGTTTGTCATTATGTGCTACACAGTGCAGCTTTAAGTATTTGGAGTCAATTGCGTAGACCGATTGCATTGACGAATGACGAATCACTGACCTCAGAAATCTTGGGAAACTGTAGGTGCTCACCACCAGGAAGTAAGGGATGTTTTTAGCCTGAGACGAAATCTTTGTCTTAGGCTATTGTTACTAAAGAATATCTGGGGGAATGTTTTACAGCCTAATGTCTCAGGTGTTCTTATAAAACTACTTTCCCGTTGGTCTTTGCTCAAACGAACCAATGAGATCACTGCAGCGCTGATTGAGCGTGTGGCGAGATAATGCCTCATTCTTTTAACCCGACGTTCGCTTCATCTCTCCTGCTGATGAGAAGCAGGTCGGCGCAAGGCCGGTCAGCACATGCTGGTTGATCTGGAGCCGGACCAAACCACGGGGGCCTGGTTGCACCGAGTCGAGGGCCAAAGCCGTACATGTGCAGAGACAGAGGAAAACAAGAGAAAAATAGATTCTAAAAAACATGCAAAAAAGAGAGAAAGGAAAGAGAGAGATGCAGGAAATAAGAGAAATAACACAAATAAATTTAGCAAATGAACAATAAAAGACATATAAACTATTTCAAAGTATGTTGCAACAAATGAGAGCTTCTGTGACATATCAGTTTTCATGAATAATTTCCAGTAAGCAGGTTTTGAGTGGGTCCAGATGTACAGTACAGAACAGGTTACAGTCCTCATATTATAAACCTGGAGAGCTCTTCTGTCCCAGACGTATGAGCAATTTCCTCAGGGACTTCTCACAGCGGACAAATGTGGGAAATATGCTGCAGTCTGGGCCCAAGGGTGCAGACGCCTCTCCCTTAACCTCTCCATCTCACTATCCATATTCTCTGTAGACATGGACAAAATCCGCGCAGGCATTTCAAGTAGTAGTTCCTCATAAAATTAAGCCAATCCTTTTTGAAGTAGGAGGAAACATGTTGAAATGAAATACACCAATTCACTTTCTTTGCTTTGAACTGTTTCAAGTAATTTTTCATTGCTGACTTTGTTTTTCCCTGAAATGTTCTCCAAAGCATTGGCCTGCTGGAAATTTGAATGCTTCGTGAGATCAGGTGGCAACAAACATTGGCTTATGCTGCGCTGGGTGTTTGGAGACCTTTCACTGATGCTTAAGCGAGCAAAATGCCACAAAAGGCCGTGATTTACAATGGTTTTAACTATTAAAGGGCGGCTACTGCAAATACATGGCAGGATCAGGTTGAGCCCCCTCGCTTGGGGCAGTGACTCCCTCCCACCCGGAGGGTCAACTTCTTCTTGTGCTGTTCCTTCACATACACACAAAGACTAACAACAAAACATGTGATCCATGCAGAGAGTGAATCCTTTTGAGGGTTCAAACGCATACGCTGTTTGTGGTGTGTTACCGTTTTAGGATATTTCTTTGTTGTCGTCTCAAAGAACAGTGATTTGTTCAATTCGATCTCAATCTCAATATAAACAAACCAACTTTTGGCACTCTTCTCGTGGGTACAGATGGTAAAACTGATCACGCACAATCTGGTCTGATAAACACAAGCTTGTGTTTATAAATCACATGTGCTGCATTATTTCTGGGTAATAAATTCCTAACTATACTTCGCGGCCTAACGGTGCCCCTCGGTTTTGCTCTTGCACAGCGGGACCTTTTGAAATGCGAAATTGCTGTTTGATCCGCTCCGAAGATGGAATGCTTGCCTCTCTCTCTGACAGGAGCACGAGTCTGCTGCACGCCCTGGAGGAGAGCTACGAGTTGGACCTCATCTACATCACAGAGAGGATCATCTCCGTCTCCTTCCCCGGCAGTGTGGAGGAGCAGAGTTATGCTGCCAACCTGCGGGAGGTGGCCTCCATGCTGCGCTCCAAACACGGCAACAACTACCTGGTACAGTTCTGATGTGTCGATGTGGCTCATTCTGGCCGGGATGAAGCAATGAAGTTCCTTTTCCAAAATGAATATAGCAAGTAGAGCGAATAGTGTTAAGGCAGGAAAATTAGGTAATTACAGTATACGGCCGGCTCAGCTGATCAGCTGATCCCTCACAGTCCAGACTACGTATCCTCACACACACACACACACACGCACGCATGCACGCACGCACGCACACACACACACACAGATGTACTATTTCCGTGTACATGTCTTTTAATCCGTTGCTAATGGTATTGCTATCTGCGACTACGATGTAGCTACACGGTTCAAAATAGAGACGCACCCATCAGATTTTTCAGTCAAGTTACCTGAGTTTTTATATCTATGCATTTTTGTACCAAAGGTTTCTCTAGTAAGGAGGTCGACATACAAGTTGTTTCATAATGCGAACTCCAATTAACTTCATAAAACCATTGTAAGAGTAAAGACTAATTACTGATCAGTCATATGTAGAAAAACACGTATTCCTGGCTGTCAATCAACTGTAAAATGTAATGCTGAGGGCTTGTAATGACGGCGTTGACTTTTCCTTTTCCCTTAGCTCTTCAACCTCAGTGAGAAGCGTTTTGACATCAGCGAACATAATCCAAAGGTAAACCTGACCCGATCTCTTCTCCCCTCTCCCATGGGTTGTGCTCCCCATCACTGTGACCGAGAATCTCTCTTTTCTCCCAGGTCTTGGACTTTGGCTGGCCTGACCACCATGCTCCTGCCCTGGACAAGATATGCAGCATCTGCAAGGCCATGGACACCTGGCTGAGTGCAGACAGCCACAACGTCGTCGTCATACACAACAAGGTGAAACTATGAGGATTCTGCTGTGAGAATGGCATCTACTGTATATGGGTTGCTCTCAGGCTCCTCTCGGGAAGCCCCCACTTCCCGACGCTGCAGCTGTCTGGTGTTTCTGTGTTTGTAATGACAAGAGGAAAGTGTTTGTGCGTGAGAGTGTGTCTCTTAGCGTGCTTGCTGGGTTGTGTCCTGCTGGTCCAGGGTTAGGAAAACACAAATTAGAGAGGTGAGGCACCCCAATCGTCATGGCTGCTTAAGTTTATTTACCCTTTTTACTCATAACAATACCTTAAAAACTGGATTGACCAATATTTTATTGTTGCCTGGACTTACTCGGATCACATTAAACTCCAGTGGCAAACCACACTCGTCTGGCTCCGAAACGTGCCGACACAAACTATAAAAACTATGTCCAAATGCAACTGCTAGACCAACGTCCCTTACATAAGACCTCATCATTTTCACGCTCGCCCCACTGCCTTCCTCATTGGGTTTTGCAACGCAAGAATTAACCATTGGATCCGTGCCTCACTCGAGATGTTCCCACAGGGAGGTTACAAACAAGTCGGCCGCCATAACAACTGGTGTTATTTTACGGCAAGTTGAGTAACGCTGGTGATGAGTGTGGGCTTGGAAGTTGTGGTGGTCACTAAGGAAGCAGGCCTCGTTGAGTTTAAACATATCAACAAATCATTTCCACTGGGCTCCACGCTGTTTAAGTAGAGCCCAGTGGAAATGATTTGACTTGATTTGACTTTGGAACGCACTCATATTCCACTGTGACTTTGTTTTAAATATGGATGGATACGTAAAATGAATGAATGCTGAAGCTGGTTCATTGTAGTAACGTGATTGGACCTTGGCTTGGTGAACTTTCCTTTAAATGCACAGCCGGTATTTTTTTTAACCATATAAATAGGAAAGTCGCATACATCTTGACGTTCTTTATGATGTCATTTCGCTATTACTAATGTAAGCAAATCTTTAACAGGGTGCCGATACGCCGGTCGGTTGACAGGTCTTGAGGGGAGTTATCTAGCCCGAAACAACTTTATTAAATGTCTTCTGTGGTTCTGAATAAATAACTCTGATGATGTCATCGGGGTTGGGCTTGGAAACTTCACGCATATAACAAAGGTTAATGGGGTTTGAAATATTGGGGAACTAAGTAAGCAGCAGTATACTAAAATATGCTATCAACTTACATGAGGATCCTGCAATTTTGGATTTTATAAGGTGTCTGACTGCAGTTGTTTCAGTTATTTTTTTCTTTTAAATCTTTCAATCTGTGCTGAATATTGTTGACATTGCTGGTCTCCCTTTTGGTTTGCATTCAGTCCTTGAATTTTACATCTAAAAACAACATTTAAATAAAACAACCTTTGTATTGAAGCTGTGGAAAAACCAATTGCTTCCTCTGATGTGATGACACCATGATGACCAGGGAGATGTCTGTGGATCACCGTTGCTCAATTGATGTCTTTTCAGGGCAACCGGGGCAGAACTGGAGTGGTAGTGGCTGCCTACATGCATTACAGCAACATATCAGCCAGGTAGGTCTACGATCCCGACTTTACTGCAGAGGAGAGGACAGAAAAGCATAACGAGGAAGTGAGATTCATCTGTATTAATTTAGGAGCCGAAAAATAGAAGAGGAGACGAAGACACAGGAGAGGAAAGATAAACTAGCATTGTTCATCACATGACTGAAACCCCGTTCAAGGAACAAACGGAGATGTGATGAACCGAGGCAGGAGGGGTGGAACTCCAGACTGGAAAATAAAAGAAAGAAAAAAATCTTTGATATGATGATTTTAAGCAGAAAGCAATGAAATAGCGAATCAGCAGATCATAAGACTCAAATTATTAGTGCGACGCTAATTCTTAGTATTTCTTTTTGAAGTTTGGTAAATCCAAGTGAAGGAACTGTTTAACAATCAGAAGAAGAGCGCATTACTTGGTGCTGATTGAGAGAAAAATATGACGTTCTCATCCCTAGAAGTATGACATTTATCTTGGAACTGATTCTCACAAATCTAAAGCCGTGTGAAGTGGCCTTGAATAGTTAAGGAGCAACAAATGCACAGAGCATGGAAACACTGGGGCAGTTGTCAAATGGGAAGTGTGATGTTGTGTAAAATATCCCCAAAAGATCTTTAATATTATGAATCATCTATTTCGATCCATGGTGTGAACTCTTCTGCTTTTCCTGATTGTGTTGTTGCTGTTTATCTCTGGTGCATCTCACGTTATGAATCCTAAGCATATTTTTGTGTTGACCTCTGTGTGTGGTGTGATTTCTGAAACTAAAACTACTGGAGGAGCATTTGGCTTTTTGATTTTCATTAAAGACAAATCAGCCAGCAAGTCAAGGTGTGAAGACACATGTTTTACATGGCAATACTGGGACAAGTCCGCACAATCTCACATCGTATTCCATTCTCAAAATAGTGTGGCAATAAAAGTTAACCTCTTTCTTTGGCGTTTGAACGCAGTGCTGACCAGGCCCTGGACAGGTTTGCCATGAAGCGCTTCTATGAAGACAAAGTGCTTCCTGTGGGGCAGCCATCACAGAAGAGGTCAGCCCTCCCCCTCTTTGTTTTTCCTGTGTGACCCATAGATTGTGTATTTAAATAGGACGTAGTCGGCATGAGCTGCAGTCTTGGAGCGCACCACCGGAATATTGCCCGTTGCACCCTGAGGTTTAAATTGTGATCCGATCCAAAAATATGAATTATTGAAGGCAGCTTTAAAGTATTTATTTGATTGATTATGTTCATAGTAAATGTTCATTCGCTTTGTTGTAAAACATTAAGATTCATCACACAATGTTTCAATGTTTCGCAGCGGCATGTTGACGTGTTCCTTTTTGTGTACCTCTGCTTGGCTCAGGTATGTAGAGTACTTCAGCGGCTTGCTCTCCGGACACATCAAGATCAACAACAAACCGCTGTTCCTTCACCATGTCATCATGCACGGCATCCCCAATTTCGAGTCTAAAGGAGGTGGGTGTTGTGCACAGAAATGCACTCACTTGTTCGGATTTCCAAAACGACGCCGTTTCTCTTATGAAAGCCTCGCAAAAATTGTGTTCCAGGTTGTCGTCCTTTTCTCAAAATCTACCAGGCCATGCAGCCCGTGTACACATCTGGGATCTAGTAAGTCTTAAAGCACACTCACACTTGAATGCTTTTACAAGATTCCAGGGATAGCAGCTCGTTATGCCTCAATAATAATAATAAAAAGCTGCTTTTCCTTTATAGCCTCTCCCTTAACTCCACTGCCCCCCAATATCCACTTACACCACCCCTCCTGCCAGTTTACACTCTGTGCTGCACTCACATCATCGTATTTGGTTAGCCTCCCCAGCTGCGGGCTCTTGTTTCTCCACTTTAGATCCCGCAATCACTTCTTGTTTAATTTGTGACTGGAGAGCCAATGAAACAGGCAGACAGGCATCCGTGTGGACGCCTGCAGGGGTTTCCTGTCAGAGGACCCCACCGGTTCTAAGGGCCAGGGAAAATGGAAATAAATGGATTCTTGGATTTCTTTTTGTTGTTTTGGGAAGAGGGAAGGTTAAAGTGGAGAGCTGTACTTCCCTCAGCATTTTTATTTAAAATATATCAGACAGAGCTTATTACTGAATATCTGCATACAGAAGTCATGCATACAAGTGTAAGATCCTACCATTTAAATAGCTAGAATTACAGTTGATCTATACCTAACTGATATTTATAACCTTGAAGTTACTGCACTGAACTTAAAATAATTAATGAAACAGTCTCCAGGTATACTAGGACAATATATATATATATATATATATGGGCTAACAAATTGCCATTCTTGCCACCAGATCAGATTGTGGCAGTATTAGCCAGTTGTGCTAATACAAGTTGTGCAGGTTCACCAGAAGCTGCTTCTGCTAATGGTTTCTGACCAGCCAAATGAATGTAATATTCACTGTTCCTTTAGCTCTATTTGTGTCCTCCAACTCCAGAGGGAGCGCTACATGCTCCGTGTGGAACCAAGGTTTATACGAGCAGAGTTTGTGGCCAGAAAACACTGAGCTGAAGGATGCTAAAACGCTTCAAACGCCTCGTTACTACAAGCAACACCTTTTACTCTACACATAATCGTTTTGAAATACATCGGTGCAGCTTTAAATTCTCTAATCCCATTGTCCTGCATATATCGAATTATTTAAACTGCCGAGCCGTTATGAAGTGTTTTAAAGTCAGCTCTGTAATTACTAAAGCCCGCTGGCATGGGACTGTTTCTACGACGTCCATTCCTACAGTGGTGCCAATCCTATAAAAACATTCACAGCATACACCGTAACTAAGTGTGACACAATCAGTGCACATGTACTTCCAGCCTGTCAGCTGCTTAAAGCCCCGGCTCACATTCCTCCCCACCTTGTCTCACATGCTCTCTATTAACACTCCCCACCCTTTGATCCGACTTTTCCACTCAGCCAATCGTGTAGACACTAATACCCAAAATGAGCCTGCCGCTGCTGATGAGATGAGGAAGACGGCCACTGTTGAAGCAAACAAGGGATCGTAAGCAGGCAATGTAGATCATGTGGGAAAGGGGATTCGCAGAAAAGCGGTCTGAAAAAGAAGGTTGGCCGTCAGCAGACGCAGTGGAATGATTCCTGCAGCAGTAATGACGAAGGCAGGCTAACACGTTGTGGCTTTGTTCTATTGCAGTAATGTTCAGGGTGACAGCCAGACCAGCATCTGCATCACCATTGAACCTGGTCTTCTGCTGAAAGGGGACATCTTGGTAAGAATGGCACAAAAACACAAGTTCATTAAAAAGGAAATCAGATGAGATCTTACTTGTTTGGATCTAATTTCAACTAACAACCTAGAAACATTTCTGTCTTTGTGTATCTGTGTGAAGCCAATAATAGAAGCAGTTTATTGTATTACCTTTTGCGGTGTATGTTTTCTAACCCTGTTGTTGGGTTTATGTACTGAACGCATTATGCTGAAGCAGTTTATAGTGTCCATTCATGGAAGAAATAGAGCCATAAAAACCTGGGGGAAGTCTGTTTGGACAGGGTCCTGTACCTCGTTTTATAGACCCTCATTAGCACACAATATGTTTGCTGGAAACGATGACGTCAAAATGGACTGTACTTCCTTTCCAACTGCGCCTGAGAAACAGAGTACGGATTTTGCGTGACATAATCAGTCAAAAGTTCTGTTCTTTGTTTCACACTTTTAAGATGATGATCCTTCGCAAAGTACTTGTGACCTATTTTGCATTTAGTTGAAGCAGAAGAACCGCACACATCAGCAAAGTGTCTGTCTGTGCATAAGGCGATTCAAAGGAGCACTTACTGTATGCACAAGGACGTTTGCCCCCCCCCCCCCTCAGAGCTGAGCTCATATCTCATCCTTTATTTCAGACTGAGCGAACCGAGCCGCGGCCGCCAATGCTGGTTATTATTCAGATAGCACAGGGAATGAGAGCTGTGGCCTTATAGCCAAACGGGAGAGACATCAGTCAGGGTGGAGTGTGCTTCTGCATTTAAACAAACAAAATGAGTTATGGATAATACGACAACCCAAAAATGATTAATTACTGAAAAGTTAGTGAAAAAACATAACCACAGACATTTTCTTTTTAAAGATTATTCATATTCAGGTTTTAGCCCTTTTCTCCTTTCTGTGCTGACATGGTGTGGGGGCTAAAAGCTTAAAATTGATGTTTTCTTTCTACTCTGCTCTCAGAGTTTGCTCAGCAGCATTGTTTTCCCCCCCGTGAAACAGACCCCTCAGTGGGAGGTTTTCCATATCCCCAGAAAGCTACACTAAGCCCCAGGATATTCTCCTTTGTCCTCCTCAATCCTTTATGTGCTTGTGTGGATTTTGGGACCGTATATGTTTTGGTCTTATATGGCCCCACAAGTTGAAATTCAGGTTTGTTTAATGCGAGTCAGCGCCATCTTTTAAAAAAATCATCATCCAATTTAGTCTTTAGCGTCTGTTGATTTCCCGCATTGCCGTTCCTTGTTATATTATGGTAAATTCTATGTAATTATGTATTCTTTTTTATAGCTTACAGCCTCAGTTTGTGAGCTGCAAATTGTTTTGGGTCAAGGGATATTCCTCATGTACCTGTAAATGTGAGGTCCTTGTAAAAAGGGTAAATGTCCGGTCCGCCCATCAGTTAACAGTGGGGGACACACACCGAATTTTCCAGTTTGGGGTTTTAGTGTTTCTCATTAAAGCCTGTGGAGAGGCTATACACTAGGAGGGATTTAATATATATGAATATATATGGAGGTTAAATGTTTCTCTAGCTCTGAGGCAGTGTGGAGAGCACTGAATAAAGCTGGCATGTCTCTGGCTCGTGTTTCACAAAGATCGTGTCATATTTGGTCCAGCTCAGTGACTCTGCTCTTAGAAGTGATTGGACCCTGCAGTTTTAATCTTTGCTGAAACAGCTTTTTTTTCCTTCCTGGTGTCAGACTTTGACACTTGGGATGGTTATTCATGCGATTGTCAGCGCATCCTTACTGCTCTCTATCCCTCCAACTGGTGTGTTGAGCTCTGCTGTAATTAGATTTTTGGTTCTCTTCTCCAGCTCAAGTGCTATCACAAGCGCTACCGAAGTCCGTGCCGAGATGTGGTTTTCCGGGTGCAGTTTCACACCTGCGCCGTTCATGACCTGGGGATTGTGTTTGGAAAAGACGAGCTTGATGAGACATTCAAAGGTAAGAGATTTGGGACAAAGTCCTCCAAGTGTCCAATACGTGCAAGACGTGCATTGTTATCTCAGTTATCTGGGTTGCACGAGTGTGAGTGTGTGTGTGTGTGTGTCTGTGTGCATTCCTGTGTCTGTCCATGGCTAATCTTGCATACTGTTGCTCAAGTTGAATGGTATCGTGTGTGTAGGCTCAATGGATCACTGGATGCATTGCCTTTGAAATCATTTTGCTCCAAACTTAAAGATCATGTTCCCCTTTGTGTGCAGACGACAGGTTTCCAGAATATGGAAAAGTGGAGTTTATTTTCTCCTTTGGGCCGGAGAAAATTCATGGTAAGAATAATTGTTTCTGTTTCACCAGGATTCTTTTTCTGCATATTGTACTTAAACTGTGTACTTGTGTCCATCCAGTTATCTCACATGATGCCTTGCTAATTCGTCATTTTATTATATAGTTTAGTACTTCCATGCAGACCTATTATAAATAAAATAAAGGTAACAAAACAATAATGTTAAATTCATACTACTTACAGAAGAGCTTTTCTTCGTTTATTTGATGTGGAAGAGCTTTTTTCTCCTCCCTCATCATTTGAAGGTACTCACGTGTTCTGCTCTGTCTCTTTGTACTTCGGGTCAAGGTGTGGATCAACTGGAAAACGGGCCGAGCGTCTCGGTTGACTACAACACACAAGACCCACTGATCCGCTGGGACTCCTACGAAAACTTCAATCAGAACTGCGAGGACACCACGGATGGTAAGAGCAGCTGGATTATACATTGTATTAAACTCTACAGGTGCCGTCCTTTACACTCGACTGGTTACAGCTTGGCGCAAACATTTCCAGAGTTGAGTCCAAATAAAATGGCTTTGTTAGATGTACCATCTTAGAGTTTCGTCTTTCACTTGTAGTTTATGAAGGACACGGACGGGGTCGTGCCTTCGTCACCTCATCGCACACAGAGCAATTCAAATTGAACACGCATAGAGCGTGTGTCACCACCTCCTTGTGTGCTGTAAAGTTAACAAGGTGTTAATGTTTGCAGCCGTGGCCCTCATGGCCACATTAGGCTAACATGCACTAATTTCCCCACGGCTTATTTTTAATAAGTAATAAGTAATAGTATTTAAAAGGAAGTAAATTATCACGTTGTGTAACTGCATGTGAGCCATGACTACTGGAGAACTTGGAACAGTTTTGTTCGTTCTTGGCAACTGTCAGCAAACAAACCTCTGTAGGAGTTAATTGCCAATTACTGGCAGCTCCAGCACTTTTTATAAGCTAGTCTGAGTCAGTGAGTAGATTGTGTGTATTTTTAGTCAAATGCTTCTGATACAACTTCTCGGTGAAAGGTCACTATACCTGTGATTGTTATGCATTATGTAAGTGTACATCTGATTGTAAAAACCCACTTGGTTGAGGGGATGCTCCGAGTCCTTTTTTACACTGACAAACGGCATGTAACCAAGCTGTCCTCTGCAACAAGGCGGCTTTTGTTTTTCTGTGAGACTGTGGAATGATTCCGCCTCCGTCCTAACGGAGTCTAAAGACCTTTTCACGCTCACATCTCTTTAAAACTCCCACGCGACGGGGTCAAACTGAAGTCGGTTCAAGCCAATTTTAGAATGTTTTCTGATATAAGACATGTGGTAGCAGCTGTCTCTTTGTATAAATGCTTTAGCTTTTTGGGTGCACTATATTATGTACGCATATCATGTCATTGCAGGAGAAAAAACTAAATGACAGTTAAAGTAAATTAAAAAGTCAGCATATTTACAGTGTTTTGTCCCAAATTCCAAACATCAACCTAGATCAGCATTATGACGATGTCCATGCTGACCTTGATGCAAATGTTAAAAAAGGGCCTTTGGTATTGCTGAATTCATTTACGGCGAAATGATGACCCCAGAGAAGCCAAAGCCCCCATGGGGCATGAGTGGGGCGGGAGACATTCCTGTGTTGGGCCACAGGCATGGACAGGGCCGTCCTGTCGAGGGAGAGCTGGTCCTTCTGTGACCAAAGTGCTACTTTCTCCGCCACCCAAAAAAAGTAAGCAATGCTACGCCCTCAGCGATAGCAGCCAGCCCGTCGTTTGGCTTCCAAAGTACTGCCGTTGTTGTCATGGTGGTCGATCTTGTGTATCTTGTATATAGATGTGCATATTCAAGAGTAAATGCATTGAGCTGCATTGATTTTGCAGCTTGAACAGAGATGCGGTTATTTACCAGTTCTCGCCCAGCAACTGTTACTGATCATTTTGCAACAATTGCAATGCAACTGCAGTATTGATGATTTTTCATCAAGTGTAAACTTGATTAGTGTCTGTTAAATTTGCTAAATGAAAAAAAAAGAGTTTAAGAGAAATGTTAGGTAGATGATTTATGTCCCACCCCCCTCCCCTAACTTTGTTTTGGTTTGTCTCCCAGATAGCCAAAGGTCAAAAGGTTACTTGGCTAACTTCTATCACTACCCATAAAGTGTGCTGGCGGCAGCTTGAAATAGGTCTTGCTAAAATAGAATAGGTCTCCTCTCATTCTGTTTCAGTGGAGGTGAGCGTGTGTTTGCTTACATCTATCTTGGAGCGCTCATCTTGTGGTGGGGACACTGTGGCCATCGCTCAATTTGACTATGACGGCATTACACACGCACATTTATAATAGCAATTCTAGTTTTATTGAGCAGAAATGCCCTTATAAATTTAAACAGGTGCACTTACGCAGCCATACAGAATCACAAACCTTATTTAGCTGCTTGAGACTTGACTCAATGAGTATTAAATAGTGTCCGGTGAGAAGCCTCCAGGCCTCACTTTATGCAGTCAGCACAGTCGGACCGATACACTTTGCATTTTAAATGAGCTTAGGCTGCGTTGAAATGGTTTCCCTCTCAAGGCAACAGCAGGTAATGGATTTACAGGAAACCGGAGTGTTTCCACTGTCGTTTAGCTTCACTCTTGTTGGTGTTGAATGAGCACTTAGTGGCTTTTAGGGGCAAAAGAGAAACCGGGAGAGGATTTATGTTGTTACAAGTGTCAGTTGGGAACATTGTTGTTTTAGGGCTTTAGGCAATTTGTTTCTTCTTTAGTTATCGAGGCCTTGCAAGAAGATTGAAATTATAGGAGCAATGTTTTATTGAGGTCAACACTGGGTAAGTGATGTGTGCTTGTTGGTTTCCAAAGATTGATGTTGACTTGCATTGTGTTTATTCTGTGAAAAGAGCTACAGCTGCTGTGCGTGACTTTCAGAACAGGGATTTCTGTCACGGCTACACGTTTACACAATCACAACAAGGAAATCAAACTTTACAAATCATGAAAAAACATCATAGTAAGTTCAAGGTCAATTTGAGTTATCAATCAAAGATCTCTGCATCCTTTGTTACCTTTTGAGTTGTATCTTCATATTTTTCATATCTTATAGTTCTCTAATCCGCAATCAAACGTGTTGTGCCATTGTGCCAGTAATTCGGTGTAACGCTGCAGTCTGACTGAAAACATATTTGCATTGAAAAAAACTGAAAGGTCAAGTTAGTTTGTTTCTTTTAGGTGCCTGTGAGAAAATGAAATACGATCGAAAACGTCCTGTTTAGGTATCAGTCGAGTAACATAACATGTACTTGGAATGTAGGTTGGAATTTTGTTTTTATTAAAGCTGATGGTTGAGTATAATTTTAGCAGAGAATATTAATAGTCTTTTGGGGAAAACAAACCCCTGTGTTTTTGTTTACCATTCAGTCCCAGCGATTCAGCTGGCTAAGCCACAGCATATCACTGCACATCAGTGCATACCAGGAGCATTGGGATGATTCATATAGATACATTGTTAAGGGAGTTCAAATAAGAGAAGGATATTCATGCAATATTTATTAAATTATTTCATTACAAAAAAAGTTATTTCCAGGGCACTGATGAAGGAACATTTTTTGTATATATGTATAATTTTCAAAATGACTTGTTTTGTGTTTTGAAAAGGAACTCTTAGGAGTAGAGAAAAACACAAAAATAGTAACGCTGCAGTCATTTCCCTGCTGGCTCTGAACAAGGTTTCATCATTCGGTCAAAGCTTTCGCCTCGTTCAATTGTAAAAAAAACTTTAACTTCTTTTTAATACTAGTTTAAGTGTCTTTAAGTTCTAAGAGGTCCTCGCTCTTCCCAGAATCTCTCTCCCCTGAGGAGTGGCAGCAGTTAAAGGCAGGCTGTGAAGCCCTTTGGTGCACACATGCAGAGGAGGAGGAGTGACAGAACGTCAGCGTGGGTTCGTGCACGCTGCCACTCGGCGCAGACTGACACTTTCTGAAGGCTTATATGGTCCAGCATTTCTTCAATGTCCCTTCAGCACGAGGCAGCTGACGCATTGTCTCAAGCTTTGATAGCTGTGGAAGAGTTCAGAACCTGTCTTGAGTTTGTCCGGCTTCTTAAAACACCGGAGGGTAAGGTTGTCCCCAATCCAGCAGCTGACGTCTTTCACCACATGTGAGTAGGATTCTCAGTACTTTATGAGTAGTTATTTGCAGAAACTGGATTTGTTTTTCACCTGGAAGTATAATTACTTATTGACGTTAGGTTGTCTATTATCCAAACACTTGGTCACATTGTGTTTTTTAAGTTACCCTATTATTAATGTTTAAACCGTGCTTACATAGAAGAGAACTTTTTGAAGTACGACAATTTGTAGCAATGCCATGCAAATTAAATGAGATTTGCGTGAGTTGCAGAATTTAAGTTAAAAGTAATCATGAAAACAAGGGCTGTACTATAATTATATATTGGAGATATACATATTTTACATTTCAATGTTATATTATTGTGATTATGATTATATGTGAAAACTATATCATAGATGTGGAGCATAGAGCATTATTGTCAGGCTGTAACCTTTGGTTCTGAAAATCAAGGCCACTGCTGAAGGGACTTTAATGTGCATTCTTTCTAATGACCATCAGGGGGCGACTCCTCCGTCTGAAGTCAGAGCGTATAGTCAATTAGCAAATACTTATATAGACAATAAAGCATATGCTGCTTTGTTTTAATGTTTTAATTCACCTTTAAATCTCTATGTAAGATCATTTTCTGATGAGTTCCTGTTTATTATAACAGTTATACTGTGTCCAGAAAACAATCTAACATACATAGTCCTCACATAATCTCAGTCAAGATAGAAGTTGATGCAACAGAATGAACAGCATGATATCATCGCTAAGGATGTTTAGACCTGAGAGATGACTGAGATTCAAATTCAAGAGCCAGCTGAGCAGTAAATGACCACAAAGAGCAGTGTCATAAAGTAATTCACTGTTGACTGAATATTATTGCCAATACAGAATTGCTGTTAATTAAATATTTTAATTCATCTAGTTCTTTGGCTTCTCTCAGCTTCAAATATCAACTCAGATCTTGCCATGGCCCTCAAGACGTCTTACTTTTGTATAATGCTGATCAAATAATGAGGATAATCTAACACGTGAATTATTCTGGTTGGGAAATTCTTTTTGACCCCAACAAGAAGGAGGTCACGGTCAGCTGCCGAGCGGCATAATTGATCTGGAGTCAGCACCTTCTCGTGATAATTACTGGCCTCAAATCGCATCTGACTCTCAACCCTTATCAGTCACGTGATCCCATCGAATCGTCATTGGCCGTAGCGTTTCTCCAAGAAGATGCAGAGGTGAAACGTCTGGTCCTTTGTGTTGGCAACAGGCCTCCATGCTATCAATTCCTGTCTAGTCCCAGACTTTGGGCGGATTAGGCTGCTTTGACTCCAAACCTTGCACAACTCTTGATTGCGTAACGGCCAAGAAAAAAAAAAAGGCCTTCTAGAAAGACTTCATAGGACGCAAAGAGAGAACAAGTGCCCTGTGTTATAGAGTGTCCCCATTTGTACCTTGGCTGCAGGGGGCTCAGTGACAGGGGTTCTGCTCGGCGACAGTACTTATCTGACGGTTATTATATACACACAGCTGGTTTTCACCCATAGAAAGGGAAAAAATATACTCATACTTTTGTACTCGCGTTGGATATGACTTAAATGAAGATCCTTGTTGAAAATGGACCTTTTTGTCCTTTTTGAAGGGCCTGTGTTGTGGGAGACAAACACCAATGGCTGCACATCCTTCATCGGGCACCGCTGTGTAGTTACGGTTGGGTTGTTGGAGTCGAACACCCTTCTGCACGGGTCACTCGGTGTATTGAACAGAGCACTGAGCCCATGTGTGGATGGACACAGGACGTGGTTTTTACCAGCAAACAGGGACTTAGTCCTCAACATGAACTCTAAAAGCTTTTATTTTAGCTCTACTGGGAACGCTGGCCTCTCCTCCCACTGTTTTATCTTTCTTTTTAAACAGTTATTTTCATGCACCGACCCTCACTGGTCTTTGTCAAGACAGCGTTTCCTTCACTTCACAAAAAGCGCTGCTTGAAAAATCTGTGTTACCCCAGCGATTATACTGTCAGGAACATCAAGGAACACATTCTAGCCAAGTCCATTTAAATTTGGGTTGTCCTCGCTTCTCCTTACTTGAGCAGAATGTATTAAAAACATCTATCAAGAATAAAAAGAAGCAGATTGGGGTCCTGTAAAATTCAACATGAGAATAATGAAAAAGTGTTTATCGCCTGAAAGTACACACAAACTGCTCAATGCAGTATAAAGAACAACTTTGTTACAGTTCTAATAGCAGGAAAAATCTCTTCACGGTGTTTGTCTGTGAAGCCCTCACCGCAATGTTGATTAGCAAAAGAGCTCACAAGAGTTGCTTTGGAACGGATCTGCATGAGCAGACGAGCAGGACGCGGTTGCACATGTCTCTCTAGACTCTCCACATCGGAGCTAGAAAGAGTCAGCTGATCAAAGCCTCTCCCCACCTCTGGAGTGAGATAGACGGCCAGCTCCTCAGAATCTCTCCTCATTTGGCCCTCGACTTTTTCCCTCCGCAATCCTGCTGCTAACGACGGCTGATGACTTTTCCTGAGACACAACCACCTCCAGAGTGAAATATAAGGCCTGGCATTGATGAGCTGTCTGGCTGATGCATAACACATGTTGTGTGTGTGTTTGTGTGTGTGTGTGTGTGTGTTTGAGGATTTTGTCTATCCATAACATTAGCACCTGGTGTGTGAGTATATAGTCCATAGTTATTGTATTTATTTACCAGGATTAATTGTCAGTGCAGGTTTGGTTTGCTTTAAGCAATGTTTTTGGTTTTGTTTAATGGTTTAATGGCTTAGTGCTTTTTTTAACTCAATAGAAGAGACTTTAGTGGATGGGTCTGACTGAGCAGAATGTTTGCCCAAACATGCTACGTCGCTATGTGTTGTTCCCTCTTGTAATTCTTGGATTTGCACTGGTCACCTTGCAACTACCTTTTATAGGTTTCGCTTTTGAACTATAGGGCAATGGGAATAGTTTTTAGTGTCAGTTTGTGAATGAAATCAAGGGGTTTCGGAGTTGTCATGCTTACTTGGGACCGGCTTGTATAGCTTATATAGTGTGTTATGTGAGAGAAGACTGGAGCATGCATACGTTGTGGCTGCCTCTCTTTTATGGTCTTATTATTGAAAATACCGGCTTCCTTTTTAAGATACTTTTCAAATGACAATTAGAATCAATGATGATTTGAAGATATGTAAAATTGGATTCTGTTAACAAAAACACAACCTTGTTGAGTCTCTGTGGGCTTCCTGTGATGAACAGACAGGTGTTCAGGTAAAATGCTCAACAAATCGGATACATGGGAAATGGCTACTATTAGTTTGTTTGCTGCTTGTTGTTTGTTTTTTAGCATCTACATAATGAGCCAAGTCATCAGTATACAATTTTTTGTTGGGCAAACCAAAGGCAAAACGAAATAGGGCCCGGTATTGATACCTGAGGACTACCAATGGTGCAGTTAAGATACGTTGATTGAGTACAAACTCTTTAGGTGACTGCTGGCAGGTAACAGCGTATGTTATCACGTACTGTAAATACAGAGGCTGCGTAAGACTTGAATGTGTTCTACAAATTGACATTGTGTTCAATTTGAAAACATATTTGTTGAATACTAGTAAGACTCTACTTAAAGGAATAACAGTGTCAGCCAGTTTGAAGGTGAACAAAACATATCAATATCCATCACATTCCTCCCCCTGTTCCAGTCCTCCCTCCATTACCTCCATTACCTTCATGTTTTTCTAATCCTAGAGAGCTTGCACTCACACATTAATTCAAAGTGATCTTTGATGTATATTTGATGAGCTGCAGTGCAAGCGTTCATAGAACGAGGTCCTGTACTTACATTTGAATGAGCGCTTTAAGGCGATCGATGTTTGCAATACATCCAAATTCAAATGAAAGGTTCTGCCATTGGCATCATTAGCATTTAGGATCAAATCACCGTTAATTTTCAATGCAGATTCATTATGATTCAATTAAATACTGCCGATTAATCATTTTGTATGGCAGCCAAAAAGTTGATTTATTCAATTAGGTCTCTGTTGACTCTTTTAATTCATATTTTCATCTTCTCATATCTTCCCAAGTAAACAAGATCTAAGAGCCTCTTGTTGGGATGATTTACAAGGCCACATAATCACTTTGATAGTTGTCCTTGAGCCCTCTCACAGAGTACCGCCATGCTTTGTGGCCAAATCAATAGTTTAGCCGTTAACTTTGACCAAATATGTTACCGGGCTAAACTTAAAATACTTTTACTATCATTCATGCTCTATTTAATGCCATTAATGCTTGCAGCATTTGAGGCTTGAGGGGACGTTTTCAGAAAATGTTTCATCATTGCGCCGCATTAAAGTCCCACCTGTGTTCAGAAGGCTTCACCTGTTTTTGAATTCCGTTCTCTCTCGCACACGCACATCCACAAGCACGGAGTAGCACATGGCTTGTTTGTCCATGTTGAAGAGGAAACATGCTATTTCCGCTGTAATGGGGATCTATTGCCACAGGGATCAGAGCTCAGAGTTTGAAGATCAAGAGGTCACACAGTTGCACCATCTGGCTCACAGAACCTAGAAAATATTTGACACAACCTTTCCACCTTCAACATTTTGTATTCTCTTGAGTTCAGTTTTGCTCAAAGATGTTGTTTGTGTGCAATCTTTTTTTACTGTCTGGATTCATCAATGTCTGACAAAAGTTGAAATACCAGTATTTTACGATCATGATGTGCTTGATTTCATTTACTGTTTTTTTAAATCATTTTGTTACAACCCCTAAACGTTTCTGATGCAGAGGTTGTGGCAGACAACCAATTGTTCATTCCAGACTGGTCAGACATGGTTCCCTCTCCCCTGCTGTTGTATAATTAGTCACGGCGATGGGGTCAGAAGCACAGACATTCTCCTACTAATATGCGCGGGATCATAGAGCAAGTATTTCCCTCCTGGGGAGTACTTACAAACACACACCGATGTGGACACTCACCGTGTGAAAGGCTATTCGCAGAGACTTACGTGTGCTCATTTCAATGAAATGAAAACAGCAGCAGACATAGCAGCGCACAGAAGCACTCTCAACATAAATAGTCTGCTTGGCGTAACAAGTGACATATTAGATTTCCTGTCGTACGATTGGGGATTCTGTGGAACGCTTATCAGTCTGCACTTCACTTCGAAAGGGAAGACTGAACTAAATGTGTCTTTTATTTGAGGACGGGACCAATGGACTACAGCTGGTATCATCCCTGATTTCCATCTTCTTCGGGGGAAAGAACAGTGTCAGACCAGATGTGGAGACAATAAGAGAGCTTGTGTGACAATCTGTGAGTCAAATGAGAGAAAACAGTATCGCAGTAATCCAGACTCACAAGGCATTCAATTCCATCTGCATGAAGTGGCCGTGTAAATATAGAAGTTTAGTGGAAGCCACAGTTACATGTTGAGTGGTGGAAGGCAGAATGTGTAATTGTTTTTGACAATGCTAATGTCTGAAGATGGCATGGAGATATGAACCTGACCGCGGGCTGAAAAGCTTTAGAACTGTGGGAATAAAGGCTGTTTTTTTGTGGCATTTCTTACAGTAAGTTGCATCATTTTCATTATACGTCATAAGCCAGTGAGCCCCTCTTATATTCCATATCGGATCATCAGCCGCTCAATGTATTCATCCTTCTATTTTTAACCCACTAAACTGTTCTGTTTTCTCCATCTGCGTTAAGCTGGGTGGAGTTTTTCCCCTGCTTTCTAGCTCGGAGAGAGCTCATTAAATGACCGTTGTTGGACGAGGCAACTCTTTCCATTACAGTGTTTTTGACACCAGTGGGCTGAAGGACCGGCATCTTTGTGTAATTGTGCATGGAAAGTGCTCATTTCTACGCATGCCGCTGACGGTGTACGCCTTATGTTTCTCTTCCCGTCAAACTGTACATTTCAATGGAACCTTAACCCCCACCCACACCTCCCACATACACCGTCAAACTGGCTGTGGTGATAGACCTCCCACCTACGCACACACAGCAGGGGCGGCCAGCCTTTAGACCAGTGCGAGATTCTGAGCAGCCAGTAACTGCCGTAGCTCTCCCGGACCGGCCACACAGCTATTGAGGAGAAAGGGAGGAGGAGGAGGAGGAGGAGGAGGAGGAGGACAAACCGTAGCCAAAAGGAACTCCCCAAACTCCTGCTGTAATCTGCAAAGTCCCACCCCGGGGGCTGCTCCGCAGGGCTTTTGTCGTTTTAGGTTGGGATTGTACCAGCGTCCACTGCTTGCACAGGTAGGGCAGGTGTTTCTGCAATTTCCCTCGAGAAGACGTTGGCTTAAAGTGTTGTAATTCAGAAGTCTGTTGCCGTGTGATGTTATCATCCCGGCACAAGCTACATTTGGCCAAAGGGTGGTTGATTATAAAGGAACTGACACGTAGAAAGTGATAGGAGCTCTTCTTTCACGACTTATGTCTATGTTTATCTGTGTGACTGAGGCATTGAAAGTGCGCGTGTCTGCAGTCATGCAGACGGTAATGCAACCAGAGCTATATAAATGTGCAATTTGGAGCCTCCTGTCGTAGCACTCAGCTAACATTTCAGGGTGGACAGCATTGGCTTTAGTGCGGAGTTCCCATTAGCAGCTACCAAAAAACTGAACTTTTGCGCTTGGACTTTCTTGAGCAACAGTCTGTAATAACTACGGTATTCATGACACTATAACCGAAGATGCACTGTACACGCATGAGATACTGACACAGGCCATTGCCAGTCTGGACATGACGGATGCTACCATTCAACGTACAAATCAGGTAATCTCCCTCGCGGATTAGCAGGATAAAACACCGTGTTTGTCTGTGAGCAAGAGCCGTTCGATTTGTTTCCACCGACAGTGCAGCCGCTACAGTGCGCCTTTCCCTTGGCAAGTTGCCCCGGGGCGACCAAGGAGACCTTGAAGTGCCCAGCTTGTGTGTACGCCCACCAGGCTCCATCACAGAGCCCAGTATTCACTAAAGCTGAGATGGAGATATCTATAAGTTACAGAGACACAGACAGCTTCTTTGTGCGGCTTCTTTCCCAGCTTTGTTGTCAGTACATGCCTCACCGTGAGTTATGAGGTTACTGGGGAACTTAATTAGACAGCAGAAGAATTATCTGACGAGGTGTTGTTATGTTATTGAATGTTTTACCGCACATAACGTTTATGGGTTTTTTCACCCTTGTCCTGGCAGACAAGTGAGTCAGATGTCCTTGTCCTTATGCAAATTGTTTTATGTATAAGCAATTTTCAAAAGACCGAAGTTATTAGTTAGTTAGGTTTAATTTTCCTTAATAAGTTTCACCAACATCCTCTGACTCCACCCTAAATAAACTCCTGTATCCACAATAGTCTACCTAATCAGTACTCCGGTACTACAGCGAAGTGTTTTTTACCGCTTTCCCAAATGTACAAGTGAGTTACTAGATTTTCTAGCCTCCTTAATGTTGAGCCCTTACATTTCGTGAAGGACAGGTAGTCAGGACCTAGATCTGCTTTTTTATTTTGTCTCAACCTTTTCAGTGTGACTCTCAGTATGTTGAGTATGTTTTTTTGTTTTGCTAAAGGAAAAGCTTTCAGGCCTCCCTTACACGGTGAGGCTTATTTTCCAGTGACGACTAAATTCTCCTGATCGAGGCACCCGACTTCCTCTTCACCAAACTGGGTCGTGGCCGTGTGTGAACGTTTATGCACGTGGCTACAAATGTAAAGTATGAGTGCGCATTTGTGTTCCGTGAACACAATCCACATTGCGACATTCCCCCCAGATAAATATAAATGTGATGTTCTTTGGTCCAACCATTTATGCATCGGATTATACTGTACAGTTAATTTGATAATGAGCAACTCAAATCAACAACTGATTTATTTTTTATTATGCTGTATCCTTCAGGTGGTGCAGATTAATCCAATTGTCTTGAGATAGTGCAAGGCAGGGTCCTGTGATTTCATCACTTTTTCCACACTGCATGCCACAGACCCCGCTCATTTCCTGAAGCTGGTAGAATAGGTGGACACGAGCCAGTGTTTAGTTTAACTGCAGCTGTTTCGGCCATGCCCACGTGATTTCCCGATACCCCGGTTTCCCTCTGTGATTGCGCTACTTTTGCTCCTTAGTCCTTAATGGATCCCGTTTCCTTAGAGGATAACACATGTATTTCTGTAATGAAAGAACTACTGTTACTTGGAAAATACTGACTATATTGTTTTTATCAGAGGCATTTTCAGTATAATTGAAAATGAAAGGGTTTTAGAATGCTCAATGGTTGTTGATTGAATGCAGCAGCTAGACTGGTCTTTAACCTTCCGAAATTCTCCCACACTGCTCCGCTCTCTTCACTGGCTACCGGTGGCTGCCCGCATCCAGTTCAAAACATTGGTGCTCACGTACCATGCTGTGAATGCATCGGGTCTAGCTTACATCCAGGACATGGTGAAACCCGACATCCCGACCCGCACTCTCCGCTCTGCATCTGCAAAACTGCTCGTCCCTCCCTCACTGAGAGCAAAACACTCGACTAGATCACGACTCTTTGCTGTCCTTGCTCCGAAATGGTGGAACGAGCTCTCTGAAGACACCAGGACCGCAGGGAGCCTTCACATCTTCAGACTAAAGACACACCTCATCAGACTCTACCTCGACTAAAAGACTAACAAATTGTAGCACTTAAATTGTACTTATAACGCCATCTATAGCAAATTGTAAATTGGCTTATTTGAGGAAATTGCTTGTTTCTTGTTCTTCTGAGTTTGTACCCCATGGTTGAATGCACTTATTGTACGTCGCTTTGGATAAAAGCGTCAGCTAAATGACATGTAATGTAATGTAATGATTGTCGCCTTTGGCCTAGTTTTATTCTAATGAGCCTCCATCATTCTCGTGTTTTTTAGAAGTCATCCACACCGAAGGACCCCTGGACGGCAGCCTCTACGCCAAAGTTCGTAAAAAGGAGTGTGTTGAAGGGTCAGCCACAGCGAACGGCCTCCCGCCCACCGCCGCTGAGCATGCCTTACCTGCGGTTGACCATGCCTTGTCAGTGAGCAGTGACTCAGGAAACTCTACTGCCTCCATCAAAACGGATCGAACTGATGAAGTGGCATTAGCTCCTCAGGCTTCCGCGGTGAGCCAGACGGACATTCCTGTTGGTGAGGAAGTGCCCTCAGTCCATCACCACGCTCCTCCTGCACAACAACCAATCAGTCCCCAGGAGAAACAGGAGCTGGAGCAGCTGCTGAGTGGTTTGGAGGGGCCCATGCACCGGCAGGGCTACCCGTCTACCGCGACCTCAGCTGTTGGAGGCATGCTCCACCTGGTTCCTGCCCAGGTCCATGTCAATGGGCACGGCAGCATTGACCGTGAGACAGACATATTAGACGATGAGCTGCCCATCAGTCAAGAGGGCAACAGTGTGGACAGTCTGGGGACATTGTCCTCCACAGATGGTCGGGCTACACCAGCTGATCTTTACTACCAGCCGGAGACACTTGTCAACGGTCAGGACCATGTGCCGTATCTGGAGCGCAGTGTCCCGGGAAAGCCTTTGGAGACCGTCCGGACGCACGTCGCCAAATCCAACAGACCTGTCGCTTTGATGCAAGGCAGTTTAAACCACTCTCAGTCATTTGGTGCAGAGCCAAACTCTTTGCCACAAGCTCCCACCCGCACCACCAGTAGCAGGGAGGCCGTCCAGCGGGGTCTTGTGTGGCAGCAGTTCGGTGTACCAGAGGAGCCAGTAACTGAAGGCCTCACCTTTAGTCCCCCTCCGGCTGCAGCAGGGATGCCCAGCCACCACAGCCTCCCACAATTCCCTCATCGCCACAGCGCCTCCCAGCATGAAATTGAGCAATCTATTGAAACTCTTAATCTCCTTATGGTCAACCTGGAACCGGGCCGTCCGCTGGTGCCAAAGTCACAGAGTGCGCCGCTGCGGGAAAACAATTTTGTGGTGACCACGCAGCCGTCCTTCTCCCAAAGCCAACCCAGGCCCTCCTCCAAGGCCGATGCGACCTCTCACGTTCACTTTTCTGTCCCCAGCCTTGTCAGCTATTCGTCACAGGCTCACGTCTCACCTGGGAAGCCCAGTACACCTGAGCCTGTACCCGTCCAAGGGTCTCTGTGTTACACGTCTGAGAGGGCTGGAAGCAGTCCGTCCCAACACGCCTCCCCCACTGTAGTTGGTCCCTTCCAACTCAAGCCCATCAACAACTACCCACCAAGCACAATGTCCCAGTCCGGAGAGGTCTCTGAGGCCCAGAGAAGCCTTAACACTGCCTCGGCATCGCTGCAGCCAGGAGAAAGTGAGCAAGATGAAGTCTTCAACGTTGACGGTCTGGTGGCCCAAAGAGTGGCTGGTAAGATCCAACATTAACTTCTGTCATCTGAGTATGTTAGGACCTCGGTTATCCAACAGAAAATGCTTCAAATGTGTCTACATCTACCAGATTTAGATTAACTGACATACTAGATGCAACCTGCTCGAAAAACTAAAAAAAGATTTTTGATTTCATTCAGTTTGAGTTAGGAACACTAGCTGACAACCCAACCCTGCCTTTAATGTATAAGACATAGTAATACATTGTAGACAGGAAGAAAAGAAACACAGGAGACCATTTACCACGTCATAGTTCCGTCATGAAACTGTTTATTTCTCATTCACATAGAATCTTATCCTATTGGCCGCGTGGCTCTTTTGTGGGATCTTTGTTTTGGTGCAGGACAGAACATTTACTGAAGAGTAATGTTGATGGCACCACTCCTGCCCTGTGCACACATGTACCTGCTGTGTGCTTATCTCATTTCCTGAATGTCACCTCATCAGTCCCCGTCACTCACAGACAGGAAGTGTCCTCTCCAGTGCAGCAGGTTGACTGTCCATCGATAAGCTTGTTAGACATCCTGCAGCACAGAAAGCAAGTCAACATATAGCAGTGATAGCTGAGCAATCAATACATGGCTGTTATTGTCCATATTACGCAGTCCTAACTGGTATTTTAACACTATTAAGTTTTAGAAATCTAGTTTATTTTTATATGAGCTCAATTAGACCCTAGTTTGATTGCTCTCTAGTAGATGTATCATAGAAATCCTTATTTTTTCATAATTTGTTCAGACCCCAAAAAGACAAAAGGTGATGACAGGAATGAGTATAATATTTTTTATACACAATATCAGTCATTTACATTCCCTGTTTTTTTTTTAAGAGACGGGCCCTCATCTTGCTTATGTTCTATTTCCTTTCTACTTTGTCATTGTCATTCTCCTTTCTGTCATCATCCATCTGTTTACCCAGAATACTCGGCTCGTGTCCAAAGCGTCATCCCCAGCATGACCTCTTCTCAGTCTGAGCACCGCCGCTCTCACTCCTTCTCGGGTTGGTTCTTCCATCCTGTCTGAAGGAACACTTAAAAAGGAAGAGGTCCTTCTTGTCAAGTGTTCCTTCAAGTAGTCAAAGTTTAAGTCTGTATCTGATTTGCTTTGGTGTGCGTTGGGCTCTGATTTGTATTTAATCCTTTCTCATTTGTTGCTTAATAATTGATTGCCGCTCATTTTTCTTTTTATTTCACTTCCTCTTCTTCCCTTTGCTGCTTAAATATTTTTCCTCTGTCATTGTCGTGTTTGTAGAGCATCATTATCATCAAACTAACTCCTCTCTTACGTACATACTCACCCTTCATTCCTGTTTGTTCTGAGTTACAGATTTCTACCTCAAGGTTAGGCAATTACCTCAACTATGGTGTCGGAAAAAAAAACATCCAAATGGGTTAATGTTAAAGTTTCACAAGAGCTAGACAAGGGAGGCACAAAGGAGGCTCTGTCCCTCGCCAGGAGAGTACATGTCACAAGATCCATTTAGCCAAACTCTGGGAACAATACCGAGGCCTAGATACACTGGCTTCATTCACGCCGGCTTTTATTCACTCACACTATTTTGAAGATTTACAAAGCCAGACAAAAGCCCCAAATCTAGGAGAGACCCTTGAGTCCTTGTTGGAAACATGTGTCACCTGGGAGAAAGCAAACGCACTGCAGGCAGGATTGTTTGCATTTAGTGTCCTTTTTTTTGTAACAGAGTTCATCTTGTGGGAATAAACGTCATCATGACGTTTTTGTCCTACGAGCTCTATTACACACACAGAGACTATAAAGACACTTGAAAAACACAATTCTATAATTTATCTGGACTTATACTTTGACAGGAAAGGAACCCCTTCACTCTTACCTCAGAGGACCTCGCCCAGTTGTAGGTGTGCACAGTGTGTCCACAACCCAACAAGTTCATATTTTTTGAATCAACCCCATGCTCATCCACATGGTGGCTGGATTTTAAATAGCTGAGAAAAAGTCAGCCCTAGAGAATCTCCAGTCGCCCAGCTGGAAACCTTTAGCGGTCGCTAGGGCAACAACTCAGTGTTTGACAGTACTGTGCTGCTGAGCAGTGCATCGTGGGTACATCTGGTTCCCAGTTTCAGGGCTCGGTGCCGTGGTCGGTGTGTTTCTGTTTTGGGGTGTTGACTGCCTACATGCTGTTATGTCAGTTTCAAGATTTTTTAAGGCAACACCTTGCCAACACCAAGCATTCTGACAGGCGCTTATTGATCTTTGACATCTGTCTTTTATGACAAAAAGAACACGTGTTTAAAATAAGTGCATTTAAACAGAAGGTAAATGGAGGCAAGAAAAAATTAAGTAATTTTAAAGCTCCAGGTTCAGTACTCAGAGGCAATAGCAGCTACCTTCATTCACAACTATCTAACAGTTCTCCACAGTTGATCTATACATTTTCCACACACATATTTGGCTATATTCATATTTCCACGTTATCATAACAGGCCTGAAGGGTGCCTCTTTTGTTTCTACATGTATGGAAAAGTCTGTCAGCATCAAACCTATTTTAAGGTCTTTGTCAGCTTGTGTTTGTTTCCGGTTTCCCTGTGCGATCGTTCCATCTTGGCAAAGGCATGTTCTTATGTAGGTGTGAAAGCAAAGCTCGACGAAAGAAATAACTTTTGGTCCACGCAACATACTATTCATCCAACTGTTTCTAGAAATATCTAGTAAGTAACCCTTACAAAAAAACACAGGGTAAGCTGCCTCAGCACAAACAACACAATAATTCACCCAGTTTTCCACTTGTTTCTTAAACCTATTGTTCTCTCCTTTCTTCCTCCCATCAACCATTTTGTTCCAAAGGACACATGGCAGCCAGTGCTGTTCTTTTAAATTGGCTGTGGAGCTTTGGCAAGCATTTCATGCTTTTCTATCTTCAGCAGCCAGTCAATGACATTGCATCCTAGCATAAAACTCTTAACCTAAATCCTGTTTGTTTTATGCTGGTAGCTTTTCCCTCTCAGTTGAAACCAGATTACTCAAATGAGCTTAATGGCTGCTTTGAGGTTCAGCCAGATCCGGCCGTATTGACACGTTAGATAACAAACGCAGCTTGCACAAGTGTATCACAAATTCTTGATAATATGTCTGCGAAAACATTTCCATTCTTCGAATCGAGCTGATCCTAAAATGGGTGACCATCTCTTGTATGCAACAGATTTTCAAGGTCAAGGTTGTGTTGGCGATATCATTGAGTGGGTTTTTTAAGGAATGACATAAATCCACTGGGCTTCAGTTTGATCAGCAGCTAAGGCTGCATTAACCTCGTGTGTGCATGTTTTATTAAACATTTTTGAGAACCACAACCAAAATGCACACAATGGCCCGTGCGGTGAGCATGCACAATGGCTGACCAAACCATTAACCTCCAATGGCTGTGATGGCATTGCCGGATGACAGAAGTGCGATCGAGCAGCAGTGACCGACCCTGAATTCAAACACTCAACTTTTCGTGTGTCGTGCCAGGCGTGCAGGCCCGTGCGGTGTCCCCGGAAGACCCGCCAACGCTTCCCCGCCATCGCATCTGCAGCGACGGCCAGTACCAGAGCGGACCTGATGACGAGCCCTCTGCGGATGTCCCGCTGCGGTCGCCCGTCCGCTGTGTTTCTCCAGAGTTTGTCAACGCCATTGCAATGAACCCTGGCGGACGACCTAAGGAGGTAGAGAGCGTGACATTTTGAACATACGTTGTGGGACTACGTACCCCTGTTCTTTTTTCCCCGCTTTTTTCTCTGCGTGTTGATGTGTGTTTTTGTTCCACTCCTCAGAGAAACATGCACAGCTACCGCGAGGCCTTCGAGGAGATGGATGGTGGCACCATCAGTCCTACACCCATAGTTGGTGGTGAGGTGTTTCCCCAAACCCCTGCCTTCCCCGTCTCACCGCAAACCCCTTACTTCAACCTGTGTAAGTCCCCCTCTGGCTGACAGAGGGCCCTGTGGAGCTCGGGCTTACTTAGAATTGAGACAAAACGTCACTCAATTCTAACTGAAGGTTCTATGTGAAAACGGGATCACTCTTATTCTGAGATTAGTTTTTACAGTTATATATATGAACCGTCACTTTTAAATAGCTTAGTGTCTTAATGAGGTTACTTAGCATTTGGCAAACTATGGATGTCCTAAGTGTTAAAACCCAAATGTGTGTTTCCATTGTACAAGTATAACTTGATATACTGAAAACTGGTGCAGGAAAGTCGCTCAAGGTACTTGACTCACATTCATTTCTCTTTTTATGTGCGTCAATGGTACCACGTATAAAAAAATCTTCATTCAGGTTGTAAATGGACAGCATTCCCATTGTACGATTGCGGCGGTGCAGTGCTGTGGCCCTGTTGCTCATCACAATGCCTGAGTGGCCGCATCATGACTGAAATCATCTTTTCTTCCAAGAATGACTACTTTCATCATTCGGTAGATGCAGAATGAGAGAAGCCAAGTTAATTTGCTGTAACTTTTTCCAATTGGAGTATTTTTTCCAGTACAGCTTTTTCACAAAGAGTAAATTGTTCTTTACAAGAACAACATGTTTACTCAACGTCTCAAAAATAGAAAAGACTCCTGCACTCCCCCAACCGCCCCTTTTGCAGTATCACATGCACTCCACACTAAAACTAGAGTCGGGTATTAGGCAACAAGTCTCGACATCATCTGGTCCTCTAAACTATCTCTCCAACTATCTCTAAAAGTTAGATAAAAGTCACTTTTACGAGGCACTTACTTGTAACCTTCAGTGCGATAAATGAATCATTTTTATTCTTGATTTAATTGACTAAGACACATTGAGAACAAATTGTTCTCAAAATTAGATCCTCTATTCTGAGATTAGTTTGCAGTTATTTGCAAAAGGTGTTTGACGGTGCGGGTTAGGGACTTGATTAGTGCACGTGACACGTATTTTGTTCGACAGTTATCTTTTAGTAGTCCTCAAATCACTTTCCCAAGTTTTCAGTCGGCCTGCCCCGCACACGTGCCAGTCACGATTAAAAGTCGGTGGTAAGAACAAATAATTCATTTGGATTCTTTGGTAAGTGGAGGATGCTCGTCTCTCTACCGGCGCACCACTGTCCCACAATGTCAGCCAAACGGAACCCCCATGTCCCTCCCCTCCCCTCAAGTGAGCTCTACCCATCACGTATCACAGCTCTGCACAGCTTGGCATGAGAGCCACATGGGAGCAGCACAAGCGACACTGTGTGCACAATGTAGGACCCACGTCAGACGTAACTACCTGCAAGTCTTTTGCTGATAAACCCCTACTTATGATAAAAAAACAGGGAATCACACTCATGCATTGGCAAAGTAAAATAACAGCTTGAATCAGCATAAGACACAGACAAGACGTGAGGCACAAAGACATGCTTCCAGTCTCTCTCGCTGCTGCTGCCCTTTGTGTTGCTGTTGTCATCTGTATTTGGGCTTCTGTTGCTGCCTTGTTTCACCTCAAACAGCACCCTGCCTGCCCTCCCCCAGCAGCCTTTATTACCCAGCCATTAATGTCTTGTCTTTTAATTGAATTGAATTGTGCTAGCAATATGTGTTTGTTATCACAAAAGGTTGCCTCCCCCAACCCCATATCACCATTTGTGTTTGAAGGGGAATGAAGGAATAGTTGCTATTGTTAAAGGAAGACCATGCAATGCAGACCTGACTCTTGAATGAAACACATTTACAGTTCGGGGGATTGTAGCAGTGTAGATCTAAATAGAGCAGAGGCCCTGGTGACAACACACTCTACTCTTCATCTTCTAATGTAGCACAGACTGTATCAAAGGGCCTGATTCTTCATGGACAGTAATGACGATGTGGCCACATTTGATTCAAAGAACCTTCTGCCCAACCCTAACCGACCCAACCACAAATGACAATAAGTAAGAAGATGCTACAAATATCTGGACGGTCCAATAACGTCATTCTGCATAACGATTAGCCCTGTGCATTTATTTGTTGCAGGGAAAACGTATACTTTCAGAGTAATAGGCCTGCCAAACAAAGGCCATTTGTCGACAGGATAAACGGGGGTCGACCACAGGAATTCTCGGACTATTGGAGTTTCAGAAAATGGGCCCATGCAATAATGGACAGTAGCAATTTGGACTGGCCTTCCTCCTGTACCATTCCTGGTACAGGAGGAAGGCCTTTTTATTCAGTTTCGCACATCTCTGCTTTGTGTTCGGCCCAAGCTCCATTCTGTTAGCGGTAGAGTGAGGTAGTGTCACGTTGTTTTAGTCAAATGCATGTTTTTCCCCCTCCATCATAGCATGAGCACACTCCTCCTACATGTCCCCGTGTGTTAAGCTGTGTCCATGCTGTATTGTTTTGACAGCTGTTGACCTGTGTTGGTATAGGATTTCCAAACTAGTCCACTTTAAGAGGGCAAGATTGTTGTTTGAAAAGAAAAATTACAGTAGGAAATAAGGACAATTTAGAAAAGGTTTTCTAATTCAGTGAAAAAACGGTAAATCTATGTTATACTGTGTCAACAGGAAGCAGCTGTCAAAATGTTAGTAGCTATGAGGCTGTGTGTTGATAAGTGTGTCATTCTCTTCAGGTCGGTCCCCTCCTGGTCTTGCCAAGACTCCACTGTCAGCGCTGGGTTTGAAGCCCCACAACCCAGCAGAAATACTCCTCAATCAAACAGGCTCAGGTTGGTTGTTGCGTTCGCTATTAGAATCACAAACTAATCAAATCCAAGTAGTTATTTTTTTATTATTTTTTTTAAATAAAACAAAAACTTTTGTTTTATTATTATTATTTTTTTTATTGAATGTTTTTTCAAGTATGATTAGCTGACAAACACAAACAATGTTATGATTTATATGAACATTTTGGGGGACTTTCTCTTAAATCCTTTACTTAAAATGAACGTAAATCCCAATCTTTTCTCCAAAACTGACCAAGTCGTTTCGTTACCTTTTTCTATGCAATAGTAATAGTTTGACAGCAAGTAGTCTGATTAAGCATCCGTATCTGACGAGTTGGAAATGAACGCAGGTTTCATATCCACACACCCAACAAATGAGGATGGCACAGAAAAAAAACAGATTCTCCCCACCTCCTTTGCTCTGCCTCTGCCCCTTTACATTCTCCTGTTTCTCTGGATTGTCTCCAATAATGCTCCACAGAAGATGAGAGCAGTGAGAGTGTGGAAGGTAAGAGTGCTGCTCCAATGCCAGCGATCATCAACGCTTTTGTCTCCTTCACCACAATTTTCCCTTCGTATTCCTTAATTGAAGTCAATCTCCATCTTGTGTGGCAAAGCCATTACTTTTTCCATTTCTATCAGGAAAAGAGTCCACTACTCCATCCACTGTCATTATACAGCCTAATATTTCAATAGTGTGCCATTCTGTGTTCATAGTCCTCTTGAGACATTGGCTTAACATCACTGTCACTTAAATGCCACCAAGCTAAAGGGAATTACAGACCAGGATAAGTGAAGTAAATGTGTGGCTCACAGAACACTCAACTCTCTCTCTCTCTCTCTCTCTCTCTCTCTCTCTCTCTCTCTCTCTCTCTCTCTCTCTCTCTCTCTCTCTCTCTCTCTCTCTCTCTCTCTCTCTCTCTCTCTCTCTCTCTCTCTCTCTCTCTCTCTCTCTCTCTCTCTCTCTCTCTCTCTCTCTCTCTCTCTCTCTCTCTCTCTCTCTCTCTCTCTCTCTCTCTCTCTCTCTCTCAGCACCAAGAAGCTACGTTGAGTCCGTGGCGAGGGCGGCAGGGGGAGAGCGTTCAACGTCACCTCGTAGCCTCAGCCCCTCGGGAGAGACTACGGCCCAGCAGAGAAGTCAAAGTCCCCCATCCCACCCTCTAAACCAACCTTTGTCCAGCAGCAGCCCCATCCAGAGCTCACTGTGAGGCCAATACATAATGCGCTTTTACCCAATTTGGAGCTCTACACTGCAAAAAAAGGGTGTCTCAAAACAAGATAAAAAAACTAAATTTGAGGTAAAATGTACTCAAAACAAGTGAAATTATCTGTCCATGCAGCTAGATAATTTCACTTGACAAGATTTCTTGAATTAAGATAATTAAATCTAGAAATAAGCTTGTCTAAAGAGGTATTTGGAAGGCTTAACATAAGATGAAAATGCTGGGTTTAAGATCAGATTACTTAAATTTAAACTTTTTAAAGCCTCAAAATAAGTGAATTATACTAAATATAAGCATAAAATGCTGGTTGTAAAATGAGATTACTTAAATTTAAACTTTTTACAGCCTTAAAATAAGTGAATTATACTAAATAAAAGCATAGAATGCTGGTTTTAAGTCTAGATAACTTAAAATAAACTTTTTACAGCCTCAGAATAAGTGAAATATACTAAATATAAGCATAAAATGCTGTTTTTAAGACTAGATTACTTAAATTTAAACTTTTACAGCCTCAAAATAAGTGAATTATACTAAATATAAGCATAAAATGCTGGTTGTAAAATGAGATTACTTAAATTTAAACTTTTTACAGCCTTAAAATAAGTGAATTATACTAAATAAAAGCATAGAATGCTGGTTTTAAGTCTAGATAACTTAAAATAAACTTTTTACAGCCTCAGAATAAGTGAAATATACTAAATATAAGCATAAAATGCTGTTTTTAAGACTAGATTACTTAAATTTAAACTTTTACAGCCTCAAAATAAGTGAAATATACTAAATATAAGCAATTACCCATTTTGTTTTCTTACTTTGAGCATCTTAAAATCTAAAGCCTGTCCTTTTTTAGAATAATGGTGCAGAAATAACATGGCTTAAGACAACATTTATTTAACATCAGCAAGTCAAGTTTGCTATAGACATTTGAATACTTTTCCATAAAAATAAAAGAAATTAAAAGCAAAAGGGCAAAAAACAAAAACACTTCTCAGCCCTCAGTTATGGATTTTTCCTTAACTATCATTTTAAATACAGGCCTAAATGAGGTAATAACTCAGTGACTGTATAAGCTTGTGCAACACAAAACTATTATTAGGCACAGCTAACAATAACAACTCACAGCTAACAATAAGAACTGGCATGACAAAATACTCAGCTACTTCTCAATGAAAGACTTCCAATCAGCCATTGCTTTCCTGTAAGCACTAGTGGCATCTTGATCGTGGATTGTGTCACCAATTACCTCTGTTTGAATAACTGACAGGAGCGTTGCAACACATTTTGGATATCTTAAGTGCAAAGTGTAGTAATATGCCATTAACACCAACATCCCGTCTGAGAAATCTTCCTGAGGGAGGGTGGTCACAGGTACATTACCCACAGCCACAATGGTGGTTGAGCCATCAGAAAGCAGAACTGGGGAGGAGAGAGGATGCTTTTCCAGGTACAGGGCAGGGTCTTCGCCTGACTGGAACAGAATAAAAAGAACAATGTGTAAAGTGAGAAGAGATAAAAATGTATTGAAAGTCAAGTGCATGTTCAACATAAAAATTTAATTTTTAGATAAATGACCAAGTTGCAACTAATGACACTCTTGAAATAGTCATTATTATATACAAACACTGATGAAAAATATTGATTTATTATTACACTGGAAGAAATAATCATGAATTACTTCAAAATGGGCAACATTTGTTTGACAGATCAAGGTGTAAGAATTTAGGATGGATTAACAATGGATACAAGCTGATGCAAGGTGCATTTTTATGTTTCTGGGATGAATTAATGGATGAATTAATCAAAGGTTTTTTGTTTAATCAAACATTTCTTGGTATTCCTTTCTGTGAACACCATTTGAGGGACACTAGAAACACTTTTTTGCAAAAAGTATCTGTGATTGTGAACTTAGGGTGTATTGTTATGTGAACATGCACAACAAATGTGAGAAAATAAGAGGACAGTAAGGAATCAACACACAAAAATGTTTTTACCTTCAGGACATGAAGAAGTGCCTCACAGCTATTTCCAAGCTTCTTTGGTGGTGAAGTTGGTGAGGGGAAAAGGGATGGGAGTGCATTGAAGAGGGCAAGCGTGAACTCCACTAAAGAATGGAAAGATTGGTCTGAATGGTCTGAATATGGTATAAATCAAAATACATTTGCATATGGAACCGCAACTTACCTCCACGGACATCCAATGGAAAGGGGGGTTTCAGGGCTTTCTTCCACACACCATAGAACTGCACCTTGGCACAAAAGTCTGCCCATCTTCCTTTCACTTCCTCGATGTATCTGCTGTTGGTGCCACCTACTATGCGCCGCAGCTCATCCATTGCCTAAGACAGCATTGTGCACAGTTATTCAACCATTGGACATTTAGAACACAGATGGATAGACAGTAATTCAAGTGCAAGTAGTGGAAAAAAAACATACATTTCGAACATCTCTAAAGCATGGATATGCCTCAAAGATTTTTGCAGGTCGGTCTTCTTCCCTTGTAACATCTGCATCAATGAAAGCCCGTCTGGCCTTAAACTCAAGGTCTAAAACTTGAGCAACATCACTTTGATTGGGTTTTGCATTTGGCTTATTGTACATGTTGCTCAAGGTTTTGTAGTGCCTAGCCTGCATTTTCAGACTGTCCTGGCCGACTGAAATGGCAAAAAACAGAGCAGACATTTCAACGTAAACACAACTTTATTGCATTATGCAGGTCGGTCTACTTCCCTTGTAACACTCAAATCAATTAACTTAATTGATACAATAATACAATAATTAGTAATACAAAAATACAATAATTTTATGTTGTTTATATGAACAATGGGAGTTGTCTGGAAAAAGAGTTTCCATTAACATCCACAAACTAAGGAAATTTGAATTTAATCTCCAACCGTTTAGACTCTGATTTGCCACTCTGAAAGTCATTATCATGGATAACAGGCTGAGAGGTGTGCTGAGGTGGGCTTACCAACATCATCCTTTGCAGGCGTGGTTGGTGAAGCGATCACAGTCCTGAGTGAGGAGCCTGAGGCTGATGCGGATGGCAGCAGGAAGGTTTTGGTCTTTGGCTTCCTTGGCACAGAGGGGGGTCGATGTGCTGGGAATGCTTTTTGGGGAAATAATGAAAGAAATAAAACACAAATAAAAGCATGACAACAAGCAAAACCGGCAGATAAACACAGTGCATGCCTAACCATAAACTCTATAGTTTCATTACATGATTAGACAATTTTTAGACAAAAAAACAGTAGTCTAACAGCACCCCTTCATTTTTTGCAAACAATTTGCACACCTTCACTGGAGTTGTCCTCGGTAAGGTCATCATTGCTCTCAAGAAGTAAGGTATTATCACTTGAGTTGCTTGTGTCTGTCCAATCCGTCTCCATGTCTTGGTTGTCTGCACTGAAGAGAGCTGTCTTTGCCACTCCTCTTTGTGGTACAGAGCCTTGCCTCTTCCGTGGGGATCTCATATTTTGGAGTCGCTTGTACATTTTGGTGTAGATAGTCAGCTGTGGTAAAAGAATGTTAGATACGTTGTTTGTCTTGTTGCTGACCTGCCCAAAGTTTTGGTTTAGATAAAAAAATAATACTTACATAAGGCATGTTTGGATCATCATCCCGTAACATTGGGTAATAGTCTATAATCTTCTGTGACATGGCTCTTATTTCCAATTTTGACGGGTAACTGACTTCTTTCCCCATGGGACTAGCACGCAGGATAGCAACCATACTGGTTATTGTGTTCCTTACAAGTCTGCAACATAGCTCCTTGGACAGTTTGTAATTTTTTTCCTTTCCATTGCAGAGCAGTGCAAAGTATTGACTACGCACCATGTCTAACTCTGAATCTGTGTACACCACATACTCTGGAGGGTCTGGCATTTTCATTTTTTTCTCAGCAGATATGGGGGTTGAGGTTTGAGGCTGGCATGGTGGCATGGCACAATTGTTGGCATCTTGGTCCGTGGTATTTTCACACTATTAGAATTGTGTGGAATAAAAACAAAATGCATTAGAACCATTAAAATGTATACTTTACTAGTTTTTACTCATTCCAATTTGTGTTTACATTTTCACTGATGAAATTCCAAAGTTTCTTTCTTTTGAGGAAATTCTCTGGGCCAGGAAAAAGATCCCTCAGGTCATCCCGGCTAAGGCCTTTCAAAGCCTCCTCATCAACACTGGCAGCTGTGAGATATATGACAAATATCTATCTTTAGATAAAGCAGTAGCAAGCTACAGAACCAATCAATTTATTTAGTAAGGCTGTACACTGCAGCTAGAAGGTAGTGAAGCACCAAGGGCGGAGGGCATTTTTGGTTAATTTGGTTAATAAAAGATATCGATTGACTTGACATTGTATAAACACATATTTTACATTGTCATGTATTGATTCATAAGAGTCCAAGCTTTCAAATGAGGTATAATGACTATGCTACATAACAATCTGATGAATGGCGGATGATTTACAATGTTGGGGGGGAAGGGTAACGTTCCCGCCTGCGGGACACTGCAGACCGCGTGTTTTTAAAATGTGGGATTTCTATTTTACAACCATATATTTTGCTTTAGAATTCTGACTCTTACTTAAAATGTTTCATCCTAAGAATATTATAAATTCGTTAAGCAAATTACGGTTGAGAAAAAACCCAGAAAGCAGAAAAATGTTGGATTTCAAATAAAAGTATTCAGTTATTAATAAAGTACACTCCATAAATAGCATCAATGCATCAGATATAAATTGTATTCATGACTTACCCTCCAACACCGATAGAGTGGCATCGTCAAAAGTATCCATCTTAGATTCATCAGCTCCCTGAAGCATTAACAGGCGGTACCGTAGAACTACCCGGGAAAACCCATAGGCAAACAGAGTTCGTTAGCTAACGGCTAGCGTGTAAAAGTGCACATTAGCTAACAATTAGCTAGCTTGCTAAGCATATACCGACATAGTAATATTTACTAATTCAATAAAGTTTACTGACATTGAGCCGCTCTTCTTGCACTTCTTCGTCAAATGTAACGCACCCAAATCTTTCAGTTACTCAAGCGGTGAACCGCGAACACTGACGTCATTGAGGTGGGACCGTTGGAGGACATGAACTGAGGATGCGCAGAAATGATCGGACGTAAACATGAACATGTTAGCAAAATATTATTTTTAAAAAACTTACCATCGTAAAATTAATTAAGTCGCATTTATAATTAGAGGAATGTATTGTTAAAATAATAACAAATTATTTCATGAGTGCCCCCCTCCCCATCCACCTCTGGATCATTAGCCCGCGACAACAACGGTGCATCATGGCGGCGTGGAGGTGTATGATATGTTTCGTCTTTGTTGCTTTAAGTCTTAAAGTACTCCTTAGCCACATTAATAAAAGTCACAGTCGCAGCCCGGATTTTTGGGTTTACTGTGGTATTGATGGATGTGAACAGGACTTTAGAGTTTTTAACTCTTTCTTTCGCCACATTAAACGGACGCACCTTCAGTATTTGAGGACTGGATGCCCACCAAGCGGATGGAGTACGACGCCTTCTTCTCGGTCTTTGGGACAGGAAACATTTGGTGTTTCGGTGTTTGCCAGCTGTAGCACTCCTGCAGCGGCCAGCACTACGGCTGTCCCACCTGATGCCTCTTTACCTGAACCGTCACCACAGCCTGAAGCTGACGGCCGCCTTGAGTCCGTAAGTTTCCACAATTCAATTTATTTTCAATCTTATCATGCCAATTAGGTTGCTCTCTGTGTGATGCTGACTTGTTATGTAATTTAATATTTTTGTCCTACATATAACGATATATTTAAATATGGGCCTCATTGAATCCACACTGCGAGTGTGCGCGTTAATCATGCATGATTTGAGTAGCCTATGCACACTTTCTCTTTCATAGGTATTATCTCCATTGAATGCTAAGATTAAACATTAAAAAAAAACATTTAATTCCTCTTACCTTAGACGATAGAGCTGCTCAGGTTCCAGACCAGTGAAGCGAATACGGGATTAAAATGAAGTCTTTCCCCTCTCGGGCATCTCCTCAAAAATGTCCATTTCCTTTCAAATCAATTGCAACTTTGACTGTGTCCATCTACTCGCTCTTAAAAAATTACAACTCATTTTATAAAGGAAGACGCTGTTGCTGTGACCTCCAGAACCAGACCTGATATAGCTAGATCCGCAGCGGCATTCGCCATCAGTGTCCGGGAACAGTGCCAGTTATCACAGGTAAATTTATCTTCATGGGCAAATGCTTTAATGGTACTATTAATTTAAATTATTCTAATGTAAAATATGGGCCTGTGAATTATATGGGTGCCAAAATTATTTACATTTTAAATATTTTCCCAGAGAACTGTCAACAGTGTCATCTCAGGGGTGCAACAGTACCAAGCTGCTCTCATTGACACACTAAGGGAGAGAATCAGAAGGGTGTTTGAAGAGAATCCAGACACAACTGCTCAGCTCCAAGGGGAGGCTTTGGCTACGTTTGATGCGTTCATGGATCCTTTCTCAACCACAGCATATGGACAGAATAAAACCATCCGGGAACTATTCAATCCAGTCAACCCAGAGGAAGTTGTGGTGTCCCAGAAGATTTGTTGGGTAAAGCGTGGTCTTTCAAGGGTCATGGCCTTAAGAGGCAAAAGTTTTTACTATGTACCACTCATTCAAAGTCTTAAGCAGTTACTGACCAATCCCAGAATCTTCACCATGTTAACCACTGTACCACAAAGAAGTGAGGGATTCTTGTATGATTTTACTGATGGAGCCCTTTTTACATCCCATCCATTATATTCTCAAAGGCCAAATGCATTGCAAATACTATTGTACACCGATGAAATTGAAATATGTAACCCTTTAGGCGCCCATGCCTCTGCAAATAAATTACTGATGTTTTATTATAGTTTAGGGAATATAGATCCAAAATTTAGGTCGAAGTTGGCTGCAATAAGACTCCTGGCTATTGCCAAGGCAAACAATATTTCTCAGTGGGGTGTTGATGTTATACTAAAAAGAATCCAAAAAGATCTGACACTTCTGTACAATGGTGTTAGGATTGACACCCCAAATGGTGAAATTGAGTTGTTTGGTGCTGTGATCGCCATATGTGGAGACACACTTGCCCAACATGATATTGCTGGATTTAAACAAGGTGTTGGTTTTGCTTATAGCAAATGTAGACATTGTGAATGCTCCTTTGAGGATATGCAAAGTATTTTTGAGGAGAATAGGTTTGCTGAAAGAACTTTGGAAAAGCACATTAGGCAGTGTGTTGAAATAGATAAGGCAAGCACAGAAACATTGAAAGCATCCCTCAAAACCACTTATGGGATTAACAGAAGAAGCAGACTAGTTGATGTTCCAGCATTTGATCTGATCAAACAAACACCACAGGATATAATGCATGTAATTTTTGAAGGTGTTGCACCAATGGAAATAAAGCTTGTATTAAAAAACCTGATTCTGTCAGGACAGATAGAATTAGATGAGATTAACTCAGCTATTCTAAATTTTCCTTACTCACCTCTAGACATAAGAGATAAGCCATGTCCTATTAGTGTCAGTACTTTAGCTGCTAATGACAATAAATTAAAGCAGTCATGTGGACAAATGTTGATACTTTTAAAAATCCTACCTTTTCTTTTGAACGGTATGGACAACGAGTATGTCAAATTTATTCTCAAGTTAATTGAGATTGTTCAAATTGTCCTTGCTCCTGTTATTTCTTTAGAAACCGTATTACGGCTCAGACGCATGATTGAGCAACATCTGCATCATTTCAAAGAACTTTTCTCTGAAGCCAATGTAATACCCAAGCAACATTACATGTTACATCTACCAAGCCAAATCATATCTCTTGGTCCATTAATAAGAAGTATGTGTATGCGATTTGAAGCTAAGCACAGTTATTTTAAGCAGTGGGCTTCTAAGTTAAATTTCAAAAATGTCTGTAAATCGCTTGCAAACCATAACCAGTTCCTTGAATGTTGTCAAAATGAAATAGGCATTGAGCATCCAATTTTTGCTAGTGAAAGAGAATCGGGGCCTGTCTCAGCTGTCAAAAATTTTGATTATGTCAAGAGAAAAGTCAAAGATTTTCTAGGCGTAGAGGTCATGCAATCTGTTGTCTCAGTGAAATGGTACATCCTCAATGGCAATAAGTACATTAGTGGTAAATCTATGATTATTGTAGATGTAGATGATGCTTTCCCAGTGTTCGGACTGATAAAAGATATATTTGTGATTGATTCCTCTTATGTTGCTTTTGAGTACCAGCGTTATGAGACACTGAATTTGAGTCCAGAATTTCTGGCATATGAGGTGGCAGTTCCCAATGTTGCCCAGGCTACAGAATTTGTACATGAACTCATTGACTGTATTTCTTATTTTTCTGTTAGTTTCAAGGAACATATGTTTGTGCCAATAAAATATAGTCTTTGTGATATTATTGCCCACAGAAGTAGACATTAAAATGGAGGAATGAAAGGGAAGCATTGATTTATTGGGTGATCAAGTTTGCCGGTTTCCTGAGCCTGTTTTTGTTAACAAACTGTTTTGGTCATTAAACAATTCCATGGACTGTATGGTGAGTTGTGGTGAAGGCTGTATAATTTATCCTCACATTGTCTGAACATGCTTGAAGTCAGAGCAATAATAAACTCTGTTTCTTTCAGATGCTTTTTGTGTGACTCTTGAATCAAGCAACTTGAGTTTACTGAATCTTAAAACAAGCTTTATTGATGAGAATTTGAGGGAGAGATGTAAAAGATCTTAATTTAACAGTTATTTGACTCATTTTAAGATGTCATGCCTATTTGAGACAAAAAAGATAAGGTTGTGCTTGATTTAAGATTTTAGTGTAAAGTTAAACACTAAAAATAAGAAATTCACTCTTAAAACAAGATCAATTGTCTAACACTTCTAAATCTAAGTTTTTTTATCTTGATAAGATTCAAATAATTTGCAGTGTAGGGGGCTTCTGCTTTGCAATGCTAAAACTAGTCAATCAAGTCTAAAACATGTCTAAAACATGTGTCTAAAACATCAGCTGGCTAACAGACGTTTTCAATCTTCTTCCAGGGATCCCAGCAATGTCCGCTCTCTGTCCCAACCCACTAATGATTCGGGCTTCCGCTCCCATGCCACAGAGAGTGGCTACCCCACACCCTCATATCAAGCCCCGAATACCCCTACTTCTTCCTACCTAGATTCCATCTCCCCGACCTCTTCCTACCTTGGCGCCGCTACCCACACGCTACCCTACCTTGGCCCCAACACCCTGCTGGGAGGTTACATGGCCACAGACCCTCGGCCGCCCACCGCGGAAGCGTCCCAGACGATGCTGAGCCGTCCCCGAAGTCCGCATACGCAGCATCGGACCAACATCCCCGGCTCCACTTACAACCCCCTCCTCCAGCCGCGCTCGTGCGCTGTTCAGGAGGGTTCCACCATGGCCCAGCAAACATCACCAGCTAACGGCTTTGATCTGGGTATGCTGGGTGTCAGCGGAAGTCCCGTTCTCGTCCGTCGTCCGTCTCAGGGGGCTCAGAGCAGCCCAGTCCTCAGCAGACAGGCCTCTTTGGGACAAGGGTCTCAGCGGAGCCCGGTCCTCAGCAGACAGCCGTCCACGGGTCGGCCCGCTCAGAGCAGCCCCGTGCTCAGCCGGCAGCCATCCATCACACACCCCCAAGGGAGTCCAGTTTTGGGAAGGCACCCATCTGTATCGCAGGTGTCCCAGAGAAGCCCCAGCCTGGACCGTCACCCCATGCACAGCGGTTACACCACCCCGGATGAGAGACACGGGAACCTGTCACGACAGAGCAGCTCATCCGGCTACCAGGGACCACCGACTCCCTCCTTCCCCATCTCACCTGCGAGCTACCAAGATGGGGGGATGATGGGGATTGGTGTAGGGTTCCGGCAGGGCAGCCCCGCCCCCGGTTTCCAGCCACAGCTTCCAGAGAAGAGACGCATGTCGAGCGGCGATAGACCGAACGGAGCGCTGTCGCACGGCACGCTGAACGGGAAGATAATGTCCCCGATGAGTGGAGGAAGCAATCCCAGCTACTTCCACACCCTCTCGGACTTCTCGAGGTTCAACATGTCCGGTAAGGAAACATTATCAACATTACAAACATTAAGTAACGTGAAGACATATTTCGGGGTTCTGTTCTGTTTGCTTTTTTTCTCTGACTTCCTATCTATGACATTTGTTTGTTTTTTGCAGATGGAAGTCCTGAGAGCAGGCTGAATGTCAAGTTTGTCCAGGACACATCCAAGTTCTGGTACAAGCCAGACATTTCCAGAGAGCAAGGTAAGATGCTGTGAGACTTTTTCCTTTCCTGTTGGCACTGGATTGGTGGTTAAGTGTGTTTTCCAGCTCGCAAACTTGCTAGCAAGATTTGTTCCGTTAGTTAGTTTGCCACGGTATTAGAAAATTAAGAAGAGTATATCCGTGTGAGACACTCACAACATGCAGATGCACCGGTAAATGCACATCTCTGTCCGTATCTGTTTGGTTCTGAGATCTACAGCAATTGGCTTCCGCATCTGCATTTGTTTATGGCCAGTATTATATCATGTTAAATGCAAGCACTTCCTCAACTAAAATGACATCACACACTGGTTTATACTTAGTGCCGTGCACTTCCAGAAGAAAAGTAACACCACGTGTAGAGAATTACAACATCTGCATGTGTTGCTCATCTCATCTATCTTCCTTAAACTGTCACATGTGGACAGGCTGAGGCTTTTGACCTAAATGATCTTTTCGTTCTTCTAACCATCTGCTACCTTTTTCTTCCGTTCGTCTAAATCCTTTAATGAGGTGATTTCATCTCCTAGTCTGTTAACCAAATTCAGATATAAAATGTTTGGCCAGTGTCCCTAGCAAACCCTAATATTTATATTTAATCTTATATATTCCTGTAGCGCTTTGTCTCTTATTCTGTTTTCTTGTTATTGGGGCCACATTTAAACTGTGACCTGGCAGATGTTATTTAGCTCCATGCCAACTCTGATTAACTGCATGAAATAGCGGCCAACCCGGCTGTATCAAGGCACAGCGTGGTACTGACCGGTCCATCACAAGGTAGCCAGGTGCTTTATGTCTATTACATTCTTAATGGGACCATAATAAACTCAATAAGCATCATGCCATGAAGCTCTATGACATTTTCTCATCGACTTCAATACAATCAGACTTCTTTTTGCAACCAGAGGAGTTGACCCCTGGTGGAGAATAGAGAATATTACAAGTATATGGCACTTCCACAATGGCTTCACTTTTCATACCTGAAGATTGCCCTTTGCTACCCTCACAATTCATGTTTGGAATAACCGAATGCTACTGTGTTACAGCTATTGGCCTGCTGAGGGAGCGGGAGCCTGGAGCCTTTGTGATCCGGGACAGTCACTCGTTTAGGGGAGCGTACGGCTTGGCTATGAAGGTGGCCTCGCCTCCACCCACAGCACATCAGAGCAAGAAAGGTGGGGACAGGGATACATGTATTTACTGCACTGAATTGTGTAGCTCTTCTCTCAGTCGAGAGAGACGGACTGAAAGCTAGTGCAAAAGATGTGAGGCGATGTCTCCATGTTTATCGGCCCTGAACCCCATCCGTCTCTCCCACTGCAGGCGACGTCACCAACGAGCTGGTGAGGCACTTCCTGATAGAGAGCAGCCCTAAAGGAGTGAAGCTGAAGGGTTGTCCCAACGAGCCTTACTTTGGTACGGCCGGAAACACACACACTGACAGCTCGGGGAAGCCGGAGTAGAAGTCACATGCTCCTTTCCGCGCGTCTGTCAAAGATCTGCACTCGTTTCCAAGTTGTATAACATATAATTGTAATCACTGCAGTGATCTGAGTCATGTTCTCCTCACTAATTATGCTGTAAGACTCTTTGACGTGCCCGTGTTGCTCTTCTCCGCCAAATACAAAAAGCGCTGAGCTGACTTCTGTAAACTTTAGTAAAGCCTCTCCTCGTTCCTTCTTTCTGTCCTGTCTCCAGACCATAACTCGGTTCCTCACTATTTTTACTGTGTGAAATTACTGTTTTCAAACTACTAATTCAACAGAATTCCTTCTGATTACAAATATTTGGTTTTTCTCACCGATGTAAATCCTAACCACATTTAACAAAATCCATCCTACCGAAGAACAGTTAATCATGGGAAGAGCTGTTCCTGTTAACAGGAGCAGAACCACTCAGTTTTTGTCTTTCACACATTGGAATTATTGAAGGGGATGTGTTTTGTGTCTCTAATGTGTCTTCTGTCCATTTGACAGGCTGTCTGTCTGCCCTGGTCTACCAACATGCCATCACACCACTGGCCCTGCCCTGCAAACTACTTATCCCCACCACAGGTCTGTGGATCCAAACGTGTGTTCGGCAAACATGAATGCGCTTTGAAGTGATTCTATTGTGTTAACATTAACAGGCTTTCTACAGTAAACGGATCTATTTTTAAGGATTGCTCCCTGAAACTGACGACCTTAAATGGGTTTATTGCACATTGGATTGGAATTTATACCTAGCACTGGAATAGGCGTTTACTGAAGGGTAGTGAAGGAACTGGTGATGAACCTATAACAGAAGCCATCGACGCTCCTATACACAAACAAAGAATGGGGTAACTTCATCCTTCTCACTTTTTATATAGATCTCACCGAGGAAGTGACGGAGGTAGCCGCACCAAATCCACTGGCGGAAAGGCTGAAACAAGGAGCAGGTAAAACATAAAATCTCTCCCATTTATTCTCTTTCGGGATTCCTGCGTTCCTGTGGCCGTCTCAGAGGCTCAAAAAACAACAACAGCTTTAAGATTGTAGGACATTAATAACCGTGTAATTAACATCTCCTGAAACATGTTCACTTGTTCTGACAACAAGATACCCTTGTAACCCCAGTGCAGAGGGCCCCTGCTGATTCCCATGGTAAACAAACAGCACTTTTATTTGGAAACTTCCATCTGGAATGTGCATCCTTCGTCTGTCTGTGAATGTTTAACCTGCACAAATTAAGATGACCCTGTTTAATCCCTTGACATGAACTTAGATTTGGTCTGTTAACATTAGTGTCCAGCTTCTTGTTTGTAACAGGCAACATGTTTTATGTGGAATGAGATTGGATGGATTGGTTTCTAAAGCGGTTTGACCCCAGCTTTGTTGCGGACAGCATGTTCTCCAATGAGACAATATCAATATATTTGCATGAATAAACCAAAACAGGCATTAATAGCATTTCAGAACAAATACGACTATCTAGTTTTTCCCTTGCAGAATCACTGTCCCATTTGACATTTCTTCTCATTGTCTGATTGGGCCGTCTGCTCTCTTCCCAGCATGCAACGTGCTCTACATCAACTCCGTAGACATGGAGTCCCTGACAGGTCCTCAGGCGGTTGCCAAGGCCATATCTGAGACACTGGCTGCTGCGTCTCCAGCCACTGCCACCATTGTGCACTTCAAGGTGTCTTCGCAAGGCATCACGCTGACAGACAACCAGAGGAAGTAAGTCTGCACGTCCCCTGTACGCGGTTAATATTAAACTGGCCAGCGTGCCCTTTTTAATGCATGATGATGTGTGCTTCCTCCAGATTAAAAACATTTTAACTGACTGTGTTCCACTTTATTCATTGTGTTTTTGTGTTTCTTTAATCACTACTTTTCACCATTGTTTTTCTCGTTTTATAGGCTTTTCTTCCGACGCCACTATCCTACCAACACAGTCACGTTCTGCGATACTGACCCACAAGACAGAAAGTGAGTGCAAAGACATGAAATAGATTTCTTAAAATGCTAATAGTACTTTGTTTTTGGCAACAGATGAGTTCCAAAATATTGTAAAAATAAAAGGACGGCTCTTGTCTGTCCACTATTTATATTACTATATTACTACTTCTAGAATTATTGTTTGTGTGAGTCCTGGGTTATGCTCCTTTGATGCAGTCGACTTTTCAGAAAACTTAAAAATAAATAAAAAACAATTAATCAGATAGCTGACGCATACTTTATTTAAATTTTGACAGGTGGAACAAACCTGAGGGAGGAACGGCCAAGTAAGTAGACCTCTTACTGATTACAGTACTGCTGTGTGTTTCCATAGAGCGAGCGGGACGGTGGGGTTAAGTGAGGCATGGCATTCAGTGGTGGATATTCATTAAGTCGAAGGACATTTTACCCAACTAAAAGAATGGTTTTGCACAGCTAAAGTAGAAGAAAAGCAGCACTGCTGATAATTGCCTGCAGTCTGAATGGAAGCTGTATCCCATTTATCAACCCCAGGCTGATGGCTGCATCCAAAATATCAATGTCTGACAAAACTAGGGGCTAAACAATTTACTCAGACGCACAATATGAGTTACGTAGCGAGTTGTATTGTTTTTGTACCTGAATGATACCTTCAGGGTGTTTAACTAACACATGTTTAGTGTAAACCAATTTCAAGTTAAAGTTAAACTTTAGTATAATTCAACCTTTGTGGCTAAGTGACTAATGGGGACCAACGGTTTTAAACATGTCCAGTATCGAGGTACAAACACTTGACACACCCAATGACAGGCTCATATTATTATTATGACTATTATCAGAATCTTTAATGACAGGCCCATATTATTATTGCAACTGTTATCAGTATCTTTAATATAAGTGTTAACATCATGGAAAGAGTTCTACAGGTAAAATACCGTGTTCATTGTCTGCCTCAATACTCAACCTACAGTATTTCATAAGCTGTCCCTATTACTTGATATAAGCATGAAAATGACCAAACTGCCGTTGAAGCTGCCACACATGGTTTCAGTCTTTTTTTTGTAGACACAATCCAGTGCTTAAACAAGGTGGCTTTTACAAATAACTCTCTGATGTGGACTTTGCAGGCTATTTGGGTTTGTGGCACGTAAGCAGGGTAGCACAACGGACAACGTCAGCCACCTGTTCGCCGAGATGGACCCCGACCAGCCCGCCAGCGCCATCGTCAACTTTGTTTTAAAGATGATCGCCTCGCATAAAAGATGAAAGCTGTCATTTCCCTTTCCCATTTAACGACGGACACTTACTTTCTGTTTTGGATGACTTAGCATTTGGTTTGTCACCTTATTTCTTCCGCTCTTTTACGTTTGCGTGCATGTCCCAGCGTGTTTGTGTATGAGAGGCAGAGAGTGTGCGGTGTGTTTGGGTGTGCGCAGCTTGCATGCATGTGCTTTTCTTCTCGGACGGACTCCAGAATGGACCAGAGGAAGTGAAGGATGGGGCGTGGCTGTGTGTGACAATGGGAGGGGAGGCAGGGTAACTCATGGACAGGAAGAGGGAATGACATTGTGTGTGCAAATGTTATTTTATAACAATTGTTTCATTTTTGTTCATTTTTTTTTACAAAGAAGAAAGAAAAAAAAAGTTGTGTGACGTAAAGGTGGATTGTAAATCTATTCGGCTTTTGAGTGGTCAACCAAAGATTTTTAAAAAGTAGTCAGGACGTGTATAGTGTGCCACTGTCGGAGGGTCGGGACTCAAAATTATGGCTGCTTAATCAAAAATACTGTTTCTTCCTGTATGTACTGATACTGTAGGTCAATTATGCGCCGTTGCCATCTTGCAAACGATGTTTTTGGACATCTTTGCATCCGTCGTGGTCTGTGTAAATATTCTTGATTGCTTTACGAGTAGGATTGTTCTAGATGACATTTGGTGCCTGACGTTCTTTTGTAATGCAGAGCTTTGTAAGAAAGAGAAAAACATAAAACTCTCCCAGGCTGTTTTAAATATGCAAATAGTCGAACTCGGAAATGAGATGGCTCTCCAAAATTCCACAGTTCTATCTTTATCAATGTAGTAATGTCGCTGAAGATGCTACCGATGTTGCGGCTTTGAAGTCCATACCAATTTTGGCAATATTTTACTACTTTCATGTGCATCCAGGGGAACACCCAGAGTCTCTGAGTCTCTGGGTCCTTTCGTTCAGGGAGGTCAGGAAGAGGAGTAGCCTCCCATCGGCCGTCGCTCTCCTTGCAGCCTGCGCCATGTTGCTCAGTAATGAAGGGCTGGACGTTGCGTCCTTCATGCAAAAGTTTCGTCTGCTGAGGCCCTGATGAGAGCTATCACAACAGAGTGCTAACATTACCCTAAGTTTTAGTACCGCTTTTTCTGCTCGACGCGAGGCGCTGAGAAGCCGCCCAGCATCTGATCAGGGCCCCAGACTGTTCGTCCTTTTGCTGCGGTCAAAGGTTTCTGTGTTCAAATCTCTTTGTGTCGGATGAATCAAAGCTGTTAACACTCACACACTACCCAAAAGTAAGCTATACGTATAAATACACATATACAGATATATATATATATATATAAAAAAAAAACTTCAAAACAGTGACTTAAGATATTTATTTTTTTTGCTTTGTTGCTCTGTAATCTTGTATACATGTATTATAGAGTATACATCAAGATTACTGAAAGTGAGAAGAAAAGATAGCTTTTTTATTTTGGCTAAAGTCAAGTGCATTGACATATATCTAAGGTGTAAAGTGTGTGCATTTCAAACTGTAAAATGTTCAAATGTTTTTTTTTTTCACAGCATTACTTCCTTTTGTTAACATTCTTGTTTTCTATGGGAGTCTTTGTTTGTATTTTTAAGAGAGGGGGAAAATATTTAGAATGAAAGATTGCTGTTAAGTCCAAATTGGAGCTATCCTAAAGACATGCCAACACAATTGTTTCATTAACTTAAACCTGCCGAGAAAATACATTGTCCAAGTTTAGCACTTAAATGTTGAAGTATTATCAGTGTGTTTCTACTTGTAAAAAGTGACGCCTTGGAAATTGATGGACCCATTACGTGATTGCATGTGTGGAGCGGGACTTACTAGTTCCTGTGGTTCCACAGCATCTCAGCATGAGGTCTGGGGAAACGAGTCGGATCAGTGAGTAGCTGCTGCCCTCATGTGTTGAGGAAACACCATTACAAAAGGAACCACTTTTATTCTAACAGTGTTTTAGCTGTGCTTTTGGTATGACAAAGGGTAAACGTTTAACGAATCAGATCACTGGTAAAATTAACTTTAATCTGAATGTTGTTTAATACGCTATTATTTTAGCAAGTGATGTTTGCGTTCCAAAGTGGGTCACATCATGAAAAAAAAAGTGATTAAAAAGCCATTCAGCCTTCCTATGTCACATGCAGGCCCGTCAGAATAACCTGTAAATGAGCATGACATGTGACCTTAAAAGTGACTTTCAAGAAGTTGAGCAGGTAGAGATTACGAGTCCCTCCTTTATGCCGGATGCTCTAGTGTCACTTGTTCAGGGGCCCACGTCCTGACTCAAATTTACTTAAAAAAAAACAGCACTTATAAGGCTTTTATATGTGACCAGAATGTTCCATTATTTATTAGCGAGAGCCTGCATGCTCAAGTCAAGTTGTTACCTCAACACTGCTGACTGTAATCTGCACACAATACCCTCAAGTTTGACTCGACCCAGCCCGTTCCAGTTAAGTTTTGGATTTTCGTGTGACGTCTACGTCTTGACAGAAGAATCTATATATTTTTGCCTATAAAATACTTGTGGAAGAAAAAGAGAACGTCCTTTAGTTCAAACTGAATGTTAGCCATTTTTTTGCCAAAATGGAAACTCCTGTGGCGTGTCACTTGGTGAGATCAGTCTGAACTGTAGAATGTGTGTGAATGAACGACTATGCCCGTATAGAGCTTTGTCATTTTTTGGTATGCTACATTATATGGCTTTTACTCTTTCTGATGGAAAAACACATTAAAAAGCATTACAAATCAAAATGTAGGCTACGGTATTTTGTTTGTCTTGGTCAAATTGTCCTTTTTTGTTGTGCCAATTCAATGATAATTAAGACCCGTAGCTTAGTTTGTTTTGTTTATAGTAGTAGTAGTAGTAGTTAGTATTATTATATACTGTATACTACAGTCATTACAAACAATACAAGACCAGCGTAAAGCATGAATACATTAGGACTGTAAAGGTATAGGCGGAAGCATAATGCTTGTGTATTCCTATTCCAAATTCATACTAATTAGGTTACCCTCAAGAAAATCTGATGTAAAAAAAAGAAAAAGAATATATATATATATATATAAATAAATGACAAACTGATGATTTAGTAACATTACAAACATGCTTAATGCAAAGTAAAAAACGTATTAAAAACTAATAACAGATGCGATACTCCACATTTGACCAGAAGTCCTGACACCATATCATTAACTTGCACACATTGCTGTCAGCCAAGAAGCTTTTCAGCCAAGAGGTCCCAATCCAATTTTCTCAATAATGTGCTGTGATCCAACCTATCAAATAAATCTATTTTCTTGTCAGGCACAATTTTGTTGGCGAGAGTGGTTCCGACACGCAGAAAATAATCATCAATAATCGTCCATAGTTGCATCAGAGCTGTTTCCAAAATAACATGGAAATAAAGATTGGTAGCCTTTATTTTGAATAATATGATTAATTACTTTCCAAGTCCTTTGAATATTATTTGTATTATCTTATTAATGAATACATCATTCACAACCATTTTAATATATGTATAATATTTAGAATATTTCTATGAACATGGTCTATTTGTCCAGGCTCCATCCATCTGCAAACCACTTATCCTGCACGCAGGTCGCAGGGGGGCTGGAGTCTATCCCAGCCAACTTCGGGCGAGAGACTGGACTGGACTGGTCGCCAGCAAATGGCAAGGCTAACACAGAGACATCCACACACCTACGGGCAATTTAGAGTCACCAATCAACCTGATCCCCAGAGCATGATCCCCAGAGCAGTTTGGACTGTGGGAGGAAGCCGGAATACCCGGAGAGAACCCACGCAGACACGGGGAGAACATGCAAACTCCACACAGAAAGGCCACTGGGCGGAGTGGAACACAGGACCTTCTTGCTGTGAGGCGACAGTGCTAACCACCACGCCACCGTGCCGCCCTGTCCTCAGGCTATATAATTTAAATAGACAAATCAAACAGCACAGAGACAGGGCAAATTATGAGATCAAATGAAGGCAGAAGTTGTTATAGTGGACAACATCTTTATGACCTTTGCCACAATGTTTCGATTAACTGCTGTCGGAAGTAAATCAAATTTGGAAAACAAAGTTAATGCCATGTATGTTATACAACAAGGAATTGGGCTTGGTGCGTGACAATAAACTTGTCAACTAGTAAAAAACAACATTTGAAAATGTACAATTAAATATGATGGATGTAGAAAAAATTAATAAAAAAACTAATGGTGTGTCAACAGTATTTTTAAAGCAATGAGGGTTTCTAGGGTGTGTAACTGTCAGTAATTGATCTGGCGATCTAAGAATCTTCATCTGCTGGAGGCCAGAGCCGTGTTGTGAGATATTGGTCCGAGTGGGCTGCAGCCTTCTGCCAGAGGGAAGGGTCTTAAAAAAATATTGTGTCCAGCGTGAGAAGGGTCGGCCACAATCTGTCTTCTCTGCCTCATGGTCGCAGAGGCGAAAAAGCAGATGATACTCTGCAGTCTCGCCCTTGTCCTTGGCAGTGGCTGCAGCGTACCAGACGGGGAGTGCCAAGTCTCTGCTGAGCCTTCTCGATGATGGAGCTGATATGCTGTTCCCACATCGGGTCATCGGTTATGGTGCTGCCCAGTAAGCAGAAGGCCACCATAGAGATATGAGGTAACACATTAGATCCAAAACAGCATGTGTCACACCTTAAACTTTAAGGTCACATATTGGTTTGAAGATTGGTTGTTATTGTAAAATGTATAACGGAAAGTGGTATTTTGTGGTGGTCTTCGTGCTCACTGTCTGCCATTAGGTGTTTGGCCACTTGATGCCAGTGTTTCCTTATCAGACAAAACAAAGCCACAGAGGAACACACCAACACTGAACTCAAGGCAGTCAGTCTCATCTATGTTACAGATCTTTGGTGGGAGGGGTATTCAGGTCTCAGATGCTGCATCTATTACTGGTGTTACTGTTGTATTGGTCAGATGAGACTCAGTAGTATATTTTGTGCAATGAATTTAAAACAGATTAAGTATTCTGCAAATGGTCACACAATGCCACTTCTCTCCTTCTTCAACGTTCATGTACTTTTAAATCCAGCTTTATTTCATGGGAAAAACTAACATCAACCCTGGTCCTATATGATGCTTTGTGTCAGCAGGATTACAATATTTCACCTCCTTTACCCCATGGAATAGAATTACGACTCTTGAAAAAACATTTTCTCTACAGGGGTCAAGATGATGAAATGGGCCAAATAAAGAGGTCTATTTATGGTCAGAAAGGGTGGATGACGGGGGATGGGATTATCATTTGAATCTGGGTTTGTCTTTAACACTTATGAGGGCCAGGATTTATGCTTAGCTTAGTTGTTTTTTTTACCTATAGGCCGGAGGTCTTCAACAGGGTGCTGCAGGGGGGTTGCAACATGTTTCGTTGATAACACAATTTTTTTTATTGTCTTTAAATACACATCATGCTCACGTGTAAAGAGTGGCAAAGCTCAAAAATATAAGATGGTGGACCAAACGCCGGTCCTTTGTTTGGCGTTCCTTGGCCTGAAAAAAGACCCTTGCTATCGGCTAACTTTACCTATTGACTGACACTATAAGTTACTGGCCCATAGGCTTGAGCTACTGGACGAATACATTGGCAATAGCCTGAGTTCTTGATTTTGATGGAAATTTTATAGCACCTTAGTGAGATGAAGTGGGGGTAAACAATGTGAAAACTACTTAGCAAATGCACATTTCATAAAATTAGTATTTTAAATGTGCAGGTATATATTTTTGGTGGTGAAAATCTGGAAAATAAATATTTGACTGGTCAGCCAATTGCGGTAATCCCACCAGAGCAACAGGTGTCTTGTTTCCTGCTAAAGCCTATTGCCCACTGTCACACATAGAACCTGGTCACCATTTGGAGTGTGAAGCCTCCTGCCTCCAATTGAATGTACAGAGAAGTCACTTTGCCAGATGGAGTATGATCCCTCATAGCCGAATTAAAATGTATATACTGTACAGTATTCGTCCTACTCAAACATAATACGGTATAAAATACATTATGCCAATGGTCTAAAGGCATATTACAGTTTGACAATAAATGCTATGCATCCCTGTATCTTGACCAATCATATCAAAGTCACCAATTATTTCTTTCACAATAAAAAAGGATGACTTGTTCAAAACACACAAGAGATAAATAGTTGTGTGTGCAGCATGTTTAAAGTTTGTGAATGTTTGTGCCCAGTAAAACATAATGGTGTACGAAAGGAGCTAAACACTAAATGTGCGTTACAGTCTCCTGTCTGTGTTGACGTTGACGTACAAATTGTATGTGTGTTTTCTGGAGGCATGAGTGACTGTCCATCCTGTGACCGGTACGTGTGACTCACTCTTAATCCAAATGTTTCCATCGTGGCGCCTCAAAGGCAAAACCATCACAGTGCTGTCACCATCTGGATAGTAAAGGCCCTCCTGGGCTGGCTGCCTCGTGTCCCTGACTCAAAGACTTTGACTAAAAATACAACCTTCAGGATGTTATTGCAAAAGCACCAATAGATGTCCGGCCTGGATTTTTCTCCTTCTGGTGCTTTCTGCCTTGGTCTCGTTTCCATAAATAACAAAGGTGAAATTGCTCACACACACCACACGGTAATAAAAATGTCACGCTGTCTAAAAGGCATGCAATGGCTTCGATGAAAGACTCTTTCTGGAAAATGAATTCAGGGGGTTTATTATAGACAGATCAATATTTTATATAAACCAAATATGGGTTATCAGAGAGCTATCGTGAACTCAGTGGTCTTAGTCAGAGAATCTTTTGAGGTCTTAGTTGTGATTTTTATGGCACGTTTTCCCTCTTCCTCCTTGTTTCCAGCACAACAGGGTCTTACACTGTCTGCTTTTATCCAAAGTGAAGACAGAGTAAGCAACTAGGAAGGGAAAGTAGCTGCACACCTAACAGTAGAAAGGGATTTCCCCTCAAGAAAAACACAGCAAATAAGGAATATCACATTTGAAAAGTCTTTGGGGCATTTTCTTCACTTTTGACAGTATTGAGCAAGTTTCTTGAAAAAAGTACATACAGTATTATCTGAAAAAATAATACATGGGTGGGAATGGTTGTGATGATTTATGCCCCTCCCCTCTCTGGTCACTCGGTACAGCACGTGCCGATAAAAATAGTTCACAAGCAAAGGGGCAAAGGTCAGCCTTCATAGTAACTTCACAGTGGGTTTGAAGAGCCGGACTGCCCCTCTCTTATAACGATTGGGCTGGGGGAAGAAATCTGATGTTTCCAATAAGCGAGGAGAGTATGTTGCATTATCGTTTTTGCATTTGGTGGCGTGTGACGAGAAATGCGCAAATCAAAAGAAACCTGTTACATTACTTGACCTTAGAAATTTTACATTTTTACGGTAGTTACATTACAAAGAATGTTATTTTGTTAGGGTACGATGTTAATTCATTACTTTAACACAAACCATGCTCTTATTCCCTTACCTTAACCGAATAGTCTTGTTGCATGAAACAGATCGTTGTACTCTGTCAAACACACGGCAGTATGTGTTTCTGAGAATGTGATACAAGGCTGTTATGAAATAGATTTATGATTAGCGATTGCAAAGGGTTGTAGGAAAAGATAATTTCATTCAACTCCGAAAATGGATTGATTGTTTGTTTGTATGTAAAGTGGAGTGGGCAGTACTCATCTTCCTGGTGAGTTATATGGACGCACTGATGGCTCCAGTGAAGAAAGACAGCAGGCAGAGATGGAAGCAACGCTGTAACGTGAGCCAGCACACGTCCCGAGCTGTTGTTAATGTTTGCCGTGCTCTTCAACAGAATGAGCCCGTCCAACCATTCCCTCTCCTACAACTGTTGTGCCTGGCAACACACTTAAGAAGACAGGTGTCAAAACCAAAGTTTTACGCATAATCGGTTCAATGTGTCTCTTTGAACCATGTAATGCTCAGTGTGCAAAGCTCCTCGGTCAACCATCACCAATCCAGGAGCCCCAATCCTTATCCAAGCCCAACTCCTCACCCCACTCCCCCACGGCCAATCAACACATCTCAGTACCCTGTAACAGATGGCCGTAGGGGTCAGCAGGGGTTAGCTGGGCCAGGGAGGGGGTTGGCTAAGGTTAGGCAGGGGCACTGGGGTGTTTGGGATTGTTGTGACATGGCCTGTCTGCCTGTCAGTATGCAGGTGGATGAGTAGCATGTGGCCGCCAATCCCCTGCTTGCACCGTGCACTCTACCATAGACAGGGCTTCAATTCAAGAGGTCAAGATGCCGCGGTGGAGGGATTCAGTAGTCATCCTAGATCCCCAAAAAATGTCAGCCTACTCAGCACCCCCCTCGCACCTGCTCTGGAAAAGTGCAGTGTTCAGCTTTGGAGTGAGGAATGTCTAAAGAAAACACAAAGAACAAGGAAGGACTGATGAACCTGGCCAGTGCGGAACAATGATTAATCTACGCGTATTAACCCCCAAGACCTGTGACCTCTTTTATTATTTGAAGCGATGTTTCTTCTTGTTGATTAGATTTTTTGGGCTGAATTTATTCGAGAGCGAGCATACAGTTTTGTCTGAAGCCCCGTTATTAATCAGCATTTATATGTCGATTTTTTTCAAGTGTAAAGTTTAATCACCACATGTTTAGAACCTCACTAACTACAAAGCTCTCCATACCCTTGCCCCCTCCTATTGTTCTGACCTTCTGCACCAACATGCACTGCCCCGCAGCCTTAAATGCATCAACGCCAACCCCCTCCTCCCTCTCATCTGGTCCAACCGCATAGGGCCTGGGGGGACAGGGCATCCTCCACAATATGACTTTGCTGATACACTGAATTTAACTACTGCACCACCCACTGGTCGATAGTTCTATTAAAATGTTTTCAAAAATATTGCCGGCCAATTTGGTTGGATATTTTGTGATGCCCAGACGATGACTCGTACTGGCTACGGCTTTACTTTTTCTTTACGCCAACATGTTCATAATTTGGATTTGTTTGGAATTTTCCATGAAATTTAGGACCAATCCCTGCAGTGGCCAAATAAATTGGTCCTGGCTGTTGGCGGTCCTCTGACTTCTCCTCTTGTGCAATTGTGAAGTTGAATTTGTGTTTTTGAGTGTGTCTCATTAAAACAGCATCTAATCTTTATATCCAATACTTTAAATTGATGACTAACTAGCTGTAAAACTGACATTACAAATCAACCTCCATCAATCAATTCATCCTAAAATGTATTCCTCCATGATCATATTCTCTAGTTATAGTGCAGGGTTTGTCAAAGAAACTACTTAACCTTTTGACGGCTCATAAGACATCATCTGTAAAGTTCCCTCCTTGAGTTCAAGTGCCAAATAAATTCAGTGTAACTAATGAAAGCATCATCCAGCATAATAAATGTTAAATATTTATCATTCACTTGTCTCTCCTGATTTGAATACTATAGTTTGATTCGGAAGGTGAGGAGAAGATATGGGCACATTGGTTTCCCAGCAGGAAAGCAAACACTGAACTTCTCATCTGGCCTCCAAAATATCAAGACTCTGATCGCCGCCTGGTCCGGTAGCTGAGTACAAACATGTCTCCAACCCTACGTTCCCCGGCATCCTCCACAGCCCTCCCTACTGCATGTCGATCATGCCTTAGAGCATATAAACCCCCTCCTCCGTATGCTGCGTATCCCAAATCGTTTATCACAGTTTTTACACTTATCAAGTTATTCATTAGCACATTCTTTCCATTGCCACAAACTGGGCAGGCTGCTGATGTTGTCTGAGTCCAAACTAGAAAACCTCCGGGCTCAAATTAAGGTCAATCCTGGTCGTGATGGCTCCAATATGACTGAATTCAACACGTATATGATAACGCATTGTGTACACTATAGCAGACGCATACATCACTGTGTTATGCATCTGTGGTTATTTATGTCCAGGACATAGTGAAACCCCAATGCTACATAGGAAGGGCAGCACAACGAGCCCATTGGGATTCCATAGCTCACTGGACCACTGTTTTCTCCCTGAGGATACCCTGCTAAAATAAACAGCCACTGCAGCAAGAAATGAAAACAATGAAATGACCGACAACTGACACAACATCAGCTTGTGTGTGTGTGTGTGTGTGTGTGTGTGTGTATCTGTGCAAGCGTGTGAGCGTGCTCGCTCACATATGTACGTCACTGATATCTCTGGGAAAGTGTTCTCTCGCTCAGGCCGGATCTGCGCTGGCAGATGCATTTGCCTGGTGGGACCGTGGGGACGTGTGCGTCTGTGTGTGTCTGTGTGTGAAGGGGTGGGCTGTAATCGTGGCAACTGTAAACAGTCACTGGTATTGAGTTCTTCCTTTTTCCCTATTTCGCAGTCTCCTTCCCGCGTTTGTTGCGTGCCAGTGCATGTGTCTGTCTGTGTCCGTCACCGCCTGTGAGTAATGTCCAGATCTATCCACTTAACAACAGTGTCTGTACGGGGTGCTTATGTCCTGTTACATTAGCTTGGATCACATCTGGGAAAAATAACAATAAGTCCTCTAACTTTAAACCAAATCTAAGCCAACAAATAATAAATAAGTTGGCTAATAACAAGTTGCAGTATGAAGCAAAGGTGGTCTAACATCAGGGCTTTGGGTGTGGAGGATAGACATGCTGCTTTCTTATATGATATGGCCTGTTGACAAAAATAATAGTTCAATAATAGAAAATAATTAAATTTTTGTTTTAGGATAATGTCCAATGGCTGATTGCCACACCTGTCCTTATGATTCCTATCATGAGTCGGAGGAGGAACGAGTCTGCCACTCACAGTGGAAGCTGGCGTCATTGTCACGTTTGCACTTGTGCTGTGAAAGAGGAGACCCTGACATGAACCCAAACCACTTGCTGGCTCAGCTTCTGACTCCCACCGCAGTAAAACAACAACTGATCCACTGAGTGTTTCATTAGGTTAACAAGCTCTATATCTTCCTTTTCGCTCCTTTTTATCCACTCTTAAAAAAAGGGAGATTTCCTCTAAAAATCTTTAGACAAAACTCAGCATGGAGTAGCGAAAAACAGGTCGCTGCTCCATGCAGCTACATACCGTACCACACTGTACAAAACGGTCATGTTTTAAGTTAACATTGTAGTAACATATCATATTGTTGTAGAGAGACACTGTAACCGTCAAAACCAAAAAACTGCAACATTATATTTCCAACAAGTTGTCTACATAGTTTCTGTGAAGAGGCAGAGGGTTAACTGGTTAAAATCCATTCAGCAGTAGTGAGAGAGGAGCCAGCGGAGGGATAATCAAGGCCCTGTTGCCAAAGGTCATATCGCAAAGCCCCATCTGCTCCCTGACCTTGACCCCTACGCCAAATCACCCTCAGCTGTGTGTATGTGAGTGTGTTAATACGTACATGTGTGACACTGGTGCTGCTACACTACCCCGAGGGCTTAAGGGGGGTTCAGGGGATGGAGAGGTGGCCACCTTTGACCTTTCTCCATTTCTGTGGACTCTCAGTGTCACAGCCACAGCTGCAGCAACCAGCAGGTGTGGCGACTCATTTTCAGCTCGGAGCTGCAACTCCCAAAAACCGCAGAACCATTGAGTTTGAGGCCCAGAGATTTTGATGCTCTCTTTGCTCGAAAACGCTGCTAGATAATAATAAGAGTTGTACTATATCCTATAAATGGTCAAAATAAATACTATATATGTCCTCACTAATATATATAGATATGTAAGCATACATGACCAATAAAACTGAATGTGATACTGATTATGATTCACATGCGATAAAAATGAAATAAAGATACAACATATATTTTAACTTAACTGCAGGAATGTAAATTGTGAACAGATTTGATTTCAGCCTGTGAGAATGACCCAATAACTTGAACTGTGTCCAGGAAACACAGCGTCACCAGCAGCACAACACCCATAATTAAAAGAATTGCTCATATTGATGCATGCACTGAAGCATCCATTCTGAGTGCTCTACTGGCAGCTGGTGGGGGCAGTCCGCCCTCATGGCGGTCTTGTGGGGGCTAGAGGGAAACATCTCCAAACTGTGAATTGTGTGTATGTGCATTCTTTCAAGCCTTCAACATCTACTGTAGGAGCCAAAAGACATACTTTTCAAATGGACAAGTAGCCCCCACACACACATACGCACAAGTGTAAATCTGCCTTTGCCAGGCTGTTTGTGTTCATGTGGGGCAGATGGGCGAGCGCTGTGCCAGGCCTTGGTAGGGGGCCGTGGCGTGACCAGAGTAGCAGTCTGGGCCGTGGGCTACAGCCTCACAAGCACAGCAGCCTGGCAGGCAGCGCTGGCTCTTGGCTGACCTCTGCCTCCATCAGGCTGCCCTCACTCACTCACCTCATTAGCTTGACAGGAGCAACCAAACAAATTGAGGGCATCATAGAGCTCACAGCACTTCCATGGGAACCCCGCCCCTCCCAGCCCCCCCCCCGACCCCCTCTCTTCTTTTAGTCATTTTGGTATATGTGCTGTCCACAAACACACACCCACGTGTAAACACCGATTTCTACTTAATGGGGTGGCAGAGGTCGTGTTTGAACAAACAGAAGAGGATATCTGTAGAGTGTGTGTAGGGCATGCACAAGTTTCCCCAAGCAGAAGCACATCCAAACACACACATATTTAACTGCATCCAGGATTGTAAATTGAAGCCAGGTAGTAGATGAGATCATGCAAAGTCTCTATTAAAAAAAAAAATCAACCTTTCATGAAAAGTCCTCATTAATTTAGGTTGGGTGCAATTGTAACATCATGCAGGACTCCAATCTTTGGCAGAACAAGTGAAACACACCCTAAACGTTACTGTGAGGAACTCATCATTTGTTAGGTATTAGCCTCAATTTCATACTAATGGCCATAAATAACCTACAGAAGTATGTGAGACAGGGAGACTTTTCTTCAGCTTAGCAGGGTTCTTCAGATGCAATCAGCACCATACCCACATCTGGTGACATCAACAACTTCAACCTGCAGAGGCTGTCAGATCGTGCTGCAATATAATGGGAGGTTTTCTAAAAAGACTCTGGGACACTACTGCCTTTGTCCACAGGGGCCGCCAAATGTTATGTCCGCTTTAAAGCAGGGATGCTCAGTTTTTTGACTCACAAGCTACTTGTCAATCAACCAAGTCATAGCGATCTACCCTCCTCATGAAGTTGTTACACCTTTGCCAATTTGTTAAATTGCCTTGCAAATAAATGCTTTGCTATTTGTTAAAATCCAAATCCTTTCATGTAATGATTTTTCACATGTAATTTCTATTAGCTCACACAAACACTTCAACCATTTGTTCTTGGCCCGGCTCCTCCGTCACATTTTACAACCCATTGTGGCCGTGAGTCAAAAAGTTTGCCGACCTGCTATAGACCTGTCCTAGGAGGGACATCTAATGGACAACCAAGTACTGCAAACTAGACTATTATGCAGCTGTAGACACAACACAGGGGGTCCCTGGGCCTGAAAGGGAAGAAAAGGAGTTTAATATGGCTATTAAATGTGACTAAAACTAGACTAAAACAATTACATTTTAGTCTAGTTTTTGTCAACGAAACTAGGCTAAAACTAAGAAGGAGTAAAATGACTAAATGTGACTAAAACTAATATGCATTTTTCGTCTAAAGACTAAGACTAAATCAAAAATAGCTGCCAAAATTTTTGAATTAAATGAAATTTGTCCGTTAGTAATCAAGGATCACTTATTAGCACTACCAAGCTTTCCGTTAACTCCCGCGGTCGAGCGTGCATGCATGGTGCAACGGAAGGAGCTCTACTGCACTGCCTTGTTGATTGACCGGTCATTCACAATCGGCGTATTGGGCACCCTGGCTTTAAAGGAACCCCATTGCTGTGCGATGAGCTCTACTTATTGGTGTACGTTCCATCCCGTTGCACCTTTTGAATTGTGATCCCATTATGCAATCTACCACAAAGTGAAGAAGAGATTTCAACTTGAATCAAAGATTTCAAATATATATATATATATAAATCCGAAAATATTAAATCTGCAACCGAAAAATATAATACCAAATATCAAAAAATATATATAAGTGAAGAATGAAATATTTCATTAAGAAAAATAAAGACCTCAGTCAAAACTACCCAAACACTCTTCATCCACTTATTTTTATTTTGAATTCATTGTGATATTTTTCATGTTTCATTGCATGTTCAAGACCAAAATTCTGTAGCAACTGGAAATCTATACCTCGACACATTCCGTATTCGCAATGGTGACACTAGTGAAGTGTGACATTTTACCGACGTAGTTCCAAGCTGGCTCAACTGTTATTAGAGCGCAGAGGGTAAAGGGGCGGGACATAGCAGGGGTTAATTGTTCTTCCTTTTCCGTTATGCTGCGAACGTTGGGGAAGCAGCACTGCCGTCAAACAACGGGCTTGGCAATGTGTGGCATTTGAGAAGTGAGCCAGATCTGGAGGTGAATTAAGTCACAGGTGGTGTTAAAGGGGTGGTAAAGAGACGGCAGCCAGAAGGGAGGCAGAAAGATGGACGTGTTCCGGTACTTTACAGCCAAGAGAGAGAAGAGCTATCGAGGCGATGGACGAGAAGGGCTTTGTACTCGAGGCCTTACATAAAATGACATAATATGACTTCTGTCCTAAAAGTTTTGGTTTCTAGATTCTTGTCCTGCGAGTTGAGACCCGGGCATGAAAAAAGTAATGCATCAGGAAAAAAAGAGGCATCAATGAGCAGATATGGATACTAGGTAACAGCTGATAATATTTATAAAGACCACACTGAGAAGAGAAAAAAGAACCTACATGTGTAAATACTACAGCCGCTGCACATATGAGTGAGCTCAGGCTCCCTTTAAACTGTGACCACCATACACAAAGAGTCCAGCATGTCTGTCTGGTCCAATGCATGCGATGGACGTGCTTCAATTGTGGCGCATCAATTTACTTTTTGTTTGCGGTCTCACTAGCCTGTACTCCTAAACATCTTCCTGATAAAAAGACGATGAAATATGATGTGTCCCTAATGCGAACCATGCTCTCTGAGTGAGCAAAGAGGACTGTGCTCTCCCAGCCTCCTGCACAAAGAATAAATAACATTTCCCGTTTCAGAACGAGCAGGCTTGTCCTCCTGTGGCTTAAAACATGGATCTCCACTGAACTTCCCTGACTGCAGATAGGGTTCAATCATCAGGCAACAGTGGATTTATTAAGCTACATCTGGGTTTGTCACTATAGAGCTGAAGTACAGAAGAACTGTAAGGGGATGTGATGGAGTGGCTTAGAGCGTGTACGAGGGAATAGAGTGGAGCAGGGGTAAATAGCCTTTTTTTAACCATTTATTTTCATTCTGGCAATCAATGTTTTGCCTTTCACATAAACATTTGAAACATTATTAGTCAATGGCTCTCTCAAAAAACGAAAGCTCAGGGTGGCTTCAGCTATCTTTAATCTCATAGCAAAGAGTCAAAGCTTTTAGACATCTGGTCATGACATCCAACATCGAGGGCAGTGATTAAGTGACAGCCGTCGCCAGCACAGCACCAAAACAGCACCAAAACAGTCAAGAGGTAACAGTGTTTGCAGCTGCAGAGGTCAACAATTCAAGCCACCAAACACAGACAATGAAATCTATCCTTGGAATCGGTTTTCGCTGTAGGACTATCCGTCTCTTTTCCCTTTTCTTTCTCACTCCATCTCCCTCTTTCTATCCGTCTGTCCTTTTGTGTGTGTCCTGTTCTTCCCCTGTTGCCTGGAACCACATGAAAGGCGGGCACGAGAAGTTCAGCTTCCTGTGCTGGGTGAGGTCCAAAGACCCACTGAGAATATGAAAGGAGCTGCAGAGGGAAAGACAAAGTGAACTAAGAGATTTGGGACATATTTATTCCTGGACAAAGCCATGGGATCGGGATGATGCCTCAAACCTAAAAAAAACCAGTGCAAATAATATAAGGAAATGAATTACACAACAAAAAATAATTATTTCAAGCACAGTCAGACCTTCTGTGTAGTTTTGTGTTTCTGGCTTTTCAAAACATGCAAGACTTTATGATTGAAAAAATACTCACACATGGGTACAGCAGCGGCTGGTGTCGGCTCCACAGGGATCTTGCAGTAGCTTTCATCTTTCCATGTGTCCAGCAGCCTCCCCCACCCCCCACCTCCTCCCCCCTCCGATTGCATTGATGTGGTTGAGTGCGGTGGAGTGTTGATGCCGGCCTTTTATATGAGGTCAACCACGACAACCAGGCTGTGTTAGTAACAGTGTTGGAAATCTGTAACGGTGATCCGCTCGCATGTGACTCAGGAAGCCTGTGTGAACTGGAAGCGTTATGGCCATGTAGACCCGTACAAACACGGCACGAGCAGCAAGCTCTGTTGCCAAAAAGCGTGCCACAAACTGAAGTTTCTAAAATGGACACATGATGCTGGTTCCAAAAACAAGTTACTCCCCAAAGACCTGCAAGTTATCTACAGCCTTGGACAAAAATGGTTTTGGTTTCTTTAGCTAATATTCCTATGCATAACTACTGCAAAATGTTTTATACAACTCTCCAAATTGAAAATATAAAACCACCTAAAGCTATGGATTAATGGGTTAAATGAATCCTGTATCCATCGTCAAACCATCCTGCACAGAGGGTCGCGGGGGGTCTGGAGTCTATCCCAGCCAACTTTGGGCGAGAGACCATATATAGTATATATAAAATATTTACGAAAATCTTAAAAAAGGACCAATATGTTGTCCAGAAATTATTAACCAAATGTGGCACTTTTGTGGAAAAAAAAACAGGCCTTCACAAATATGGTAGGTAATTATTTTGCACAATTCAAATGTCATGTTACATGGAATGTTTACAATTAGTATAATTTGGAAATGTATTTTAATGTATTATATTGTTTTTATTTCATTTACTTTGGTGTTCACAATCTGTTCAAAATGTAAGTTACCTGAAATGTATTTGTGTGTTAAATATTTTTGTTCCAGTTCGGTCAGACAACTCCGTAACAATTAAGGCATTGCAAACAGTTATAAAAGACTGCAGAAAGAAAACCACAAGCTTCCTGGAGCAGGCAATTTGGATTTGGAGTATTTTTTAATGAGCAAAGATATAGAAAATGAGTCATTCCTATCTGACGGTGACTAACTGTACTTCAAACTACAACACACGCCTGGTATGTTATCAGTATAAACAAATCTAAGGGAACCTTATGCAAAACTAATTGGAAAAGACAGGAAACCGAAACATAAAGCCTATTTGGATTAAAAAGAGGAATAAAAAGATCCCAGTGGAGCGTCTGCAGATTTAACTAATAAGTCTCATAAAAGACGTTTAAAATGTTTATCTGTGCGCATATATTGTTTTGACAAAATCAAATATCTCTGGCACTGATAATTGTTCTTTCAATGTTGATTAGACTCCACCTGGCCACAATTCCTCTTTAGATACTAACTGCTGCAAAACATAACCTGATGTCACCTCTGGAATTAAATTACTTTTGATTTTCTTTATTTTGGAAAAAGTGAAGCTACGATTGTAAACCGGCCAATTGAATATCGGTACTGCCCTAACACGTACACCCACTTTATCCCCATCCAGCCATGGAGACACAGCCAGATCACTGATAATGGTTGTTCCTGTGCACGGTTGGAAACATAAACATATTATAATCCGATTACGTGATGAGGAAAGGTATTTTGATTTTCACAGCAGGTCAAGATTAAATGACACAAAACCGACGTCAAAAGAGGTTGTTATTGTTTTAAAAAGTCCAATCATAAACTTAACATTACTTCATGATGTATACATTCATTTCATTTGAGAACAACCCTGTTGCATTATACTCAAATCAGAATGATTTAAATAAAAAAGCTACTTGATGCCCTTACAACGGCACTCACTTTTGGTACCAGGTCCTTTTCTCAATTTAATTTCCCCCCTATGGATGGAAACCTCCAATTGTCTCACCCTGATAGTTTTACCATTACTTTAACTAATCTACCTTCTCATGTCTAAACCTAACTGTGGTCCTTTTTAAGGCTTGCCTCGACCGGGATGCAAACATGGCATCAATGAGCCTTGAGGAACATACACCCCATGGAAGGGATCATCTCATTCCGTAGGTCTTATTCATTTTGATTTGATTTGAGTTTCAAATGTAGAATGTACAATCTAGGAAAAGTACTAAATGGAAAAACACTTTTTTCTTTATTTTTGGGACATTTTGAGGAGACCTCTCAAAACCAGGTCAGGAGTTTTACTTCACCATGTACATGCAAGAGCATGTCTAGCATTTCTAGGAGAGAAACACGTTTCATGTGTTCATTTCAACAAGTGTAATGGTTGTTTGGGCAAGCAGTGAGACTTTGAACAATCATGCCACTGACACAAAACAAAGTCTTTAAACCATAAAGGCTGTGTATAGGGCTTTCATGCTTGCTTTCCATTAGCCTTATACTAACACTGAAGATTGCAAGTATGCTGGTACCTTCATTCAACATGACAATCTAAATATACTCAGGAAATATTTACAAAGGCCTTATCTACTTGTCTACTGTTTTCCAAAACTGATTACAGAGCAGTTTGGGTCTTTGAGTCTTGTGCAGCCACGTTTTAGCTTTGCAAAAATGTATCTTAGGAACTGGGGTACTTTGTTCAGGTGTAGCTTTCGTGAGTATGGTTGAAGTCACCTGGCGTATGTGGATGGACACGTAGAGAATAGACAAACAGCTTTCTACAAAAACCCGAGAAGAAAACACACGCAGGAACATTCGCAGCATTGTTCCCAGAATCACAAGACAAGGAGGTCTGTAAAACCAGCCACTAAAATCCACAGGTTTTAAGGTGATGCAGAGGAAAGGCCGTTAGGAAAGACAGTTAGTGCAACTTTAAAGCTGCTGACGGGAAGTTGGCTGGACAGGACGGTCTCCTGCTGCAGGCCTTCTCCAAATCTAATGGACGGTCCAGAGCTCGGCTTAACAAGCTGTGGCCAGCAAACGGACCATGTGTGGGTTTGAGGAAGAGCTGGTCTCTGAGAGCCCATTTCAAGGTCGAGATCAGTTGGATAATCTCTGTGTAGTCATAATAGCTCCAATAATGTCAGTGCGGATATCCAATAAATGTGTCATCCTTGCACATAAGAAAGTAAACACTGCGCCAAAGCCATGTGGCCAGCCATCAATAAAACACACGCTTTTCTTTCTCTTTCTCTTGTAATGGAATGTTTTTTACGGCCTACTTTATTTACTGCATGTGTGCACTGCACCTCAACCCAAATTTGATATTTTTGCATAATCCCACATTTATAAATTGCGAGAGGTATTACTAATTAGCAAATAGTACAGGCTTGAGGACTTGAACTTAAAAGTTTTTAATAACTTTGGGGGTAAAAGTTGATATTAAATAGGCAATTGAAATGGCGCCTGCGTAAGCCCCTTTCACTGGTGTTTGGCAGAAAAAAGAAAATGTATTTAGTTTTTAGTGGACGCTGTGATGGGGGGTGTTAACTCTTTGGCAGACCCACGTCATAATGGGAAGTTGATGAGATTATAAAATTGTTGGTCTGTGTCAAACACTTCTAATATGTCTTATTACCTAAAGCATGTTTTGCATTGTTATAGAAACAACACAATTAACGTTAACCCGATTCTCTACTTTGCAATCATCCTCCAACCAGATATCCACCGATCTGCATGGCCCACCTTTGTTCAAGTCACAGGTCATCCTTAAAAGATCATTAAAAAGTGAATGACCTTGCCTACTGCATATTGGCAAATTTTAAATAATTTATTAACAACAGAAAATACATTATCTGATTTGAAATGGTAACAACATTAATTGTATTAAGAGGCTATGCAAATGGCCTTTCACATCAATTAACAGATCACGAACAGCAGATGGAGGTATTAGTAGTTTAGCTTTTGAAATCATGATTCAATCAAATATCCGAAAATCATGAGGACTCCATAGGCCACTTGCAGCACTTTGACCGCTTTTCCATTAGCTCAATCAAACCATACTAACAGTGCAAAGGACCTTGGTTTTAACCAAAATCGTTCAACGTGAAATTAACTAAAACTCTTCTTCATATATGAAACATCGTTGTTTTCGTCTCATGTATCGCGTGCTGACTGGAGCTTAGATCCTTTCTGCTGTCTTCAATTTAATAAACAGGCCATTTTGTTTATTGTCCTTTCGTCTTTCTTTTATTGTTCAACCAATTACACATGTGCCAGCCACTCTGACCTCAGTTCAGTTCACTGGGGTACAAGAGTCAACAGTGATTCACAAAACTGAACTTGCTGTATCACTGTGCTTTGCGGTAGACCCCACTGATGTCATCCATTTGTCTTTGTCTTCTTGCATCATGGCCAAATGACGCTCCAACTTTGCCTGCGCTGCTGTGTGGGGCTAGTTGTGGCCGGTGTCTATATACACTAGTGATTTGTGGTTACGAGGCTACTTTTGTAAACATTCAAGTTTTAGTGCAAATGCTGCTTCCCATTTTAAAGGCATCCATCTGTTTGGCTATGCCTGAATGCAGGATTCTTAACGGGCTGATTTAGCAGCTTATCCTGAAGCCAAATGTTGTTTTTTTAGGGTTAGGGGGGTGAGGGGGGTGGTATAGAAACGGCCTATACCCCCCCTCTGGTCACGTAAAGTGACAATATGACTTTGGCAGACACAAACACATTCTGACATTCGGGTGCTTTTCTTTATTAAGCGTTCTCACAGGACCGTATTTACTCGTCTGTCCTAAATCCCCCGACGCCAAATCCCCACGACTGCATTTAAAAGGGTGAGACACAATTAATTCAACCAGATGCAGCTGGGGCCAATTACACCTCCTCCCGGCACCGTTCCCTGAACCACTCCCCCACCCTGTCCCCTCTGCAGCGGAGCCAAACCACGCCCCGCCACCACAATGAAGTTTGACTGAAGACGCGGTGAGCTTGCCTAATCTAAGAGGTGCCACGGACAGAAAATGGGCCAGACGGACTGTGAAAGATGTCCCTTCGAATGGATCCACTCCCCCAGTCTTTAGTAAGCTACTAGGCTGATTCCCTGCATGGGACGGCCCCGTGACAGAGGAGTATTTTTCCAAAGTTACTGGGGTCCAAAAAATATCCCTTTGGATCAAAAGCCCATTTCACTTGCTTTAAAAAGACACACAATTAACCCAAAACATATTGCTAATTACTCTGCAGAATGACCGCAATATGTCTTGTACCAAGGCCGGACCAAAATACTATGTCCATTATTAAACCTGCTTTCACTATTTTTGTTGGTATGGTTTCTTCACAGACTTTTAGAACTATGGCACTTTTTGGTAGTGTTGGTTTTACGGAATAATGGGTCAGATCGCACAGGACCAAGCGATATAGGCATGAGGCAGCAGAGGTACTGCACTTACATTAACTTTATTATATAGTTTAAGATGAAGGTATTTGTGTTGGGCATTAGTGATTGTTTGGTTAAGCTAGTTTTTTTATGAGAAATTATTACTAAAATGATGTTCAACTTTTCTACCTAAATGTTTTGGCTCTTCACAGCCTGTGCCAAAATGTCTCTTCATAATGCAAAGAGCAAGTTGACCATGAGCACAGACACTTTTAAGAGAGGTGGACAACTGCTTCCTATTTTATCTGCAAGAAGAGAGTTCCTGTTATCGTATAATTGAATGGCAAGTCATCCAGCTAAACATCAAGTCAATTTTAAAGTCCAATACTAACAGTGTTGTTAAAGATCCTGATCTCGATGTCACTCGGTTGCTTGCCTTTTAGCACCAGGTCAGATGATTTGGCATTACATAGTGTGAAACTTGCTAAGGTGTCAATTTAATCATTTGAACTAAAGTCAATTCCAATATCAATCATAGAGAGGGCCATACGACTATTAACTAGAGGTTGCTTACAAACCTGTTCCTTTTGGGAGAAGATGTAGGTATTGTTACATTTGATCCAGACAAATAAGTTGACACATTCAAGAGTAAAAACATGCATAGTCACACATGCACAGACTATACAATTAAAACAAATGGATCATTTACAAAGTCCTAAAAGGTACGCTTTCACCATCTCTCATGCAAAGTAGCCATGTGAGTTAATATGGGGCTGGCACAGCTGTCGCATTCTTACAAGAAAGTCAACAAACTCAAGAGCTCTGGTTTAAATCTCAGAGCTGGCAGGGCATTCAGTGGCCTCCGCTCCTCCTCTCCTCCTCCGCCCTGACTGCATGTTCACTGCTCGCCTCATGAAGTTTGGTCATGGCACTTGTTTTCTTAGTGCTCCAAACCTCCAATGGTACTGGCACAGTGCGCTCGCTGTGCCCCCGTGCTTACCCTTTCCCCTCCCTGTCCTCTTCTCGCCCGATCCGTTTCGGCAGAGGTGTCCTTCTTCGTTAGGAGCTAATGCCCTCCGAAACAGTAACGCGCACACAGCTGGCCCCTCCCACCTCCTGTGAACTACACGCCAGCACACGGTGCATGTGTCTGCCGACGTCTGTCCCCCTGCGCCAATCTACAATGCGGCTGGCTGTGCAGTGGTGAACTGTGAGGCGGACCACGCCTGCGTAGCCTGATTTACACTCCTTTCTTCCTGGGTAGCCACTAGACAGCAGCCAGCTTCTGGAGGGACCAACGGCGGCTTGGGCCAAGGGGCCAAACCCGGGCCCCATTTGGTTTTGGTTTCCTTTCGCCTGCCACTGTGCCCCACCTAGCATGAGTTGGGCTAAATGAGACCAGTGTGTAGATCCAAAGATTGGGTTTAAACTGAAACCAATAAAAAGGCGAGGCTAAACAAACGGCTCCACAGCCACTCGCAGGTCATATGTCTGTCTGTCTGTCAATTTATTCATGTTCCGCCCGACCCGCCCTGTCTCTGAGTCGTTTATGCGTGAATTCTTTGTGCACGCTATCGCGCTAAGGCACTGAAAGTCAGGGGCCGTGGTTCATGGGCGGATGTTAGCATTCATTCCCTCTCACAAAATTTTTCCTCTGCACTGTAGGCAGAAACATGTGCACAGTGAACATTCCTTTCGGTGCACCGCCGCTCGTCCATCCCTGTGTTGCCTGAGAGCGAAGGGATCATCATGTAAACTCTGTCTAATTGTTGACTGAGATCGGTTCCGAGTAGAATTAACAGACGAATCCGCTGTGTATTTGTTGTTCATGTTTGACAAGACCGAACATCCGAACAGTGATTGCCTCAAGGACAGTATATGTCAAATACAATACGAATGGGTAATGGGTCAAACATACTCACAGTAAAATTCCACAAAGTTCATGGTCACCAACACTCCAATTTCCAACAGAGTAACTGATTAAAGCAGCTACTAACTTTTATAAAAGAACATTTTTGCTAAAATTTAGAGAGTAGTAGAGTAGAGAGTAGAGTGGTTCATGAGACAAATAGTGGGAAGAAAGGCAGTTTGAATAAAAGTCAAAAATGCAGCTTAAATTAATTCAATAAAAACATTGCTGGTGATTAATGTACACATGAACCCTGCTCTGAACAAACATTTTCATTGGTCACACCGGAGGGCAGATATAGTCTGTCTCTGTGTGAATGCGTATCCTGTTCTTCTTTTCTCAAGCAGCACCAGACTAAAGCAGAACTTGAAATCAAAGGAAATAATTATTCTTTTCACGTCAAGGAAAATGTTGCGGGGCTTTTTAGCTCCACCTGTCACAGCCCAGACCACATTGTGAGTGAAGGTAACCGCTTCTAATCTGACCAAAGGAACTGGATTCATGTTGGACGTGGTTTGTGTGTTTGTATCTGCGTATGTATATAATATGTCAAATATGTACTTTGACATGTTCTCAGACATATACATGATACTGTGAGCATCAAAGCTTGTGATTTTACCCCTTGTTTTGTCTACTTCTAGCCTTATTGGCATCGTTCTTTGTGTTTACTGGTATCTACATAAACAAGCATTTTCTATGGTAACTAAAAAAAAGTTAACAATAAATAAGATTATTTTGGCGGACCTAAATTATGTTCAGATGCAGCTAAATGAAAAGGTCTGTGCAACCCATGTGAAAAAGGTTAGTCAAGTGCCCTTTAGCGTATCCATAAAAAGGGCTTTTGTGCTTCACACAAAAATGAATGTAAAGCTGTACAGCTGGGGCTTAATGTCAAGATGATAACAATGTCATTTCATGCTTGATTCAGAGAAATCAAGGCACATGTCGGCTATTTGAATGACCATGTTTTGCAAGGGTTATCAGGTTACATCCCACCATTCTAATTGCACCAGCTGGAGACAGAACAAATCCTAATAGATCTGCCCTCTGGCCACGTAGAAAGTACTGTTTCAAGCAGGGCGGAATGCGATATGTATTTCCAGAACTGAACTTTTACGTTTTTTTAAGCCCTTCGGCTTAAACTACTACACCAAGTAATGATCTTTTTCATCTCTCTCATTTAGCAAGTTGATTGTCCTTGTTGATAGCATCAATGGGCAAAAACAAAGTTTCTGCAGGACAGATTGTTCTCTGAAAGGTTTGATAGTCTCACTGCCATCTTTGTATTGATTCAACTAACATGTACAAGTCTGATAACTTTTCACATGGTTGGTTCAACACATTAACTAGCCAGAGATCACTTTCATCACACAAAAACTAAAAACACCTCAGTTGACACTTGTTTGAACCTGTCTCACAGTATCTACGGTAAAAATGTTAACCACTGCAGTTAGGAATATTAAACTGTCATTTATCAATAAAAGGACCAAAGAACAACAAACAAACGTAACACGAGAAAAGGGAGTGTTGGATTCTTAGCACAGGACTAATTGCCCCACAGTATGTCTGCCTTTCTTCGATGTGTGTTGGATGGTGAGACAAGTTCTAGTTATGTTCTTCTACATGTGGGCGTGTATTTCGCGCCGTTAGTGTCGGCTGTTTTCTGAGCTCTATACAGTATTATCACATGTTGGATCTCAAGCCCCTGGAGCTTTATTTTTAGTGTGCACATGTGTTAAATTTGGAGAACAAAAATGGATAATCTCTAGCATATCGTTGAACCAAATGAAGATGTGTGTTGTTGCGTTTGCTGATGCCATGAGCGTATGTTTGTATAGGTGTCGGCTACTCTGTGAACTTTGAGGAAATGTAAAGTAGTTTAGTGAGTTAATCTTTAGCTCCCATAATCGTCAGAGTTTTAGAGCTCTGGTGTGAACTGGACCAATTAATGGACTGTGTACATGCTTGCTGATGTGAATGGTTTGTTTGGGGGATTACCCTTCAAGATCCAGCCTTAAAGTTTGGTGCGATCCTTTGAAACAGAAAGTTGGTGGTTTGAAGCACAACACAGGGAATTCTTGTAAGGGAACGTATTTTATTCGACTAGTCTTGATCCAAGCGTCCCTTGTCAAGAGACAATTTCTTTAAAAAAAAAGTAAAACTTGTGAATGAAATAGTCAATCATTGCTGGAGATGAGTTGATCTTAAGCATAACTTGTTAGAAGAATCTTCAAACTAAGGAATACATGTCTCACCTAGCAGCACAGGCGGTGGATTGGATGCCGGGTTTCTTTTGAGTCAGCAAAAGGCTGTTCTATTAAAAGCTCTTGCTCAGTGACCCTTTGTGAAGCCAAAGTCTTGGCACCACGCCAAACACACACACACACACCCCCACACACACACAACATGGAAGGGAAAGTACTTGTCTTAAGGAGGAAAGCACAACACAGAAGGCATGTTGTGCTTGAGTGCCATGCCACTGGAACAGAGGATTTTGGTTCTAAAAATATCTGCCTCCCACACCACACTCGGGCTCCCAACACGCAAAGGCCTTTGCACTGGAAGACCCAACAGCTTGATGGCAATTACTTTAAAATTGCTCTTATTTTCTCGTAGCTTTCATAATTTCCAGTCAACTTGTAATTCATCAGTTTGTGTGTGCTTGCATCAAGTGAGTCGGCGGAGGAAACGGCTAACGCCCCGCTGCTTTCTAAAGCCTCATCTGTTCCAGGTAGCCGCAGAAACAGGACTTACCGACAATGCCAAGCGTTTACCAAACGTCTCTGGCCGGCACCTGTGAACAAGCCGTGCGAAAGCAATTGGTGAAAACCAAACACAGACAATTGATGTGTAAGTGAGGCCCCCACAAACCCATCAGTTAAACACGACTGAGCAGTAAAAACCATTACAATACAATTAGTTACTCAGAGTAAATGCAGTTTTCTTTTTTACTTAACGTACAATAAGTGAGTAGTGTAAGTCAGTTTTCACAGACCATATGGCTCTAACAGTCATCCATTGTGGCCGAGGCTCTGGTAGATGCATGTCAACTATGCGTCACACTACAGGCCATACTTATCATATTGTCCTTTCAAGAAAGCACCGATGCGCGTGACAGGGGTTTGACCCCGTGCAGGTGGTTTCTATTTTAAATCTTTTTATAAGCCAGTTAAATACGAGCCCGGTGCAAAGCTGACTCGGCGTGCTTCGAAAAGACAAACAGGGGATGGACAGCAACACAAGCTTTGGAAACAAAACAGGCATGAAGAATTCGGGAAGGCAATGCAAATTGTGGTCAGACTAACTGAGCAGAATTTACAACCAAATCTGGATTTAAAGAAAATTGCCCAAAGTAGGTTATAAAAAAGTGTGACTGTAAACACGCTTTTACTGCACATGAGCAATGCAAAAAAGCAAATGTCAAATTACTGGTTTTAAGAAGAAGGCAGTATTTTAGGCGCCTAAATGTAAATGAATAATCATAAAAGCACTTTTTGGAGTAAAGGAAAAGTCGGTTTTTGAAATACACATTCACTTTTGAGCAAATAACATCAATACCTCTTTCAAACACTGTTTTTGTGATTGTTATAAGTGGCTCAACGGAATAGTTGCACATTATGGAAGCTATGCTTGCCAGACATTCAGCTTAGCTTAGCTTAGCATTAAGACACAAAATGGGTAAAAGCTAGCCTTGCTCAATCAGACTGCAGCAAGGTCTACTGACCAATACCTTTGAACCTTACTAACTAGCATTTTTTGGTGTTGTCTTACAATTATTATAGGTCATTAATTAAATCTGTACTAAACATACATCTGTGGACTATGTGCTGGACATGTCTTTCGTGTAAGTAGTTGAGAAGCAGCAAAACTCCTTTTGCTGTAAGATGGAGTTGATGTAGATAATTTTGACAGGCAAGCTATTAGAGTATTTATTAATAACATACCTATAACCTTTAGAATGTCCACACACTAAGAAGATGCATCACAGCTGCATTTTTCTTTGAAAGATGGGATTAGAAATAAAATGCATCAGTGTTCCAGGTGCCAAATTCAAGCTTTAGTAGACATACTCGAAACAGACTTAGAGAACTGGCTACCTTTGATCCAAGGAAATAAAGGCAATGCTTTGCTTGCCACAAATGCCATCCAGAATGCTGTCCTCTGGTTACAATCATTCACAACTCTTCATGTCTGCCAACCCACAGGGCTTTTCCTACTTCCATTCTCCACTCCATCACATTAAATGTGATCCTTTGAGACTTTATTCAAAGCACGTATTGGTCAGTAGTTTGGGTTTTGGTCCACCACAATCAAACATAATCCCTCTCCTGCTGTGTTGTTTTGCCCTAGGAGCAGACAGGAAGAGGGAAACGGAGACAAAATGTCAAAAATGAAATGTGAAAAAGACGCTGATGTTGCCACTGAAGATATTTAGTTCAGTTCCTAAATAACATGACTTGAAGTTACTGCACATGCAACATTCTCTGTGTTGTTCTCTTTTACAAACCCCATGTCTGATCCTTATCCACGAGGGCCAGAAATCGAGTGCATGTTTTCACAGTGCAGTTACTGTGCAGTTTCTTTCGGTTAGACCTCTTTTTGAGATTCTTGGTATTTGTCCGTGTTTAACAATGTTAAAATGAAGGAGATTTGGAAAGCAGTGGAACTGGATTTGTCTTAATGATTATTGTTAGTTCCCGATGTCACAGCTTTCTTTTAAAAATGGAACTTTCTCAACAGTAGAAATAAATAAACTCGCCATTGACATCAACCTAACCATGGAATTATACTGTTACGTGATAAAACGGATTTATGTTTATGTAATTGTTCATTTATAATTGTCAATGCTAAAAAACAAACAATCATAAAGATATATATATTCATTCATTCTGGAATTCATTTTCATTCTGCACAAGCCTGGAAGTTATACATAATAGCAGATTTTAATGTGAGTACATTCCCTACTGCCGCGTGCAGTTGAATTTGCTGTTGAAATGCATGCTATTGCATCTATCAACGTGTATATCAATCACTTCTGTTTATACATTTTGGGTGGTGCGTGGAGCAGACGAGGAAAGTCTGTTCATTTAACAGTCTTGTTTTAGCTCAAAGCATTCTCTGTCAGTGCCCCAGTCAACTCTGATTTCCTTGGTTCGTCTGCACCAGGTTCAGCTCCACTGCATTCAAGGCGTGCTGGTCTTCTGTCTGTGGCATCTGTTGAGGAATGTGATGAATGCTGTCTGTACCACTCTGACAGCGGCATACTTGCTTGATTTGCACCCAGACAATCTGCTCCACCCTGATGCTTGGCACTACGGCCGATGTTTATGGTTAAATATCTTAAATGTTTTAAGGGCCGGGAGTGGAACTTTGCTACTGGAAGACATCCTCCGTCCCATTCAAATACTGGAGACCGAAACCAGTGTTCGCAAATGACTAAAAACAATCATTTGTAAAAATTAGAAATGTTTCTAGTAAGGGAAAACCAACTTTACTGAAGCACAGACCACAAGACATATCTGTGGATGAGTGATGTGAACCTCCATTCACACGGGAACTCAACCATGCAGCTGCTATTACGGGTGCAACACATACACAAGTTTCCGAGCCACGCTAAGTATACGGTCGACAAGAGAAAGAGACATGCGTCATGGTGTAAATCTGTGTTATCTGATGGAAACAAAATGAACTGAGCCCCACAGCCAGAAGCTGGAAAAATCAACAAAGTGCCAATTGATTTGAGTGATTTAGTTTGCTTGGTTCTGAGAAAGTTAACAGCTGTTTGAACAGGACGGCGTGTCACCACTGGAAAGTGTAAAGTGCCTCTTTGCATGGTCCTTTTGCTTTCCATAAACCTTTAACCATACACCTTCATCAACATGTGCTGATGTTAGCACAACAAGCTGATTGGCCTCATGCGCCGTTGACCACAAAGGTACTTTGGTAAAAATGTGGCGAGCCAGAATTATATGCAGGACCTGGACGTCCCGTCTGCGGATTGATGGTCAGCCACAGCAGCAGCAGAGTCAGAGCTATGTAAGAGACAAGGACATGGTGCTCGGGTTCCACCAGTCTTCAATAAAAACACACAATGAACATGCTAAAAAAAAGTGTTCAGCAGTCTCACCCCGATGTACTAATCAATTTAATCATTAGTTTTTCTAAGCGCTTTTTTAAAGCATATTGTGGTCTATTTCCTTTTAGGAAAATACTTTCTCAGTGTTCATCTGCTAGCTTCCATTTGAACTGGGAGATCTGAATTTCCGCAATCCCAGTCGAAAACCTTTCAACCGTGAAGCCGCCCAGAGTAATATGCTGTTTCTTGGCTCTTGAAAGCTATTAAAGTTCTCATTAAACCAGTTCTACATACAGTACTGTCCAATTCCTATCTGTGAACATGTTGCTCTGGTGTTTCTACGGCCAAAACCCCATTAAGGTTTCCAATTTATTGTAATGGCATGCAGATACTTAGTGTAATACAGAAGTGTTTCAAATCTGCCCTCTCTTTATGATGAAAATACTATACCTACAGTGAAGATTATTTCTTATTGAAAATTCCAGTCCACTACATTTGCCCACAAAAAAAACTATAGTGAGGAAAATATTTGTCAAATACACAGTACGTCCTATAATGAGCAGTCCACTCATGTACGTGATGCTTGATTTGGATTCAGAGTTTTAACAAGTTGAAAAAGGAAAGAGAGCAAAGAGCTGTTATGAATGTTTTATCATGCAAGCATTATGTCTAAGACCAAAACGTCATCTATTCACAGCGTATTGAATTAAAAAAAACACACCACTGGTTGTTACTAAATTCTGCTTAGTGGAATACACTCTGTTCAAGATAAATACTCACACTAAGTAGAAGTGAGTAGTACCTTTCATTTTTTTTAACCAATGCACATGTTTTAATCAACAATAACTTGGTCCAAACTAAGCTCTAAATAGATATTCATGTTAAATTTTTTATAAATTGAGTAATCTTCAAAGAGTGTTCATGTGATGGAAATTTGTAGTTCTTCAAAGTATTATATGTACGATAAGTCAGTGATGATACAATGCACATACCGAATGGTGGATAGACTACAAGGGCAAAACCAAGGACATTTTAAATTAATTGAAACCCTTTTTGTCCTTGTATAGCGAGCACGTGACAATCCAATGACCTCACTGTCCAGGCAAATTCTCAACTCATTTAGGCAACATCCATGACGTCAACAAGTGGAAAGCAGTGAATCAATATTGCAGCCTGCAGGCCAAATTCATGAGCACAGTCACAAGCCAGCAGAGCTATTCTCCAAAGAGACACAAACAGATTTGAAGACAAATGTTGTTCTGTAATTAGTGATTGCCCCATCATCATCACAGTAAATGGCGTCTCGGATAATTAAGAAAAATATTTTGACCAATTACAGACCTATTACTGAAGAAAGAAAATATTGTAATACAAAAGTTAGCTGATATAAGGATTAGCACAGGTAAAGGATATGTAGCTGGTGTACTTTTTCGGTTATGAATATAAATCACGTTTGAATCACATTTTCTGTTTTACTGTAATATGTTTGGTTTGACACCAGAATGCCATTGAGTACGATGAACTTACATTTGACAACTAGCTACCTTGGTAGAGCCACAATACCTCCATTTTCCCCAATTCATTCATTGACACTCTCCACACAGTGTGGTAGAGTTTCACATGATTATACTGTAAACAAATACACCCATGAACAAGACATGATTATTTCTATTAATGTGACAATGGTAGCCATTTATAAAAAAAATAGGTTATGGATTCCTATGGCTGCCTAGAGAAAGTTGCTCCTGCATTTAAGATGGACAGACAAGAGGGATAAGCTGGTTTTAACAGGGGTCTCTGCATTTGGACCCACCCCAGAACCAACACTTTACAGAAGGTGTTTCTGACAGATTTATGGCCAAGACAAAAGTGGAAAAGGAACCATTTACAGCAGCAAATGCATGGGAATATTTTACGTTAAAGGCCGATTCTGCTCCATACAGTCATAATAGATCAAATATGAGGACATTTATTAATACATTTACTCTTATTTTCTACCACTCATACAAGCGTCTCAATAGTTGAAAAAGGGTGTTGGCAAATAAGCATCAACCAGCAGTAACTTATCCAGGAAATACCATACCAGAGGTCCATAAATTAACATAAGCCAGAGGAGTGCGTGCAGAATACACCCTGTTGGATCCTGGAATAGCTTCCATTTGTTTCTAGTTGGCTCCTAAGCATCAAGAAAACATTAGTAATATCAATAGAACCAGGAATGTATGAACGAGTACTTTACGAGAAGTGTGGGAAAAGCAAAAGGCATAAAATCGTGGGCATGTGGACTGCCGGCTGTGCATTTCAAAACCCATGCTTACCATGCTATTTGATATTTCAGACAGATTTTTAGTGTATTCCAACACACTACGAGGATGTCCTATTGCATCCATCTGCTTTTTGCAATATGCAAGCAAGCATGCTTGTCTGGCAGCGGAGATATGAACGAGAGTTCACTCTGAAACAGAGGCTGACATAAGAAACTGGCACGTTCACTAAACAGACCCCGGCTTAACACAAATGTTAACATGCTAATAGTTTTGGACTAAAGGTTGAAAAAAAGCTCTAGTAAACTCGCCTCCAAAAAGAGTATACCTTTTCACTTTACCATATAAATACAACCATTAACTATTAACCTTTTGCAAATTAAAAAAAACATTATTTTTACTAATATTTAATAAAGTTAGTAGTTTATCACAATCTTTCCATGCAACAGTGAATCCAAATCCGCAAATGTGTGTTTAGAGGGATAGGGAGCACAAAGACCACAATGAGAATATTCAACATCCGTACAGAGAAGGTTTGGATATAGAAAAGATACCTGCAATTAAAGTGTTTCTCTTGAATCAACCTCCATTATATTTAGTTGCCGCCTCACACCCTCAAAGACGGATTTTGATGAGAGCAGGGACCAATATATTTATGAAAGCACACCGTAATATCTATCTCTCGGTGGTGTTTACAAAAGGCAGGAAATTACATGATTTTGTAGCCATTGTTGGTTCCCACGCTGACTGGGTGGCAGTCACAAGAGGAGTGATGGCCAATGAGAGCTCTTGGCTTTCAGAATCAATTGCTTCCATTTCCTTTTCGGGTTTGGAATGGCTAAACTTCAGTTTCACGGTCAAGTCAAAATTGCCGGCCCGGTTTTCAGCTAAAGACACAGTCTGTTTATGATTGTGCTGAAATGGTTTTATCGCGCTTGCATGATTCACTTAGTTCTGTATTTAGTGACTATTCTTAAAATAATTGGAGCTGCATTGCCCTTCATCATTTTCTTTTATTGGCGAAATCCAATATGATATCATTTTGGGATCTCTTAACCCAACCCCCCTGATTTAGAAGAAACAGGCTTACTTCGGACAACATGACAAATTAATGACGCGTCTGCAGTTACTTTCATCTCCATTGGCAGTGTTGTGAATATTTCATTCCCTTGGTCGAACCCTTGACTACACTGGCAAGTCTAACTTATAGGACACTCTCCCTCTCTTTTTCAGTCAGTTCTGGTTGGCATCCACTGCAGACAGCTTGGCCAAGGGCTTGAAAATCAGTCCAAAAGGCCCCTGCCATGTTTACTGTACTGCACAAGCCTCGGCACGGCACCACATGGGTGGCCCTGCTGTGTAGTCGCCTTCAGTCTCAGTGAAAATGCGGCAGTATTATGGAAACACCGCACCAGTCTGGCTCAGGTTTTACCCAGCACATAACAAGTCAATACTTCTATCCTGCACATTCACTAAACGGCTACGCTTCTGTGGAGGTTTGTTCATGTACCTACAAATGGTCGTCGATCTTTAATCCAAGCAGATCGTAAAACGAAACAAGTGCTTCTGAAAAATAAGCTGGTAACAAATAGGTTTTATTCCCAAGTACGGGGTTCTCACACGCCATTCGAGTTAAATCAAAGCAGAAAACTTCAATTAAAAGCAAGCTTTATTACATATTGTATGTGGATGGATAAATACAAAACTGTAGAATCTCAGCATTTGAACACTTATTAGAATAGATGATAGCACCAATGGCAAATGTCTGTTGGTAACTTCAGGGTAGAGAACTGTTATTTGAGACCGTAACTCATCAACCTCTTACGTGAAGGTCAGACACCCAAGAAGGTCCAATTATTCCGTGACCGTTCCTCAGTTACAGATGCTTGCCCTTTACACCACCTCAACAAAACAATGTTTCCCATGGTCTTTGCTTGGTGTTCCTATCACAATGCATTTTGCATGTGTGCCCACGGGAGTGTTTGAATTATAAATGTGACATGCTAGCCTATAATGACGCACAGAAGAGCATTCCGTCCCGCCTCCAGTCTCAGTAGGGATGTAATCCTCCACATAGAGCTCAGTCCAAGCATTTCTGCATATAACGGTTAATCCTTTTTGAACCGCTGTTAAACTTCTCTGTTGGGGCCAATTAACTGAATTGACCTGATTTTGTAGTGTTACTGGAAATCGATATTTGGCAACGTATGAGTGGTTGCAAAATGGGGTGCAGAGCTGATGGGAGGGTCCCGGGCCAAACAAATCATTTAATTTGACTTTATTCCAGTGTCACAACATCACAGACAAACACACTGAAATACGCACATGGGCAGACACAAAAGAACAGTTTCCATTGGCCAATGTTCTTTGCCCCATTAACTATCCACGGGATGACTCACAGACGTTTCATTTCTTTCAAGTCTCCACTACAGCTGCGTCAAAGCCTTGCAATATCTCACCGACTGCGGAGCTGCTCCCTAGCTGCTCTGCCCTGTTTTTACAAGGGCTCCAAACTTGCATTGACGTTGCAGGCATCTTGTGACGGGTCGTGGGTCGGTGTAATTCAGCGTGTGCTTTCAGATGGTAGTCGTTCAATTTTCCTCTCGCTTTCATGTGCTGTTCTGTGTGGCACTTGCCGTTACTGCCGTTTTCCAAGATAACAACTGTCGAAAAAGACTAATTATATTGGAGGGGGGAGGGGGTCGGGGGTGTCCACACACCCGGACGGGAGAAAGAGCGACTGATGTGATTAATGGTATGGTAATGGAAAAGTAAGTTTCAACAGTGCCAGAAATATTTCATTTCATGAATTGGAACCTGACAAGAAAGGGAAAGTGAGGTGGGAACGTTGAGAAAAAAAATAAGTGGGAAAACAAATGAAAAATGAAAGATGGCCTTTCGGAAGACGACACCAAGAGAAATAGATGAGAAAGTTCTTGCTATAAAAAGGTCGGAATAAGGGCTATGATAACTGGTACATGAAGTTATCTATCAAAAATTGTAATTGTTGCTGGTTTATAGTTAATGAGTGCTTTCATATCAGTAAAGTAAGCTAGAGCAATTAGTCGGTTAGCTTAGCACAGCACAAAGACGGGAAATTGGTACACTTTCTTTAAAAGCTTGCACACACCTGGCTGGAGGGAGAAGTTTGATTAGTCAGCGTACAACTGGAGGAGCCCTGATCCGCATTGTAGCATTTTAGCCAGATCCATCATACACTTGTTCGTCATGCCACATTGTGGGAGTGCTTGATTTAGGGAATTTCATTCAGTGATTAATTAAGACAGCTTCTACCTTTTTTTTTAACCAAGGTAGAATGATGTTTAACTTAACCGTACCTCATCATAAATTTGATATCTTTGTTGTCTATTTTTGTGTGCCAAGCCCTAGTTGCATTCTATGACAGTAATCACATTACTTACAGCAGTTAATAAATGGCTCCTGAACATCAAGAAAACTTTGGTAATATTAAAAATAGTACCAGGAGTGTACTGATGAGTGTGTGAAGTAAAAATCAAACAATCATGGACAAGTGGACGGCCGCATTCCAAAACCAGTGCTACCATACTATTTAATATTAATAGAAAAGTACCGGTGTGTTTTCCAATATTATAAGTCAAATGCATTTTGCCACATATACCAGGAAGTTGTTGCATCCATCTGCTCTTGCGGTATGCAAGCATGCTTTTCTGGCTAATCTAACCCACAATCCTTTGCGAGATATAAACAAGGGGGTCACTCTGAAATAGAGGCCGATAAGTAACCCGGCTTAAAAAAGACATTGTAAATTATGTAAACATGTAAAGAGGAACAGACGTGTGCCCTCATTAGCCAACACATCTTCAATTCCCCGGACATTCTCCAAATATCGCCTTGCCCTTGTCCCCCTACTCCTTCTTTTCCCTAAACCATAACCTTTCCTTGTCCCCTCCCCTTCAACAAATCCCTCATTTTTCCCAATCTACACCCTGTGCTCTCCCACATTTGAAATACACTTATCTTAAACCTTTAAACGAGCACATTCCTACATATTTGTCCGAAACATACTCCACACAAACTCACATGCACACCGATATGCTCCACAAAAATGACATTTTTTAAAGTATTCTTGCTTGGAAACAACATGTCAATCGAACTTTGTCCTAATCAGTTGAGAGACGAACAAAAACATACTTTGCATGAAAGAACTACCTACATATATAGAAGTGATTCTATTTGGGAGTTTCTCCTGTGCTTTTGGGAGGGTTACGGGACAGACGATGACAGATAAGTACAAATTTTAAAGTAATTTTTGTCCATACAAATAAATGTAAATAAATAACTAAATTCAAAATGCTAAGTAGCTTCTCCCGGGACACTTATTGGTTCCTGCATTGGTTGGGCGGACGCTAAGACGATTTAAAACCTTACAAGACGGATTTTTGTGTCTATATGATCGGGCCATTTTAGTGTGCTTGTCAGATATCACAAGCAACCGACTGAAGTGGAAGGACATTTCCAGTGAAAAAATAAATAAAAAGCATTTCTGGGGAGTAAATCTGGAAGGCGCAGATCAACAAATACAGCTCATTGTAGATCATTTGAGATCACGGTGGAACAAGGTTGTTTTCTCACATGAAGTTTTGAAGGACAAGAAAAAAAAAGAAAGCCAAAGCCAAGACCGTTGCATATTATCATTATGCTGAAATCAAATTAAATTGAATGAATACTGAATAATATTGGCTCTTGTCATGTGGTCAAATTGAAGGCTAAACAGATGCGTGGACGGAGCATGGAACATTTGGAAAATAGCTCTGCTTACATCAGCAGCACTAGGGAGTGATGTTAGCTAACAAGCTACTCCCATGCACAGTTTGTTTACACAGACGACACCCAGATCAGTGTCTCTCCTTCTCAAAACATGAAATATGCAGTGGTGGAAAATGTCTTGAGTTGTATTTAATCTGCTGAGTGTGACAAGGGAGCAAAGATATGCATGACTCAGAGTAATGATCATCAACTTCTGGGTTTAAGGATGATAATTGATACTAAATAATAATGAAAGGATCTTATTACCTTAAATGCTGTGTGTGCTGTTTCTGCATATGGACATTCACCATTACATAACGTTTAGGAAGACTTTCAATCTGTGTTAATAACATCGTGATTAATAATAAAGATGTGTAGTATTTTAATTGAAATTTACACTAAGCTTCACAATGTAGTGTAGTGGCTAGAAATGTTGCCCAACAACACCAGGCCTGCCATGCCTTCTGGGAGGGGTTTGCATGTCCTCTCCTTGTTGTCCAGCTTCCTCCCACAGAACGAAAACTCAAGTCAATGCTCAAGCACTGGGTGATTAAAACCACCCAATACATAGAAATGTGAAACACATACTGTATATGCCAGTAAAATCAATTTGGGAGTCATAAAGCATTATGCCGGGATCCCAGCAGTGAAGTGCCTCTTTTCACAGTGTTTTATTACTGACATTACTGCACAGTGATTCGTTATTATCATTTCTATTCAGGAGATACACCGATGATTTTACACTAGCTTGCGGGTGAAATTTCCGCCAGTAAAATAGTTTTACAATGAGCCCATCTACCAAGCATCAGTGGCATTGATGCTTTGAGGTGCCCGCACAGAGTTAGCTTTGTCTACCAGCTGTAAGCCAGCGTCCACGCAACTGAGCGCCTCCTTCCCGTGTCCTCATGTTTGCTGTTCTGCCTTCACAGCGCCCGCTTGCTTCGGCATGTTCCACAAAGACAGCAGTGCTCAGTGGCCGGGCCAAAAGGGGTGGAGTCCCTTTTGACCCGTCAATCTAATGCTTCCCTACGATGAGAGCAACCCGAGCTTGAGATAGACGGTGGAGAAGACTCCGTTCCGTTGTGCTGCTGCCTCCGGCAATCCTTGGAAAGCCAAATCCGATCTGTTTTTCACCTGACGCGTCGCCCTCTGTGATGCGGGCCTTCCTTTAAACCTAAAGAGCTCTCCTTCCTGAACGCAAGCCATACAAGAAACAGAAACAAAACAGACAGCTTGGCCTCTTGCACCGAGCTCAGCTGGGAGAGTGTGTAAACTATCTGCAGACATTACTGTTTTCTTACCACTGTAGTCTGATGTATAGCCGTTTCTTATAACTACTTTGAAACGTGTGAAGTAAAGTGATGATTTCTTAGAGCTCGTCTGTTTGGCTTCAAACCTGACAAGCTTTTCCAACTTTGACAGGAATGGAAACAGTTCACTGGGAGAAGCACTCCCAAGGAAAGCGTGCTTGACATTATGTAGTCCACCAGTTGAGCAAGATTTTCAGGGATAGCCCTCACAAAAAGTGTTATTTTATCCCATTTTAGACATTATTTTACATGTGATGAATATGAATTCCTAGTTGAAAAAAATGTTACATTTGGTTTGATTTTCTCCTTGCTCCTTTCTTTACTGACAGTAACCTTTTTTTGCAGCACCCTCTAGCATGACAAGCTGACATGGATTTAACTCTAAAGGGAAGCAGAGACCTTTGATGGGTTTCAAGTCTCAAAAGGACATCACTTTTCTGTTAAAGTTTGGGCTTTCTGTCCAGGGTAAGCCATCTATTGCTCACGCTATACTGTACAATATATATCCTCCCTCTTTTTCTCCCCTCTCCGTCCCTTTTCTCTATAATCACAGAGTTATGTTTTGACTGGCCAAATCCTGAGCATTTCTCCCGAGGTTGGGGCACCGTCAATCATAAAGGGCTTGGGCCGATCTCCTGAAAGAACCTCCAGATTATGTTACCTCCACCCAACAGGCAGCTCCATTGATCCACTCGTGCCCTTTGTGGATTCCGCCAAGTGTGCGCTGTTCCCATGCCCTCCCTCTCTGTTATGCCACACTCTCTTTTCAGTGATATATTTTGGTTGGTAATTAAGATAAGATCAAAGCACTTTTGCTTTTCAGGGGTGTGAGGAGGTAAGGCCCCAAAGGCAAGTGCACGGGGGTTTTAATAGCAGAGCGGGTTATGTTGCAGAAGGCAAGATAGCCGATTTGGGGAAGGAGGTAAGTGCACTAACGCTTTATTCTATGCTGGAAACATGTAATCATTTGAAAGAGGATAAGGTTGAAGTGAGGACATTACTGGAGCCACACCTTATCAAAACATAGAACCTAATTAAGACACTGGTGCCTAGACAAACTTTCTCCAGATGAAAAGAAAATGGCCTGTAAAAACAATTCTTCAATGTAGATGACTTTTGAACTGCACGTCTAGAGCTTTGTATTTTCCCATCAGGGTGTTGAACACCCATGGATGTTACAGGTTAACAACATTACTTTATATTCCCGCCAATGATTACTAAACAGCTTACATTTTCGCTCTGAACTCCAAACAGCAATGAGAAAGCAATGTGCTTACTCTACATTCAACGGACTCTGATGCGTGCACACGTTTCCCCTTTTATTGCACCTGGCATGGCTTAATAATGATTTTGTTCTATTGCCAACAGTTTACATGGGGTTTACCCCATGTTTAATTGACAGCCACTCTAAATTTGAAACAACAGCGCGGGAGATATATCTTAAGTATCTGAAGATTTCTAACATTATGAAAAGGTGTGCGTGGGAGTTGCGCTCTTGTAAAGTTTCTGAAACATCCTCCAGTTCATGATCCGTAGCCCAAACACAGCATTTACAAGAAGTACAGAGGAAAAAGCCCCACACGCCAAAGCATGACTGATGTAAATATTATTGGGAAAATGTTTGCCACGGGCAAGGAATAGATAAGCAATAAAAACCACAGCGTATCAGAATGGAAATGGTCACGGAGCTGCTTCAGCATTGCCTGAACAGTAATTTATGACTTTCTTCTTGCAGATTTGAACTTGGCATCCGTAGGCTGACTCTGAGAAAAAACCCACGGACTATTCAGCACGCTAGGGCAAAACCAATCACCCCCTAATACCCTGTGTAAATTGTTTGGATTATGTTTGAACTGAGCCAGGAGATTGTTGGAATTGAGAGATCGATAAGATGTCAAAAAAGGGTTTGAACCAAATATTCATGACTCTATTTTTTCTGAATAACAGCCATGGCAGACATGTATCATGGCTGTTAGAAGTGTGTAGGTCAAATATAATTGTTGTTGAGACTTCTCTGGTTGCATGTGTTGGATAACAGAGGGGATCTGCTCTATTTTTAGTCCGACAGTGTAGCGGTGGTGTGGAGGGCCCCGATGCAAGATGCCGGAAGGGTAGATCGTGTACACAAGCTTTATTCCACTGATACCTTACACACAAAGCACAGTCGGAAGCTGCCTGCGGGAACGCGGCAGACGGGAAACAGAGGGGAGTGAGGTCGTGGTCGGCGGACAGAAGGCTGGTGCGGTTTTCTTTTGGGGGGAGTCCAGACGGGCACGGCCTGCAATGGGATACCGGTTGGAGGGCAAATGCGGGAAAGTCTGGCATAACGCGGAGAACTATCAGGCAGCGAGTGAGTGAGTGGGTTTTAAATAATGAAGGGAGTGAGTGCAGCCGGGTGGACAGCTGGGTGGGATTGAGCTGACACGGTGGATGTGACTAGCAGGTGCTCTGAATAAACTGATTGGGTGTGTGAAAGACAGAGTGGTAGGGGGAGAGTGGGACGCTGAACTTTGACAAAATAAATAACAGACCTTGGCCTCCATTTTTGTAAATCTGGGCCTCGTTTGAATAAAATCTAGGTAGACACAGTGCACGGATATTAGTGACATGTAAATGTCCCACCCACACTTTAACATCTATTGACAATGTAGATGATGTATTTTGAATTGTTCTGCTACCTCCAATCCTCCCAGCCTGTACCCCTCGGGCTGCTCCTATCCACTACACAAACGAAATAGAGGACTACCCACTGTCTCCAATAGTCCCCAAAGTGTCCCAGTGGCTCCAAAGCCCACTGTCTGATAGCCATGCAACAAACCAAAGCACATGGCTACTGTTGATTGCCTGAGCCCACAGCTCCACTTCTGATTGGCAACATGTTGTCTTCCTCGGTCAGGATGGTTTGGTTGAGGTTCTTTGTCCTTTGTCCTTTGTTGACCTCTGTAATATTGGATGTTATTCTGAGGAATAACAGGCTGTCAGACATATTGGGGTTTCAGAACAATGGCATGGCGCTGTAAACAGCAGCCAGTACTTTAACATAGGGAATGGGATGAGCATAATGGTGTCTCAGATGTAGGAAGTCTTGCACACTAGTATCCCACTGCCCCAGACTGGATAACTGTCAAGCTGGTGTTGCTCCCGTACAGTTCATCTTTAGTGATTTGAGGTGTCAGATCCAAGTGAGAAAATAAAGTCAACTTCTTTCATTTCCCTCAAAAAAATAATAATTTGCAATCATCACAACTTCTGAATGCCAACACAAAGTCTTTTGCTTGTCCATGAGAGTATAAGCAGGCCTGCTTGCGGGAGCACTGCCCCCCCCTCGCCTTCGCTGCGTGGTCATCATTGTGTTTACATTGAAAAGGTGGTGGAAACCACTTGCCTTGTCAGAAAGCACATTTCTTCTTGTTGATTAAGAGCAATACGTTATTTTCAGGCAAAGCACTCACATGAAGGTCAGCACATGACCTTTAAGAGCAGTTCAAGCCTATTTCTTGTCTTTTATCCGCTGAGTGCCAATGTGGAGTCACATAGCTAAATTCAACATTCCAAATATGCTGACAAGGAAGATGATGCCAACTTTCTGTCCCGCATTTCTTCTCGGAAATTGCCCCTTAATCTTCTTTGTGTGTACAACACTTTGTTACTTGGCTCTAGTACAAGTCCTTCATTGATGGCTTTGTCGTTATATTTTTTTTATAAAGACACCTCACTGAGTAAAATGTCCCTTAATTATCCAGACAGAAGGACTCTGGCCTCTTACTGTGCGAAGGATGGAAAAAAGCCATTTTCAGTTGAATCACTTTTTATAAAAGTCCCCTTCAGTTTAATCACTTTGCAGCTGGTTGAAGTCACTGGTTGTGCCAGTTTTCCTTCCTGTATTTACAAAGACAGCCCGTCCTCTCTTATTACGAGATGTGTTAAGTCTAGAATGTCCCAGAGAAACCCATAAACCTCAGTCTTTCGAAGTATAGTGTTTAAAAAACAAACAAGGAAAACATTTGAGCCCTGGGTTTAGTCCTCTGAGTCATAAACAATAATAATGAGAAAGGTTCACAAGGTTAAGTCAATCGCCCATTAAATGTGACTGTAAAGCGACAGTGCGAGTGTTTACATGCATTGTCATACTAGCACTGAACCATCAAAGGCTGCAGCCCAGTATCGATTTCGCACTGTATGAGTGACTTGTATCAAAAACATGTGAAGTTATTTTGCATTCCCCTCTGTGCATTTGTTCATCCAGGGTGCTTTGATCATTCTGCCAATGAACGAGGATAACGTTCAATAAAAAAATAAATATGATACAAGAAAAATGCATGCAAAGACACGCTCTTTAGGCTTGCTCAACTTTTACAAAGTTTGATGCATTTCTTTTCATGTTACAGCTCCTTGGAAAAAGACGAATGTTAGAGTCCAACTTACAGATGTAAGGTCCATAAAATGTCCCGAATGCACTGAACGTATATTAATCCTAAACCTATTAAGTTAGAAGTCTCAATGTTCAGCATTTCTCCACCCTGTTATTAATATTTATAGTTTCACTGCCAGTCATGATCCAATACTCGCTTTAATCGTTGACACAGATCTGAAGATCAAAAAGAAACATACCCTGATGTCTAATTTGTCTGCAGCTTTGGACGGCATTATCCCTGATGAATAATCCATGTATGGTCGAATGAAGTCCGCCAAGGCCGTAAAGCTATCATAACAAAGCACAGAGTCATCTCTGCACGGCGCTGTGAGCAGAGACCATGGGATGCCTGCTCCTTCACCTCTGACAGAGGAGAAGTGACAGAGAAGAATGACGCAGGTTATGACGCTGTGAACTTTAAATTGGTAACTAGTATTGTGGCTCCCAAACAGCGGGCCGCAGCAGGAGGTACATGTCTGTTTTCTAAAGTCCGCTCGGCTCAGACAATGGCACCGGCTCACATTGTGCCAACACCCACTACTTCTGCTCAGAAGGCCGCAGGCTGCCAGCGAGAGCCGCCAGGCCTGGTCATGGACTTCGGAGGTGTGGTGCAGTGATGATGGTTGGTCTGGTCTGGCAATGTGAGCGTGTGATCAACAGACTGCCACTTGGATTAAAAGCCAAGTCAAGGTCGCATAATATTACTCAGAAACCAAGGATATAGGCATTAAAGGTTAAATATTCTAATTAAATGATGTCCTAGTTAAATAACTAATGAGATCACACACCGTCATCAACTATGACCTCAATGGGGATACAATTTTCCTTTGGACAAAGTTGTTTTAGCTGACATCCGTATTGAGCTGGCTGGGTAAAAAGACTTTTTGTGCTAGGTTCAAAAGATTGTCCTGTATTCACATCCTTGCAAAGGTTAGCTAACAGAGGAGGCAGATGGTGCAGCTGCTTCCAATTTTAGTATGAATGAAGTCTGGGAAAACACAACTGATCAATAGGCTGTAATAGGAAAGACACACCCATTACGGTAGACAGTCCATATACTCCGTCAACATCTGCCAAGGGTGTGGCGGCCGGTCTTTACATCTCCTTCTCATTCTAGTCACTTTCTCTCTGTCGATTTGCATTCTGACATGTTTAATGACATTAATTTAATACATTAAAGATGTCAAGTGGCGTTACACAGGTCCATGATAACCATCAACTCTTTGCATGAAGTTTGTAGGACCTCAAGGAATTTTCTACACTGCTGCCAATGGCAGTCCTGCCAACCCGGTGAGCCCACACTGCAAGAATTCAGTTTGACTTCAATATTTCAGGAGCATGAACGGCCTTCTAAGTAAAAAGTTAGCTGAATAATGAGAGCAGCAAGTCAGAGGTAAAGACTTTTTATACATTACATTAATTTTTAAATGGGTCTAAATTTCAAATCAAAATTGTGTCTGTTCCCTCTTCAAACTGCTCCACATATTAACTACTGTAATGTACTTGGTTATGGGAGGGCTACACAAACGATGTCCTGCTGTTACAAGGTTGTTAAAAACACATATTTTTACAAACTTCATCGCCAAAATACAAACTTCCCATGTGAGACTTCTCCAACTCCCTGTTGGTTTTGGAAACGTAACATCTGCAAACCGACTGGATTTGTGCTTGTATAAAATAGTTTTGAGCAACAATTTGGGCTTTTCATGGTAATACTTCAATGAGTGTGTGAATCCAGAATAGTATAATGACACACGAGTGCTAATGTGACCTCATGCAGTGTTTCTAACGAGCCTGGTTGGCTAGTTCTCTTTGTCATGGCCCTAGGCGTTTGTTGTTGATAGAAAGACACCCTTTGGCCTCTGAGACAAAGTCTGTGTGGAAGAGAGGACAGGGAGGACGGACAGTTTTGGTCAAACCTAATACTTGTTCCAAAAGTCCACCTATCCTGTTCAGTGTGAAACCTGGGTAAAAATTGACTTATTCATATTGTATATGTTGTGTAACCCAATGACAAAACGCTATGATTATTTACTAAACATATCCAAGTAGTTCTGTTGCTTTAACTTAGCCTAGTAGTTAGTCAGCGTGTTTACATGGATTCGAATAACTGGCTTAGTCGGACTGAAATCGAATTATCCGTTTCATGTAAACACCTTTGTCCGACAATGTGCGGTCCGACTACGAACCCCTGGATAACTCGATCCGATCCAGTTGATAATTTGACTATTGTGGCATTTAATGTGACTTTGCGTCTTTGCGCATGTGTGAGATCCCAACGGCGTCTTCTCTCCGTTATCAAATCAGCCAATAGCGCCATTCACATTTGCTGTGCTCCTATTAACATCATGCAAACATAGTAGAGGGATGTAGCTTCACCTTGCTCTCCGTTCGCCATGTTGTTGTTGTTGGTAGTGGTGTAGAGGTCAAGCGGAAATGGCTGTATCACAACTAGTTGTAATGAAAACAGCGCCACATATCGTATCGGATGACATGCTTTCGGCCAATGATTCGATTTATTCACTGCCATGTGTATTGGGATAATAGCACTTGCTCCGAAAGATAGCATAGTCCGACTAAGCAAAGATTCCAATTATACCATCATGTAAACACACTGTGACACAACAGAATATTAAAATATGTATGATCACGAGAGAAAGTGACTGCTAGCAAGCTAAGATCACTTTCAACTACGATACTATACCATTACAAATAATCACTCTTCAAATTGATCATATATTTTTTTTTAAAGATGATCTCTTAAATTGAAAAATCAAAAAGAAATTTTCAGTCAGCTAAGATTTTCGGCAACATTGTTCAGAATGTCTGGACCAAATTCCTACTCTAAACTGTTGATTTTAACTTTATTTACAGTTAAAACAGTTTGTGAGATTACAACAGTAGCCAACAAGAGTTTCAATACATGTCTACTTATAAAAGGTCATTGCCCACTTTAGATAGAGATCCTGTCCTTTTAGCGTAATCTCCTTTAACTCATAATAAAATGTTTAGTAAAATGTTTGATGGCTAGATGCTAGCTGTTTGACGCTTGGCAGGTATTGCTCTTTGGATTTAACGCAGCTCGGCTTTTAGTTTGGTCCAACTCATCCTGTTTTTGTTGTCAAGCTATTTATTGTGGCGGTGAAAATGCTGCCCACAACATGCAATCTGCAGTTTTTTACAAGACTGTTAAAGTTATATTAATGAACAATGTGTAATGGAATTTACAGCGTAGGAGAGCCACAGGGGGCCCTCCCACAAGCCTCACTATTTGCTCTGGAGCTGTAGAGAGATATGAAGCAGTTATGTTGGAAGAATTGTAGAGCCCACCTCTGGACTGACAGAAGAAGACCTGCCAGGCCTTTCAAGCCGTACCCAAATCCCCCCCGGCTCAGACCTCGCACACATGGATCACCGGAACGTTTCTTTGCGTGAGGGATGCAGGCATGGACAAATACACACACACACCACACACACACATACACACACACACAGCACGTCACCAGAGTGATGCTGCGCAGACAAGATGAGGTCATATGTTTCATGTTAGCTGATCTAAGCCCAGTCCCCTCGATACTTAAGTCAGTGACAAGCCGGTCGGTCCCGCAAGAATTTAAGCTTGATAATGCTGCGGCTGATGATGATTAACTGGTGGTCGTTGAAAATGGGCTTTTTAATCTCTCCTACCAACTGGAAATCTTGATTGTGTATGTACGTGAGACTGGCGTGTGTGTGATTGTAGGCTTTTTTCTTTTTGACTAAAGTCCATCTTCCTTCCCACAGCTGGACGTGCATAGGCCTTACCATCAGCCGGCAGCTGGGCTTGTCCGCCAATCAGCCACCTGCATGATTACCAACAGCTGGAAAAGTACTGCTGGGGTGGGGGAGGGGCTGCACAGGCTCGGGCTGGTGGTGGTGAAGGAACGGGGGGCTGAGGGGAGTTGAAGAAGGAAGAAGGGGGAAATAACAAGGAGGCCTTGAAAGAAGAATAGAGACAATAGTGACATCAAGTCAAAGTAAAGTAAGGGATTCTTTTGTTGTTGACATGACTTTTTTTGATAGGCCCCTAAGAGGACATTATATATATATAATATATATATATTTTGTCACATGTATCGTTGCAGATGTCCTTTATTGCCCTGTTGTGGCAAAATGATGTGAGGTCACACATTTGAAGGGAGAGGACCCCTCGATATGAAACACATGCAGCTTGTAACACGTATTTGCAGGGTTTGAAAAATGTTGAGGAATTGGGTTCTGTTCATGGACATTCGGATATTCTGCCCCACTTCGAAGCTGTCACATTTTTTGAAATTCTATATGAGTAATGCAAATCTTTTAGTGTCAACGGCATAAAGGTTGACCTTTATATGAAAGGCAGTAATGGTGTTCCTTATTCATTGCCCTGGGCGAAATGGAAATATAAAACGGCTGAACTCGGAGTGGCCAGAGGAAGGTAATTGCTTCTGCCATCCTCAAACATTTTCCTCCCCGCTTCCAACTTGTTAGAGGCCAATCCGAGGCACATCATTTTCCCCGTGAACCTCTCGCATCTATGTTCCCTCGCCGCGCGTAATAAACACAACGTGCTAGCTGTGCCTTCAGTTTCGTAACCATAACATAGTGAGTGTTTTTAATGACACTTCTTTCGCTTTGTCAGACTAAGGGCAGCTCGCTCACCTCTCGGTGGCTTTCTGAGCCGCCTCGGTTTGATTGCGTTTCCTCTGCTCTGCTGTGAAATCCACTGCGGTTATAAGGACATTCATCACTCTCGCTCAATGGCTTTTAAGTTTTTCAAAAGGGGAACTCTTACATCTATGGTCAAAGATTTTTGGAAATAGTGTTTAAAATCCCTGTTTTTCTTTGCAGTCAATGAATGACCTTTTCTAAAAAAAACAGTAATCCGTCAAACTGACTTGTCGTCCCCATCTTGCGTGCTCGTTTAGGACGGTCCCAACATCAGTTTGTCATTTTCCCGTCTACGCTTCAGGCTGTCCTGGAACTAATCCATAACAAAGAATATGATCACAGACTTTACCCATGTCCCTCAGTCCACTTTGAAAGAAGGAATAACGTTTTCAGTTTTGTTTCGGAGCCACCGAGCCTCCCTCTTGTTTTTCAATCTAAGTCCACACAACGTGATTGGTTGATGGCTCATTTTAGGAGTGCGGAAGCTCAGAACTATTGACCTCCAAACTCCACTTTCTTGCAGCATAATTTTTGAGTTCTGTGTAAAAGTAGCGAGCATTTCTCAGTTATGTCCACAAACACTGCAAGTATTTTCGAACGAGGGCGGCGAAAGAGCCAAAGACCACAGACTGTGGAGTCGCTTGAAGGGGACAAGCCTTCCGAGCCAGCGTTGTTGTTCTGGGACATGCAGCATAGGGGCGAGATGACAGCCAGAGAGGGGGAGAAGACACAGTGGCAGGACTGTGGCCTGTCTTCCTGTATCAATCTAATCTGGATGTAAACACAGCTGCTGTGAAGCAACTCATGCATGGCCCTCTACACCAGCTGGCTGTGCAAAATGAACTTTGACCCAGCAGCGAGCCTATTCCTGGGGAGAAATCCACGAGTAGCTTGGGAAAAGTAAATCCTACAGTTGGGTGTAGCGTGTCATTCCAAGGGGACAGGCTTTGTCTATAAGGCAATCCCTGGTGTGGTGCTGTGCCTCTTTCTCGGCCCACACAGACTCGCATGTATCCTGGAGACAATACAACTATGCAATCTGAAAGACAGCCCAAACTCTGTTCAGCTCTTTCTATCATGGAGTTTGCCCGTGTAAATGGCTTGAATCAGGTAACTTTTCAACGGAACATGAGGATGACATCATTCCTTGGTGAGGAGAATGACTCACAGGCTAAGAAGTCAAAACCAGGCCCCCCAGTAGAAACAAAGCATAACTTGTGCTTTTTCTCCCTACTTTTTCCATGCAGACACGCAAGAGATAAAAGAGGGAATGAGGCGGGAAAAAAAAAAGAGGACACACAACTTCAGACGGAGCGGGAAACAACAATACAGATAAGGTAGAGTTTGTGGGAGGAATGAAGGGTGGAAAAAGTTTCAAAAACATGCACAAATAATAATATAAAAGTGAAAGAGGAGAAAAGATGAAAGTGGGTTTTTCCACGTCGCTTTGACTTATAAAACCTGGGAAAGACAACTGTGTGAAGTTCTGGAAACTCGAGGGTAGCTCACAGCGAGATCCGGTATAACAAAACACAGCAAGAAAAGTGAAGCATCCAAAAGAAATCCGCCGCAACATCTGAAAGAGAACAGCGGTGGGAGAATGCATGGTCACCACCAATTGATACGCCCTCAAAAGTCTTGCAAATGTTTTCTTTTAAGGATTATAGTGTCTTTTTAACTACTGCTCTGCTCTGTTGTTTTCTTATTGTTAGTGAAGAGTGAGGCTGAGCAAACACCATGTCTGATCTAAAAACACAGATGTTTGACAGGAAATTAAATGCTGTGGCCACTCTGTGCCTATACCTTCCAAGAAGTCCGGGTTCATCTTCTGTTAAATTCACAAGAACATAACAGCGCTGATAGACAGCCCGAGATTGATCTGAATAGATAAATAGCTAATTAGGTGAACTGAGCCAGGAGCGGCAAGTCTCCAAAAGGAGCACACAGTCCAAGTGGAGTCCAACTTTCCCTTCCCAGACTGTGGAAAACAATACTAATATGCAGTTTTCTCTGGTTAGTGATGGAGAGGCAGAGATTTCTGGTTCAAGTCCTGTGCTGCCGGGGCATCGCCGATGCTGCCGCATTGTCAGAGGCCTGCATGCAAGCACTCTCCTCAAGGTAGTTTTGCCGCAGCTTTCAGATGAAGGTTGGTTTTGGGAAGGGGAAGAAACCGTCCAAGTGTCAACACTGGAGATTGATGCTTTTATTTGCTGTCACCCGCAACCCACAAAGTATTCACTCCAAGGAAAGTGTTGCATTCTCTCATTCAAGGAATACTTCAGAGGCATGCATTTGCAAGTGAATACCAGAAATTGGACGGATGGGGTTCAACGTGTTGGAACATCAGGCCTTTGTTTCACTTCAAACTCCTTCTTGCCCAATGACTTTGGTTTCAGAGGTTCTGAGTATTCCGATTGACCACAAACCAACAATCATTTTCTGCGAATGGTAGGCTTTAATTTCTGTTGATAGCCCTGCACACCACACCAATCTCAGTTTAGAACCAAAGTGTTTCTGTTTGTATAGAAGCCAAAAACCTGGCCCAACTAAATTCGCCTGCCCTCTGCACTCGTTTACAGGCCTGACCTGAGGCAGAAAATGCAGAAGAACGTTCAAGTTCAAACAGCCTGAAGGCCGACCATGGAAACTGACAGGAGCCTCAAAATGTCATGATGGGCCAGAGTGCGTGACGTGGAGGGGCAAGGCCCACGGTGAAATTAACGAGGGAGAAATTCGTCAAAGGCCACATTCTTTGACCCAAGTGTGACCTCACAATTCCTGAGGCCTCCCACCAGATGAACAACACTGAGTAAGATCTAAGATTACACATGGTTAAGGAAACGATCCCAACACATATTAGACTGTGGTGAAACACAACGCGAATAGATATTTAGGCATGAGGGTTTGAATGACTAAGCTTTTCTGGAGCTGAGATCAGGCCTCCATCTCCGCATACATCCCTGTCATGGTCGTAAAACATTCTGCTCCCACATCAAGGAGTTTAGTGTAATTGCTTTGCTCGTCAAGCAAGGGGACATGGGACAAAACTAAATCTAAGTAAAGGAGGGGAGCAAGTGTCCTTGAGTGCAGGCAGTGTGTGGCTTGTGGTAACTCTGAGGAGGGAGATTATCGGTTTGTGCCAGCTCCACATTTCTCAACGTAAAGTTTTGGCTTTAGGTTACCAGTCAAGGTGAGAAGGGGTTTTGTAATTCAATTCTTGTGGACACGCTGCACTTATTTAAAGTAACATTAGCCACCCACTTTTAATCCTGCTCAGTTAAGATTGTAATAAACGGGCTCGTCTTGCAGCACTTTAGTCAATCAAGTTTATTGCTGTGAAAGTCCATGATGAGGCTAATGAAAAGGAATTGTGGATTGCAGTAAACAGCTTGGAAATCAAGTTCTTTCCTCACAGTTTAGTTAAAGCTCTTTAATCCCAAGATCCCAAACTTTCGAAACATTGCAAAAATCTTTACAAAACATTTAAACAACATGAAAAGAAGAACAAAAATGTAGTGTAGTCTTAGTGAAAACCCACGTCATTTTCAGTACAGAGCTAAAATCGGCTAAACGGAGCCACAGGGAGATGTCTCAATAATCAATACCCTCACCTAGTAGGTCTGAAAGAAATCTGTACACCACAACCACTTATGCTAGACTCTAATGCTTATATTGCGCTAATGCAAAAAAAACAAAGCAATGAAAGCCGTTGACTTTCAGCTTCAAACTAAAGGCATTTGTTTCTGCAGGAAGAGGCTTGATGCATTAAAATTAAAGTTGAGTCGGTTGAACCTGAAATGATGCAGTGTCAACCAATCACATGTATTTGTCTCACCGGATTTCATTCCATCTAAATGAATTCCGTTAGCCAGTTCACAGTGCTTGTTTAAACACAGTGATTTAGCACAACTGCAGTGCTAAGAAAATCCAACAGCTGGTTAATTAAACAGCTAAGGAAAAACACGTTATGCACTGTACAACACTGTCCTTAAAATATATATAAGTAACTGCCGGTCAATGGTAATGCAACGGCAGACTTGGCAAAACTGGCTAACCAGTCGCCATTGCCATGTTGTGGTCACCCAGTATGCATTTACATTTTTTTTAATTTAGTCTCTCGTAGTTCGCTGTAACCACATCTGCCATTTGGTATTGATTATTCCAGTAAATATAATTCCTCAGTAGCTAAATAGTAACCATGTTACTGTTGAAATAAATGCCCAAAATATAAACCTTCAAAAACAGAGATGTTTACGACTCATAAAATGCACATCTGGGTCTTTACAATTTGTCCAAAGCACACAGCACATTTTTGACCACTGGAATCTCCAAGCCTTTGAACTGACATTTTTTAAACATGATGGACGAGTTCAACTGGGTCTAGATGAAACATATAACAGTGCTAATGCCCCAAACCAGAATCCATTTCCAAAGTGAAAGCTTCTACGCAGTGAAAGTACTTTTTTTGATTTATTCATTAGGGGAACATTTCCCCCATTCCTTACACAAGGGCAGGAAGGTAAAAGCATTCAGTAGTTTGTCTTTGAGCTGAAAAACTATTTTGAATGTAGTCTTGTTAGTATTCTCAGCCATTGGATGTGTAGCAAACAACCCCCCTTCTGACTGACTTTGCACCGAAGTCCAAGGGCCATGGTTGTGTTGCAGATTGGGATCTGTGCATGCATGTGATTATGTGACCGGATAAGCTGTAAAACATGAAATAAAAGACACAATAGCAAGTAAAGAGATTACCGTATACACAATATGTTTAATTGTCAGCCGACCTCCAGCAAACAACACAGTCGTGGCTGGCTGACACGTCTCTGACCTCACAGTGGGAGTGGATGCAGATGAGGAAAAAGAACGAGAGGGAACGGAGCTTCCGCCCACTCTCAGACTGAGCTACGGCCGTCCTCAAATGTCCCTCGGATCAGCTATGTTTAGTTGTTTAGGATTGTGGGTTAAAGGTCAAGCTGGGCCCTAAACATTTTCTGCACTTCTATGAGACAAAGGGATTATGACTGAGCATGTAGGCAGATGCCTAAGGAGGGTATTCTCTCTCTTTAAGATAGTCTAGTGACCACATATTTAAACCATATTTTACCGTTTTATTTAGATATTGCACCAGAAGAACTTTCCCTATGTGTTGCAATGGAAAGACTTTGAGAATCTTTCTCAGAATTTGACTCCATGATGTCTGTTTTGAGGATAAAGCATTTTCACTTTGGTGGTTTTCCCTCCAAAATACACTTGAATCACCTCCAGGAGATGGAGGGATTCTATTCCCAATAGAGCTTTGATGGAAAATGATATTGGCATGTGTTTAAAAAACTTGCTAAAGAGATACGTCATTCACACACATGCTCGCGTTCCGTCTGTGAGAACATGCTCTCCGCTCTCCATGTGAGCGCTGTTGTAGGCCTGGGAATGAATGAGGCATCTGCCTGAGTTGTGGTTTCTCCTTAGCAACCGTATCAAAGTAAACTGAAACCCACTGGCACTTAGTTACCCATTAAGGGCAAGAATGATTTATTTCAAAGCGATTTTTCCGAGAAAATGTTTGCCTTGCCTCATGTTGTTATGAACTTTCACACAATGGGGCACAAATGCCTGCAGTAAGACGTATCATCGGGTCAAAGGATTTACCGCAACAATAACTGAGTGGAGAACCATGTAACAAGCAGCAACAACCCTACTTGAGTTTTTGTCAAATTCAGACAAAACCATATACACACACCAACGTTTTATAAATGTGCTTATATTTTCACACAGCTGTAGGAACAATTATTGGTATGCTGAACTGTAAAATGCCCAATTGTTCTTTTCATGTTTACCCTTTTTTATGGATCAGATTAAAAAGGTGTACATTGCAAAGAGTGCGATTAGTTAGCAATGGGAGATATTATTATTGTCCTTAATGGTGTGCAGACCAACTCTAAAATAATTTAAAATTCTATTACAATGGCTAAAGTGCATATCCAAAACAGAAGGTGTTCTTTACTTGCTTAACACACTCAAATACTTGCATAGAACCTGGGAAACAGGTGTAAACTCTTGAGTTGTTTTTGGTATTTGGGAGAAGATGGAAAAAAAAAGGTGTAAAGGGTAGATATTATTGAAAATTCCTCCTTTAATGTTTCCTCTGAGGGGGATAATGTTACTCATTCTCTTTTCCCACCCAAGTTTTCCAAGCTGATTTGGACCGAGACCAGTTTCTGAGAAGAATAATTTGATCTCAATGGGAGTTCCTGTTTTGCCAAGGGCTTGAATGGTTTCACAGCTTTAGATTACGGCGACAGTATTGTGGGTGTAAGCTTTGATAAACTACTCCAGGATTTTTTCAATGTCAAATATCAGTCCACTGTTAACCAGCAGGTCCAAAACCCCTGAATGGGCACACCCCTCACGTTTGATCCCCACTCACTCAGAGAAATACATGGATTAGGCGAGAGTGAGAGGTAATATATATGCGCTCGCTTAATAAGTATTACTTCCTCAGCTCAGGAAAAGCAGCAGCTTCACAGATTATAGCCAAAACGATCAAAGTCGAGGCACACACAGTTCTCATTTTCCCTGCAGGAACTTTGGTCTCCTCCGGCTGTGCTGCCGTGTTTGAAGGCTGGACGCGCTCTGCAAGTGAATCCAACAGCGTTTCAGAGAGAACAGCGCTCCGTTCTTATTTCTCTGGGGGGGGGAAGCAGAGGACTTGGCTAGATGTCGCAGCCATCACACACACTGCTGACAGGCTGCTCATCCCACACATGCTCTGTGTCACTGTGAGGAGACCTTGCTGCTTCTGCTTATCAACACAGCGCAATTTGATTGATCAATATTGAGAACCAAGTTTTTTTTTTATTTTTTATTATTTGCTCACTCTGGAGTGGTTAACTGATGTGAGCAGATGTGGTTTTTTTCTGACTTTGAGGTGTATAGAACTGATCATGTTTGTTTTACATTATGTGTCGGAGTGATTGCATGTATGAGTCACATATATTTTCAATTTAACATCATTATACAAGTGAGGCCTACTCGGTCGCTGGTTTCAGGGTTCTGCCGATGATAAAGGAGCTGACTCAGCACAGCAGTGAAAGTTCACTGGCTTGAATGCGTTTCATTTTTAGCGTTTGATTAACAGTATGCCCTTATAAGAAAGTGCCAAACCACAGCGAAACCACAGATTTGTTTAGATTTATCTTATTTTCTGTTCCCGGAATAAAGTATTTTTCTGATCTAATGATAAGGGCCTTGCACTTAAAGAGCACCTTTCTAGATTCCCAACCCCTCAAGGTGCTTTACAGTACATGTCAAATTAACAAACACTGATGGCAGAGGCTGCCGATCCAGGTTCCATCTGCACATCAGACACTGACTCCTCCAGGAAGTGCGCCTATTTGGCTGCTGCCTCCGGCGCTACATGAGCATGAGCAGAAGCCAGTTTGATGACCTGTTAGCTCGGATTGGTGCCAGCATCTATCGGTTAGACGCCAACTAACTAATAGGCGTTCAATCTCTGCTGCGGAGCGCCGGTCTGTCTATTTGCGGTGAGTGGCAGCTTCATAAAGTATATTTGTGCTCTGGCAGCAGGACAGCAGAGATGACTAGCTGAGCAGCTCAACGCTGGTTGGCTTTTGCGAAACAGCGTCGGGCGAATTTGTTTTTTAAAAGCCGATTTATGTACACTTCACTTCATGGGTATTTTGCGCCGCCCGTTAAAAATTCGCTTCATCTGCAACCATTCGCGTCTGTGCAATGACATTGCAAGAATCTACTCGTGTGAATATTTGGCTTCGCTTTGAACGCAGAATAAGACATATTACAGTACAGCCTGACTAAAACTGACCCGGTCTTGTAGATTTGAATTTGAAGTGAATGCAATCTCAAGAGAAATCAGTGAAAAAAATATTAACATTTACCAAGGATTTCAAGGAAAGAAAAACTATCTACTACAATGACTTCTTTCAATGCTCGACTCCAATTAAGTAAAGAATGGTTTGGTCGTAACGTGGTGTATTTGAGAAGTTATTGGGAAGCATTTGGAAAAGGTCATAGAGAAGCTTTTATATGTTATTTTGTACCAACCAGACTCTTTGTCACTCTCTCTCTCACACACACAATTACTCGAAGTCTAATAAGAGGGATTTTTGTCAGGTATGTGAACGAGATATTCTCCTATCATTTGATTGCAAAAGTGGAAAAATAGAGAAAACAAATCACAAATCCTTTTTTCCTGTCACACCCGTCCCCTCGATTTTTCCAAAGTTATGAAATAGAAAACAAGGCAGAACTCAACGCCAACCACCACCCCAATGTTCAAGCTTTATTATTATAACATGTTCAAATACTCCAAATGGAAACCTGCTCTTGCCTTATTAATTACCAGGAATGCACTCTAGAGTTTCCCTCCAAAACCTTAATGGTGAAAAATGTGCCAACGAGAAGCCACAAGGCATGAGAGGGTTTTTTGCTCCCGGTCCGACCTGCGGGCCCGGGTTTCGTCTGCAGGGGCGGAGCCAAACGATGGAGGTATGTAAAAACAGCGGTGGCGGGTTTGGATCTGTGTTCAATTGGTCTTTGAACCTCAGTAATACGAGTTCACCGCCGTAGTTCACGGCATTATCGGAATTTGCACAGAACCATCAACAAACCTTAGTACATACACACCATTGGGGGATGACAGTTGTTTTTTCCAATGGGGGAAACTCCCTAATGGCATGACAATAGAAACCCTTTGTTCCCATGCAAAACAAATGACAGGAGGTTTTGTAGGACATTTATCTACACTGCTGTCATCAATATCACACAGCAAAGTGAATTATTCTTTGTAACTAAGCTATACATGTACAGAAAACATATATACATACGTACTTTTTCTTTGATCATTTAATTATAAAAAAAACATCAGATTAACAAATTATAGTAATAATGAGGCACCATCCTGGGAATAAATAACCACATTGACGTTGACGTCAACGGTCAAAGTACTATTCCACATTACGAGTGAACAATGAAGGTTGGCATTTGAGCAGAGGCTACGTGTCTACCGATTATCACGGTACACATGAACTCACTATCTAAAATTATGAGGAAACTTCTATCATATATAAACATAACTGTCAATCTCGCTAACCAATTTCCCTCACGGTGAGTGATCGATCAAAACAACACTAGAACAGCAGCATGGTACACCATAGTAATATCTATGGAGCAATTATGTAGTTTAGCGGTCCTGCACAATAAGCCTTTGTAATGGTAAACTTAAAAAGTTATTAACAGAATCTGACCAATCTCTGCCCTGACAAAAGCCTAAACAGAGAAGTGGCGGTCGACGCGTTTCTTCAACTTTCCTTTTAAACTTGGCGCTGCTGCGCCAAGCTTTGCCGCGTTGACTTGTGTGGGAAGAGAATCTAAAAATACCTCCCCCCACGAAAAACTCCATTTGCTTATCTGGTCCATTGTTCAGCAGAGTTAAAGATTGTCAACCATGGTTTTCCATAAAACTAACGTTGTTTCTTCACCTGCCTCCACCAACTTGAGTCAGACTGAAGGCGCTGGAGGTGGGCTTGTTGTTTAAAGTCACAGTGACGTCGAGGCCTTAACGCGAGCATCCCCCGTTGGGTCTGTGGCCCTCTTCCAATGACAAAACGGTGCCGAGTTTGGGACTAAAAATCCCCCGCAGGTGTGGTTACGGTCTTGGTTTAATCTTCATAAAAAGACCTTATTTCCAACACATGGTGAGTGCCCCAACACTACTGAGAGGGAACACTTTCCATCTCAATGCTGCACCAAATTCAAAAAATGTATCGTCCCAAATTGGTCACTTACACTTCAGCGACCCAGTGGACGTGGACGCATGAAACAAAAAGTGTCCGTAGTAAAGAGGTCGGGGTTAAAAGATTCTTCCTGTTTGGGGCCTTCAGCCTACTCCCAAGACCAGGCAGGTCCACTATCCTGTGTGGGTAGTATAAAAGAGAGGGAGGAGTCTTCTTGATTACCTCCTTTTCAATGCTGCTTATCTCCATGGGCTCAGGTGGTACTCCTACTCTTCTGCCCCGCCGGTCTGTCGTTGTTGCTGAGAGCTGGGTGAACATATGCCAGCTGTAATTATCTGATGGAATGCAGGTGCAAACAATGCCATGTGCATAGTGGCTTCAGCACCTGAACTGCATAAAAGTCCCTCTATAAACTTCAGTATTAGTTTGGGGATCCGCCCACCCGTGCTATAATGGGGTGGTACTCAGGTTTAACAAGAAAAGGAAAACAGAAGTTACCCGTTAAATTAAATGTCGTCTGACACTTAATAAAGGTTTAAAGGCTGTTTGGACAGTTTTGCTTTTGTTTAATGTTTTTCACTTGTTTTTAAATAAATCATGAATTCCTGCCGAATAAGATATTCTATATTCATCTGCCAGTGCCCTTTGCTGACATTCTGAGTTCTGTGGGTATCACCGTGTAAAGATCTGTCAAAGGTGTTAGACATGCAACAAATAAAGTTTATATTTTGTGTGTGACTTGCTGTTCTTTTCTTTTACAATCATCATTTCCATCATTGAGTCCACGGTGAATAAAAACGCCGCAGATGCAAACTGTCTCAAGCAATAAGCTGAAGCCTTTCAATGATATTAGCTGGTGTTCAGGAGCTTTGGTTTGGTCTGGTTAATTGTGTGTTGGCTGACACTGGTCAGACCACAGCATGGATGGGACCGGTCTCTGTGGATGTTTAGCTGAGTCAGGCTTTGGGGCCATGCAGGAGTCTAGTTTGGGGTCCTGGCCGAAGCCCAGGTGTGGGCTATTATTTCCCATCTGGACAACATAACTTTGGTCCCCTGGGCCCAGCAGGGGGTGGGGCAAACCAAACCAGAACACGCAGTGCCCAAATTATCTTTACGATGTAATACTTAGCCTTGTGTTGCTGTGAAACCATTCAGGCATCAAAGAATTCACTCCATCTACTCTCCGTTTAAATTACTGCGCTCTTGAGCTGTAGGAATATAAACATTTGTGAAATAATTTTACCTATTTGCAAGGGGAAAATTTACATTTGCCCATTCTGAAATCTACTTAGAAAGGTTAGGAAATATTTTCTAAAATCTGGACATATAAAAAGATTGAAGTCTCATCATGAAAACAGTTCAAAATCCCAAAAACCAGCTAATCGTGCCGCCCTGATTTCTCCTAGATGCCATAATTCAGTATGAGCGCAATGCATACAATTGAGTTAAACCTCCACATTTAAAGATAACATTTCACTGGTCCTAAATACAAAACCAGACCAATTCAAGAATCAGACAGAACAAGATAAACACACTCCAATGACAACCCTCCCTTTTGTTCCCTGGGATTCTACAGGTCATGTACACTCTTTCACACCCATGCCACTCACATTATATTAACAAACAAACACACACACACACACACACACACACACACATACCTTTTCTTGGTGATAACCTGTGGGTTGTTTCAGCCGTCTAGACAGAGAGAATACGAGGACTTTTGGGAATGCTCATTGTAATGGAGACTCGGGTGTCAACAGCAGCAGCTGAGCCAGAAGCTCGCAGGGTAATCAGGAGCTATTTCTGAATTTTCTCAATATCATTTAAAGAGACATGCATCCATAAACATGATAGTGTTAAATGCAAGGCTATTGCTAGTCAATGGGGCAGGTGGTGAAAATAAAATAGTACTATTCCCTACCATCGTGTAGACAATGTATCTACTGATAAAACTATGGCCGAGTCCCACTTAAAATCCAAACTCTCCTTTTAACCGCAGGGTCCAAATGTTCAAATGAAAGTGCCATAAAACCAAAAGCAAATGAATGACATATGAGGTTTCCCATTCTGCTAAAGTATTTTTGGAACCTGAATAATGCCAAGTAGCTTGTAAAAACCTTTTCTGTAAACACAAACTTGCAAACTATTATTTTCTTAAACACACCAAACAGAAGCAAGCACACCTCCGGCTGCTGCCTTTTTCTAATTAAACCTGTGACGGACTGCGGACTCTTAATTAAGCTTAATTAAGAGACGTGCAACGTACCTGCTATGCAACATGATGGCACTGTCATAGCTTTTGAAAACTGATTGATGCTTATGAAAGAAGTCTAAAAGGCCTTCCTCATTAAAAACATGCAACACCTTGTTAAATTCCTCCAGAAGCACAGACCATGTATTACCAAGTATTGTCTCGTTTATCAGAGCAGAACAGTTTGAACTGCATGCTCAATTAGGATGTGTTCATGTGTTTAATTGACAGGGTCTGAGCCAGAGAGCTGACGGACTCATTTAAGAAGAGGAGGCTGGATTGGTAGATTCTGACCAGCAGAGTAGCAAAATTGTTATTGGCCGCTGCGCAAATTTGTTTCTTGGGACCTCGCCCCAAACACAAACGTTGGCGAGCATCCACATGCACACACGCACAAACACACTCGCTGATATATGCAACCGCTCCAGACAACGGCTGTGCAATCACAGAGAGGCTGCCATCCTGCAAACATTTAAGCTTTGATCAGCGCCAGGGACTTTTTGGTGAAAATGATAAACAAAATAAGTTGTTACGTCTGCATCTCAAACTCACACACTTAATGTCACACAGTTTCATGGAGTTTTGGGACACAAGACAGCTTCTGGGCCCCTGTACAGCTGGATGTGTTGCATCTGCAATATTTGTGCCATTTGTTCTGATCCGACAGATTCACAGTCGGGCACGATCAGACAGAGTGCTTTTATTGCAGCCGCCCCAGGCTGTCATTAATTGTTTTTAATGAGAGTTAAGCGTTTTACTCGCTGCTTCGGGGGAGCTGAGTGCCTCTCGTTTTTGCAGAAGTTTGAAAAGACTTCAACTCAGAGTGGAAAAGCAGAAAATGTCTGTGTTTTTTCTCATTGTGGTGACTGTTGCTGGATACCCAGAGCTATATGACTTTACCAACCATAGTTACAATGATCTAAACAGAAACTCAGAAATTACTGAGGTATTGGAGATTTCGGAAAAGTTGTTTTTCATTTATCTGTTAGGTAGCGTACAGTTCACGGTAAGCAAATGTCAGCACTTGTTTAGTTGTTGCCTAGCAACAACAATAAAAAAGACACAGCAAATCTGTTTGGATGTTTTTAAAAAAAGGGCAGCAAAGGGCCTGTCTCTTTTTCAAGATGCAAAACACAGCCATGGCCAGGGGTTAGGGTCAGGGTTGTGAATTAGTGAAGACTCAATGGGGTTGTGTAACATCTGAGGCAAAGTAGTGGAAGGAAAGACACAACGCCAAAAATCGGCCACCATGGCAGATGTTTACCCATTATTTATTTCTGCAGTATTGGTAGGAGAGTTAAAGGAGGAAACCATAAAGCTTATTTTGGGACATTGCTGATTCCTGCCCCGAGAGGAAGGAGGCATCCGAGGATCCTTGGCTCCTGCACATCTGGAAACTGTGCAGTGGGACTACAGCACTGTTCACTATGAGTGTAATGCCTTGCTCAATGACCATGTAAAAGTAGATGTGACAGAAGGCTGTTACTCTGTGTTTGGATATTTCATTTAGTTATCAGAAAAGATAAAAAATGGTGGTCATTCATTCGTTTTTTGGAGGCTCATGAGATCCTCTTTCTTTCTTGAAGTGTTAATGATGTAGTCATTTCAAATCATTACTTTATTACACATGGCACATTAATTGCGAGCTGGTGTTGATAAATGTAAAAGACATTGTCACCAAAACATTGTTTTAGTGTGACTAAAGAAAAGTGGTGGTGTCAGAGTGGCAAACGTTCTATGCAATGATGTATACCCGGCTTTTCAACCTACTCCAGGAAACCACACACTATTCCAGACAAGTTTTCTCTGGCAGGTTTCTGCACAGAAAGTTATATATAGCCCTTGTATTTTGAAATAAAACACAACATGTACTTCAGCGAGTTCCCCTCAAATCTTATAAACTCCATATTCTGGTTTCTCTTTGTTGATTTTATCGGAACATTTTTCAACGCTCGGTGTGAAGTTCGGTACAATATTCCAGTACGGAAGAAGGCATACTGTAAATACAAATCTTGGTGCCATTGGCTATTTTCAGTCCATGAATGGCTAAGATAGGAAGTGAATAATATTGAAAGGAATGCAATTGTTTCCCTGGCACTTCAAAGGAAACAAGAAACACTCGGAGAATGATGAAATAGGTTATTTTGTTAGAAACAAATCATGATTGCAATTTACTATGAATGGAGTAATCTGGCTGTTTTTGGCAGTTGGTAAGGAAACAAACCATTAAGACATACTAAGCAAGCTGACCTCTATGTCAGTGTTTGTATTACTATTTCCTTAAACCGGAAAGGTTTAAGGAAAGTTTGCATTTAGTTTGTGAGTAATGGTGGTTCGAAAATGAGTTTATTACATTAGAAACCATCATGTGAATGGATTACACAAGCCGCAATGCTGAATCGGGCCAAGTTTGTAAGATGGGGCAGTTATGGGGCAACGGCCCCTTCCTCACTTCCTACCACGGGGCACTCCTGGCTCCCTTGCGGACCACAGGAATATTCAAATCAACCTTCATTTTCATCTAATCAACACATATTTAAAGATAAAGACAACCAAAATTGCTGGACATTTGAATTGATGCATCACTAATAAATGAAGGGAACCAAACCTTAACATGCGCACATTTCTGGGCTGAAGTTTATGTATAATCAACTCCTGCGTGTAAATGTGATCGTGCCTTTCCATTGGTCTTGTGCAATCACGACCCTCCAAAATTCAGTTTGTATTCTTTCTGAACACCCAGTAAGAGTTCTGCTCAATACAATACCTGACCCTGACCTACTGAATGAGAAGTTTAAATCCCACCTTCTTTGGAGATCAATGCTTTGAAAATTCCTTCGTGTATAGTCACCATTTAAAAGGAGACGTTTTACCAGCATGTCCCTCCGCTCCAGTGAAGCCAGCCCTTCCTCGCTCTCTCTCGCTCTATGTATCATTACACACGCACGTTTTGTTGGAAACAATCACTGAAACACTGCCACAAAAAACTGTAGTGTGATGCGTTTTCCAGCCTTCAGGATTCATAAACAGACGAGGAAATTATATAAAGGTTTGTTTGTTTTACAGAGGTTACTTCTCTGCAGAGCCTCCACAAATTATTAAGAGTCATAAACACAGCATAAATTAAATATCCTTTTTTTTTAGTCCAAAAAAGGGCCCAAAATGTTAATTTTACAGTTTAAACGCTGTCATTTTAAATTGTCCTGGAACAAGTCCCTCACTTTTGAGGAGGCTCGTTATGAACCTTTCATAACTAAAAGACTTAAACATTCAGAGCAATGCTTGTACCCTCAGCTATGCTGTTTGATGGAACCCTCAAAGACAAACATCACAGCTACAGAGAGCATCAACATGCTGTAGCAATAATGAGAATTAGTATAATGTAATGTGCTGTACATCTGCTTGAATAGGATTAGTCAACTGGCACCAAACAGCTGAAGAATAAGTCAGGGATTGTGATGCATGAATGAAATCAGTGAAAGCTGGAGCCAGTACCGCATTTTGAAAATAATTATAACAGGATATCCTGTATAGACTCGCCAATAAATACAATAGCACAGCAAAGGCATAATAGATAGGTCTATTCTACTGGTTGACCTGTGACACTTTACCATCACCGAGCCGACCGTGAACAGTCTTTATATCTCTCTATTCTGCCTTCCCTATTATTTGCTAAACTCACTCACATTACATATCAGAGGTTCCAAACAGAATCCTGCACTCTGTCTAACTGGCAAAGGTTGTATTTACTTGCGACATTACTAGACTGTCACCCGGCAAGGTGAAAATCAAGTACAGAAAAAAAATTAAACACAATTAAATGTATTGTTTTAAGTAGGACAGTGTCAAGGATTTTGTTTGCAAGAAATTCCTTAGAACCATTGAATAATTGGAGCTTTGCGGTCCATTGTCAGAAGGGGGGATTCAGGCAAATAATCATCTTGGTTTGATAGAGTTTCTGAAATCGAAATAACCCAGAGTGAAATGGACGACCATGAAACTTGAGTTATTAAACACGAGTCATCTAATGCATTATATTACATGTATTTTGAATAACACATAACAGTTTGAGCGGAGGCCTCAAGGCCCTTTCGAAAGCTTCCATGGTTTCACTCTGCTATTTCACTTTGTTTTGAACTCGTAGCAAAGAAATGCCAAAAGAATCAGATCAGTCACAACCACATCAGTCTTGTTTCAAACAAAAGAACAGGCTTCCATGAATGATTTATTTGCTCTGAGATCTGTGACGCACAAACTCCGAAGCACACACACTCACAAGCAGACTCACACACGCAGACACCTAAACAAGAAAAACTGTACATGCACATAATGGGTCAACCGTGGTATCGTCATGTGATAATGGAAGTTCCAGTCCCAAGTACAGGCTTCCATTTGTGGGGACCAGAGCAAATATTATGACTAATTAGTAACAAGATTGATTGTGCCAAATGTTCCCCACGGAGTAAGCTCTTACGTCCAGTGAGGATATCCCATCGTACCTTTTCCAAGAAAGCACTGTAAAAGGACCGGTGATGGATGCAAATTGAGGGAAATGGCTGTGGCCCAGGCAGCTGTCACAGGCACCGTTGAACATTCCCTCCATGTTTTCTAAATGTGTGTCACAGACATGCTTAGTAAGTGCACATGTCCACCTTGTGCACCTCAGCACAAACTTGGCAACCTTGCAAAAATTTATGAGCGATTTATTGTTATGAAAAATAGAATTACTCACTAAATCTGAAGGAAGTGGTTTTTATTATGGATGCGCTTTGCGCTGTATGTTAGTGAGCAACCCAAACCCCTCATGTCTGCCGTAGTGTGCTGAAGAACTGGCCGCAGAGAAGAGAAGACGTGTGTGTAGGTGTGTGTGCGTATGTGTACAATGTAGTTGTATTAACTCTCGTCATTTTTCCTTTTTAGAGGCTCACAACTTTAGGGCTTTTATGAAACAACAGAACTTCTATACAGAAGAGAGTTGCAAGGTAAACAGGTGTGTAGAAACCGGCAACCCAGTACAAAAATGTAATGCAATGCAGGCACAGCACCAAATCAACTGTGTTATAAATAAGAGCAAGATGTCTTAGATTTTCTCAAAACAGACGCATTACACATAACATATTTGATCAGGTATTCCTATTTTTTTGGGGGGGGGTTGACCCAGTTCTTGATGCTCCAAGAACTGAGCCTCAGTCGGAAGCCCCTTCTGACTGGAACAGATCACAGTCTTTGTTGTAATTTTCTGTTTGCTTGTTGAAACCATATTATTTCAGATATTATAAAGTGCAACAACAATAAGTACAGGGTCGGTTTTCATGGAGCACCACGTCTTTATAAAGTGGGTTTTACTTGGATACAATAAAGGTCTGTGTGTGTGCGTGTGCGCTTTCATGGACTCTCTGAAGCCAGGAATTGGCCCTGCATTTTGAAAACGAGCTCATTTTGAGTAAAGAGAATTGGATTCCTTACTAGCAGCACTGAATCTTAAATCTTAACACCCTAAGGGGCAGAAATGACTCATGAAGCCTGTTGTCGAAATCACCAGTCACACAATGCAATGTTTCACATGCCCGTAATCAAGGTCCACCCAGGTCTAAAAAATGATTTAATGAAATTGTTTTCCCCTCTGCAACACAAAACTGATGTATGAAAACAGATCAAACCCTGATCCACGTTGGCTTTAGAAGCCACATTGGCCAACACACTGAAACAGCACGTGAAAACTATTCCTTTTAATGTGACTTTCTCAAAGCTTACGCTGGTGTTTTCTTACTGTCAAACTCAAGACAGCCTTACAGTCTTTTCATGGTCATTTTCTTCCCCAACAAATGAGTACGTACTCCGTATTCCCACCAACCACTGTGCCAGTGGTCAGTGGGTTTCTGTAGAGCCAAAACTCACCCCTAACACTTTTATCCTTGCTGTTTTCATCCTTTATTCATTACAGCGTAAACACAAGTCAAGTCAACTTTCTGTACATCAAAGTATTTTCCCTCTGCTGCCAAGTTGGACTGAGACCGACCTTCCAAGGCTACAAAGGCACCAGCTTCCGTCCCCAGAGAGGAAGTGGTGCTGGATTTTACTATAAATGTAATTATGTCCATTGGCTTTTGTTTGTGGAATAATTTGGCACTGACGGGTGGTTGTGTTGCTGTGACATGATATTTCCATTCGTCAATTTCTCCAGATCTTTTGGGAACTTACAGACTCCTGTTTCTCATTCAAGATGCATGTATTTGATAGATAGGTTTTAAGAACTCTGTGTGTGTTCATAGAGTTTTTTGGAAGAGGCCTGCTGCTTGTGCCTATTCGTTACAGTGTTTGGCTCACAGCAGCACAAGCACCAGTAAAACATTTCTTTCTTTCCTGTGGGCTTGAACCAAAACCCTAAGCTTCAACCGTATATCTAAACACACACACACACACACACACAAAATGGCCGGGATTTTGCCAGCTAGTTATAGTTCAATCCAGAGCGAGTTAATTAGAATCTAACCAGGATGTATTATACACTCATTAAATATGAATAGTGCAAAGTCTTTGATGATTGGACTCCACTGGTGGTGATAAAGGGAGTTGCCACAACCTGCTAATGCATTGGCAGCAACTGTGATTCTGACTGGATGTGACTGCGTTTTCAGAGAAACGCAGGGACACGCACACGCAAGAGGCCCTTGTGTGCTTTTTTACCCCATCTTGCGTGCTTGCTCGCATTGACCGATTTTTGTAGACTAGCGTCAAAAGCTACGCAAGCCTCACGCCGCCTGCAAGGCTTTGATTGGTCTACCTCCTTTCCGGAGTCTCACATTTCCGGGTTTATGCCATAATACCACCATTTTTAAAAGGAAGGAATTTTTGAAGAGAGAATGAATCAGATTGAAGAGCTTTTGTCGGAAGAAATACGGAAATGTGACCACTTATACAACCCGTCATTGGCGGACTATAAGGACGTGCAGATGGTCTCCAACTCATGGAGGGAGATCTCCGCAAACATCGGTTTGCCGGTCGAGGGGTGAACCAAGTTGTGGAGGAAAATCCGGGACAATATTTTTATGTATCCCTAAATAAACAAACCAACGACTTCCACACACAAAGACGTGCCTCTCTCAGTCGTCTTCCCCAAAAAACGTCACTCCACGTATTGTTCTGGCGGTGAATTGCTCTGCAACAAGCGCAACGTTTTTAACTATTCAAATAAATACCCATCTGCCACCTGGATTGTCACCAGATTCAGATGACTGTTCCTTAACCGTATACAGTATAGGTGACTATTGGTACACCTGGCTTTTTTTCACTGGTGGTACCAGTTAAGTGCTCGTCTGCTACAGGCTAAACTAAAATTGGTTGATGCAAAAGTTATACCTGCAAGTATTGTCATTGTGAGAGTCTGCAAAGCTTAAAAGACGAGCACTGTGTCTGAGTACCTCTGCAAAGAGCCACTTGTATTACTGTAGACTCTTTAATCTTGCTCTTATACACTTACATACAGTACAAGCACCCATGCATGTACGTCTCCTGTTGCCTGTGTCACATTGAGAGGCTACAAAGCCACCCTGAAGTCATAAAGTCTCGGCTCAGCTTACAACAGCAGCAATACAACAAAGACTGGGACGACACTCAGGCTTTTAGTGCTTGGTGGAACACCAAGTAAAAGTAAAAAAGCTGCTCTGCATGACCTTCACCGCTACTCTGCTCGGTTATTATCTCGCCTGTCTAGTATAATTCTATGAACTCGATGACAATTATTTGGAATGAACAGACTTTTAAGGAAACAGCAGTCCAAATACTGCACACGTTTGAAACACAAAACTGTTTTTTTTTTTACTTGTACCAAAACTGGATAATTTATAGAGGCTTCATTTAATAGACTTGGTAGATTTCAAACCGTTGATATTTCTTGATCCTCATAACTGTGTTTCTATACAGGATCCTGACTTGAGACTTCAAAAACACATTTTTAAACAAATGGTCCATCATAGATGCATGTCTGTATTGGTTGAAAGTGTTTGCATGCATGCACATAGTTGGGCAAAGGTAGCGGCGAGCAGGGCCAGAATGAAAGCCAATTTTTTTGCGGAGTTTAGAGTTAAGACGTACTATCAGCAAGTAAAATACAGAAAAGAAACAGAGATAATCTACAAACAAAGCTCTTCAGGAATCCTCTTTTCATCTTAACGATGGAACATTGGACCCCGAGCGTGGCCTGCAGTTCTCATCCTTAATGGATTAAGATAATGGCTGGACAAATTGTTCCCAGGCACTGTCTCCACTCTGCCCCACTGAGTTCAGGCCGAGTAAAATAATCAGATTTTTTCCTTCCTTTATCTTCCAAGCTCCAGAGAAGAAGCGAGCGGCCTTGACATGCCACGTCTATTTGTCACGACCCCTTTTGTTTACCCTCCGCCCATCTGTGGACCCGGCTTTAGACGCCATCTCTTTTCCAAGGGCTCACTGTCACGGCCTCAAATAAACCTGCTGGAGGTGCCAGCCCTGCTTTCCATTTCTCTGTCCTTCTTTCTTTCCTTGTTCTTTCTTTCACAGTGTTTATCAGACTCTTGCCTCTCCCTAAATGAGGAGTCTCTCATGGTGAAGTGGTAGAGTTCATGCTGAGGTCCATGGAAATTCACCCGGGTCTCTTACAAACTGTTGTTGTGAGAAAAAGCTTGAGTCTGATCACCGGGACATGAGCCACACCAGGCTCCCCTGTGTCAGGAATGAGTACACAATGAGCAATAAGCACTTCTGCTGCGTGCTAAGTTGGTCCGGTCATGACATCCTGAAGCCGAGGGCCGTGCCAGCTCGCCTGCTACAAAGACAAATTGTGCATGCGGAATTTCCTGGAGAGACCTTTTCGAAAACGCTCCCCCAGTCTTGCAGCCAGTGCTGTCCGTGGGGACTTGCCCCTGAGAGATTCAGTGCCGTAATTTAGTCCTTTGCTTTTATTTGAGTCCTGGGTCGAATTTTCAGCGCCGATGCTGGGGCAGCTTCGGAGAATGGCGCTCGTCGCAGGAATCTGCTTAACGATTAGATAGAGCCCCACTCTGGCAACCAGGAGCCACAACAGAGACAACTTTGAAAGAATCCAGGTTCTGAGCTGCATTTTCTGTTTTAACTGGTAACAGGTGAATCCCGTGAACATCGCCCTGTTGGTCAGGGCGATGTTCCATCACAGCAGCAAGATGGAAACGTCTTTACCTCACCTCACCTTGTTGAGACATAAACCTCGGCTTTTCAAAGTGACTTCCATGTAAAACACGTATACTAATCCGTTCTCCCCGAAATGCATGTGAGGGACTCCAGATGTAAATGATCAGGACATTGGAAGAGAGTCATTGAATATGAAGTTAAACTGTTGGATTGCCTCCATTTCTTCTCTGCAAGTCAGTGCTGACACGGGAACTCTTCCACAGTTGTTCATTCTAATTTGTGTATTTTAGTGACAGAGTTCTTAGGGGTTTGAAGTCCTTATACTCTAAATATCCCATCCCATTTTATGATTCTAATAAAAATTGTGAACCCCAGAGGGGGAAGTTATTGGAAATAAAAAAGTTAAGAAACGTTGTTTTTACCCTGAATTATTTGGTATTGGAAATCATCCTTGGTGTCTGTAAGTTCCAAAAGATATTTCCTCAACGTGTTTTATTTAACTGTTCAAAAATGTATGATTCAGCGGCGGTGGGCTGTAGGTTTTGATGCACTAAGCGGGGCACAGGTGTGTCTACTATCTGAATATCCAGTCTTTCTGTGCTACACAAAACGTCTGAAACAAGGCTGGTGAAGTACCTTCCTTGCAGGCACATTATGGAAATTCACTTTCCACTTACATGTTTATCTCATTACAAAACAAATCATCTAAACAGCTTATAGAGAGAGGAGAAAAAATATCCTGAAATGTAACTCTGTAAAAGGTCCGGAAAGAGTTTCTCCATAGAAATCCAATGACGCATTACGCACAGTGCCTCACTGCTTGAACTGTGAGCCCCCCCCCAGTCCCCAAAAGGAGCTTTCTCATATTGTAGACTAGATGAGTCATGGGGGAATCAAAGTCAATGACCCGAGTCTATTACGTCATCCCTTTAGCCTCAGCGCACAGATCTTACATTCCAGGGACAAACATTGTTATTTTTCTTTGGTTCAAACCTAAGAGATAATCCCTTTATTTTAACTGAAACTTGTTCCACTTTTGACAACAAGGACACTTTTGACTAGTAAGCACATGTGAAGTCTAATGTGCAATCTGATAAATATATTTAGAAAAGCCTTTTGCTACAATGTCTCTGCCAAGTGCATGAGAGTCCCTAACACAATATGTGTACTGTTCGCCGAGATGAATGTAGGTGCTCATTCTCCATCCAAGTTGGCTATGGTCCCTTGATCAAACACTGAAAGCCCATATGTTTGAGGACGTGATCGGCTGGCTGCCTCATCTAAGACTCTGGGTGGTCCTTATCGCACTGACCTTTTGTAATTTTAACCATATTCAGAGATGTCCAATGTCTAGATCTTACGTAACTTGCATTTGAAAGTTATAGTTTTGTCTCTTTCTAGTTCAATGTCAATGCTGGAGCTTTAGTTAATAGCTGCATGTGAATAGTTTCCATCATATTGTCTGGTACTTACACACATGTAAGTACTCCCAAAATGATATATACTAATGTGTTGGAAACATGACTGTTTCAAATGGTTGGAATACTTGGACTGTGGTGCCTTCTCATACAAACAACTTCACACTTCACGCTTCCTTGGGTCCTGGGTAATAAACCTTCCACGACGCAGTTACTCGCGGTCCGAAGTCAGGAAAAAACTGTGAAATACACGGTTATTCAAAAAACATGCTTTACCATGGGGGCAAGGAAGGAAACCAGGGCACGGGGCCCCCGACTAGATGTATCTTACAGAAGGGCCAAAAGCACATAAAAACATGCAACTCAACTTAAAAGGAGCCGTATTATTCCCTTTTACCACAAGTTGATATGGTTCTTTGTGGTCTGAATAAAATGTCTAAAACATACTCTGGTCAAAGTACCTTGTGACGACCCCTGCTGTGGAGGCAGCAGCCTTCCAATGAGATTTGGTTTTGGTGATTGAAGGCACCTGGGCCGGGTGCCCTGAGATTAGAAAGCCCTGTGTTCATTCATTCATTCTGTCGCTCTCTACTCTCTCCAGCAGAGGTCCAGTGTGGTAGGGCAGCCGCCGGTTGAATCCTGTTTCCTTTTGGTTAAATGCCCTTGACAACACCCATCATTTACACTTTACCCTCATGCACATCCTACACTACTGATAATACTGACATTCACATCCCATCTGGAATGGTTGTGGCTTTTCGTTGTTCTTGTGTTAAATAAAGAATATGTTACACCTCGGAAACCAGTGCAACTCAAATCTTGTCATGGCTCAAAGAGTCAGGTCGTGACAAATGGGGGCTCGTCCGGGATTTGGACCCGGGACCCCTCGCACCCCAAAGCGAGAATCATACCCCTAGACCAGATGTGTTTCCAGCCTGCGCCGTGACCCGTGGCTCTTGGCTATTTTCTCCAGGATGGGTTGCTTGTGAGGAAATGGGTGCCTTGTAAAGGTGATTTTGTTGGTGAGCCTGTATTTCAAATTGTGGTGCCTGAAACATTCCGTGTCGCGGTATTAAAGATTGCACATGACGAATCCGGTCATTTGGGGGTGAGGAAAACTTATCACCGCGTTTTGCGATACTTCTTTTGGCCGAAGTTGAAGCGTGATGTCTCAAATTACATAAAATCGTGTCATACATGTCAGCTCACAGGTAAGCCGAGTCAGTCAATCAAGCCAGCACCTCTCTGTCCCATTCCAGCGATCAGTCAACCATTTGAGCATTTGATCATAGATTGTGTGGGGCCTTTACCAACCTCAAAGTCTGGTTGTTCTTATCTGCTGTCTGTGATGTGCCAGACAACAAGATATCCTGCAGTATATCCTTTGAGTTCAATTTCTGCAAGATCAATAGTCAAGGCCTTGACACAATTCTTTTCAATTTTTGGCGTTCCGCGTGTGATTCAGAGCGACCAAGGCTCTAACTTTACATCGCACTTGTTTGGACAGGTGTTGAAACAGTTGAAGGTGAAGCATAACCGTGTGTCTGCTTATCATGCGCAAAGTCAGGGAGCATTGGAACGTTTTCACCAGATATTAAAGTCCTTGTTGCGTGCGTACTGCACAGAGGTAGGGAGAGATTGGAAGGCTGCTGCCTCCACAGCAGGGGTCGTCACAAACTCAAGGATCATTATTAACGGCACTCTTTTCAGCCTGCCTGAAACTACCGGTTTGAGGTCTTAAGTTGGTGACTAGCCTGTTTTCTGGCGTCTGCTCTGAAAATGGCATAACCATGATAAAAACTTGAATTACTCTGGAACATATTTTTCCCGCCAGGATAAAGCGGAACCGCTGTGAGGGTTCTGATGGCTCTGGTTGGGCGTATTGCATGGTTCAACCGCTTTTTCAAATCGTCTGATCCTATTGGATCCGACTAGAATGACGAAGAAAAGAGCGACGAGTCCCTAAGCTTCTCAGAAGCCAGATTTGAACCAGGCCAAAAATCCAAACAGAGCGACAGTGGCTTTAAAAGCGACAAGAAGCTCTGTGAGTAACGGAATATGTCTGTGACGGATAACTTTGCAGAAACAGGGGATTCAAATTCATATCTTCGTTGATAACGGTAAAGGTACGAGGCATTCATGAGTCACAAAATTTGATGGCGTGGCTTTTTTACTCTTACTTTGGAAAGGTTTGACTGAGAGAAATGTTTAGATATCACTCGATTCTGCGTTGAACGCTCTATTGATTTTCTGCCCAGTCTTCCGTGTTACCTTTTTCCTTCCACAGATTGTACAACCTTTGCACGGCCGTGTGTAAATTATTTGAAGGAATTTACAGGCAGATATTGTGTAACTCTCTTAGGCTTGAGTTGTGTTTGGAGCACGCTCAAACAGCTTTGATATCCTTGTAGCTCAGGCTCAGATGTTTCCAGGGATATGATATATATATATATATATATATATATATATATATATATAAAGAACAAATTCAAGGTGTGTGGTATAATTATCTGGTCGACGCAATTCTGGGATGTCCAAAATGGGGACATTGGCCTCCAACGGGCCGCTAATGAGCCAGCTAACCACTCCCATGTTCCCCCCACCAGCCACACTGCTTTGTGGTTTGGGCTGTGTATGTCATGCCTCCCCTGTGTCATCATGCAATGTAAAAAACAAATCATTAAAAATAAATAAATAAATGACGTCGCCTAACTGCTAAACGGGTAGTTTTTATTAGTATTAATTTAATTACAGGAAGAAAAAAAAATGCGCGATTTATTTTTTTACAGCGGTTGGTAGAGCTGCCAGATTGCCACAATAATGTGTAGAAGACCCGTCAAAGTGGAATTTTTATATTAATGTCCCCTTTAAGATGAAATAAGATAATATTGTATTGCTGCAACGAGGTCACAGGATTCACAGCAGTGTAGGTCAAAGTACAAGCAGAGACGAAGTTAAGGAGAACAGACCAAAAAAAAAAGAAATATCATGAATACGCAGTAGATAAAACACAATAATCCAGAATAACTGAAATGAAATACAATATAAAGACAGAATGACCACCGCAGCTAGTTGCTTCTGTCCTCTCTGTCCCTTTTACTGCACTAAGGGGAGGAAAATTGTACAGGATAATTATATCAATTCAACTTACAGTTGCCTATTCACTTCTGTTGATTCCAGCGATGCCAAAGAAACTATTAGCAATAAGCGGCAGTCAGCCGGTGACATGCTGCACTCAACAAAGCCCTGAAGCCCTGAAGCCTTCACAGAACACTGTTCACTTGCTTATTCAAAGTGTGCATGAAAATATATTTACTAGAAGAAGATTTCACTTTTTGTCATTGCAACCCTTCGGTTGCCAGCGCGCCCTCTCTACTCCATGCGGCACGCTCCCTCATAATTCACAGGAAGACAACGTTGAGTTTAACACTTAAATAGCAGTGCCGTGCACAGACATAGTCTAATGCGACCAATATTTGAAGTTCTCCATTTTTCTTACTGACCTGCTACGCCCAAGCTGGGATACAACCTCTGTTAAAGAGAAAGAGAGTCTGATTTTGACACTAACATTACCCATTGTACTCCATAACACATCATTACGTTCTCATTTCTCAGCTGGCAGAGACAAACTGTACTTTTACCACTGTGGTGTCCACCCTCACACTGCAAGCAGTGAAGTTAGCCTGACCATGAAGCTTTGGTAAAATAAACCCACACCGATGAGTGATTTGGTGGCTGCTTGAAAAGAAACACTGCCTTTGATATTGATTTCTGTGACACACTGCTCATGGAGGATATTGTTTGGGGCATTTGCTTAAAGGGATCTCTATGTAACACCCAGAGCATTAATATAGCTGGAAAAAAAATATTTGCTATGTAAACATAAAATAGACGC